>NC_084907.1:14024074-14624074 GCF_949316345.1 Pungitius pungitius | reverse complement strand
CCATCAGCATAGTGTATCAAAATCTATGTTTTCAATAAATCAGAATGTTGCCAATATTGTACAAACTACAGTCTAATGTGCCTTTTCATTGTTTACATCTTCATATCTTAAGTGATTTCACATTATTGATAACAGAGCTATTTCCTTCTGTTTCACCATGTCAACATTTGCTTCCCCTCCAACACATCTCTCAAATTTCAAGAGCTCGCTGTGTCACTCACACGTAGACTCCAATCCTGGATTCGTCTGATCTGCCCCCCGCCGCTGGGTACCCCTCCTCTCTTTCCTGCCCCTCCTTTTCCTTACACTCTCTCTCTCTCTCTCTCTTTCACACAGTTGTCCTGACATATTAGGTTTCACCATCCTAAGAGAATTAGCCTCTGGAATCTTTTGCATTTGTTTCTTCCACTCGCTGAAAAAAGAATACGACAGGAAGAAGATAAAAAAAGATTAGATTAAAATAAATCTGAAAAAAGGAGAAAAGACTGTGGTGGATGAAGAAGGTGGACATCTTGCCGATTGTCGTTTGATGAAGGCATGCGGCCGCTTCATTGGAGGCTTTACCTCTGCCACTCTCCAGCTGAATGGTGCAAGGCCTGCGCTCATGTCGCTCAGTTGCACTTTATTTATCTCTTCATAGTAACGTGAGTAGACTTTGACCAATTCCACTCAAAGACGACCTCTTTCTATTTTGCTTCATGCTTGCTGACTCTACTGGACTTCGGAGCTTGTGAAGAACTGAAGCGACCATTGTGGAGCTCAGGTAAGATTATCATCGACTTCTGAGCAATGCAACACCACCCACAACTCTGAGCATTCCTCCTTTGATCACTAAAAAATTAACAAAGGGGTGGATAAGAATCCTCATTATTGCAATATTCTGAGCAGAAACAAAGAGCGACTGACAGTCTGCCACGAAGCTTTGAAGGTTTTTCTCTTTGATGGAAGTTAGGGCCGTCTATAAGAAACGTTAGTTTCGGACAACAGTTTGCACTTAGGTCTGGAACAGGGGAGGGTGAAGGAGGGAAAAGAGAGAAAGAGTTTCTGCTTAAATAAAGAGCGCACTGGCTTGCACTTTCTAACATTCCTGGCCAAATTGTACTTTCATCAGCATCACAGCATGATGCACGAGTTTGTCAGATGCTGGATTAATAATGAGGAATCCGTGATGAAGTGATAGTGTTCTGTCTTATGAACTTGAGAAGTTATGCTAGGGACGTATAGTCATCGCAACACAAGGAGGGAATGCTGCCAAGGGAAGAGCTGCAGGTTGATATGTGGCTGATAGCGTTACAGGGAGTTGTCATTCCACTCCTTCTTTAGCATAACTCAAACAATTGTCCATTGTCACTTTAACAGAAGAAGTTTTCTGATTAGTTTAACTGTAACTGAAACAAACCGAACCTTTACCAGGTCAATGTGTCTCGGTAAGGAAAAAAGAAGCAAATTAAGAAGAATAAAAGGAATTCAACTTCAGGAAAAAATCAGGTGCCTTCCACAAAGCACTAACATTAAATCCCTCATTGTCAACATCTCATCTGTGAAAACAACTTACCTATATGATATAAAAAAGAAAATAAATTCAATTCAATATCCACTTTCCAGCTTTAAACCAGTTTCATCATCTTCTTCAGTAAATGGAGTTGACCCGTGGGGTCATGTGGGATTGAACTCCTGTGAAGTGAAGTGAGTTCGTCCCATGTGGGGTGTGGAGATTACACTTTTACTATTACATGCCAAGAATAAACGTATTACCTTTGCCATGAGAGCCATGCGATTGGTCACTTTTTTGCATCTGTGTGTGGGTGAGCTGCAGCAAGTTGCATAACATTGTAGCTTACCAGTTCTGGCAGGATGCTCAAGGACCTCTCCTGATTGCAATCACTCATGCTTTCTCTAAATACATTTTATTGTCTGTTTATCTGCCACTGCCTTTGACTGCCTGCAGGACAGCAGTTTTTTTAGGGTCACAACTAACGGCGCTACCAGTGCACACACTATTTGCAATGCGGCAGCTGCTAAGCAGGCAGATTGAATTTAGTTTTTAGCCAGATTATATGACACGTTTGATAATCAAAAGTTTCTTTCTTTGTGCTAAGTTAGAAAATGTTGCCCTGTCCTGCTGAAGAATTCAAGTCAGAGATAGTCTGGCAGGATGGGGGTTCCTGTCTGGACTTGATTTAAGAGTCGGGACCCGCACGGACAAACAGAGGTTTCTCTGTGTGTATTGATAAGGGGATCGGTTTCTGTTCTGATTTAGGAATTAAGGTCAGCGGGTCAACTAGCAGCAGATGTGTAAGATAAGGCGGGAGGGCCACACCACACTTCATACAACACTCATACTTTTTTCATTGTTTACGTTAGGCAAGGTGGTCTGGACATTGGATGTGACCGGATCCTTAGAGGCGGGGGGAGAAGGTTCATCCCCTACGCCAGCTTAGGGCCAATAGAAATCTTTTCTTTGTCTTTTGGGTTATAAAACATGTTCTTGCTGATGTTAGTTGGTGTGTGTTCTTCCGGCCTGCGGGCCGGTAGGATTGCTCCTGCCTTTGCAAACGCAGCGCTTATACTTGACCTGTGATCTGATGAATAAATCTACCAGAACGAGAGAAGTAGTTTGGCTGAATTCTTCCAGACGTCCCCATCCAGGCTTCCAATTTTTGAACACGAGCCTCTCTTTTGAAATTACTAACAATTTTGGTGACGTCCCGACGTGATTGGCTGACCTGGATGAAGATCGAGGGGGCATCCGTTTTCCGGACCAGGCAGAAGGCCGGCGGCGTGGTTCAGCGTTGACAACAAAGGAGCGCGCTACAGAATGGGTGAGCAGACGAGCCCCTTTTTGTTCTAAAGGAATGAAAAGTCTGCGATTGGACAAATCTAAAATAATTGTTGTCAACTGCAGAATACGTCTCTGTCCTATAAGACCACTAAATTTAAACTAAAATTCAAAATATTCTGATGATCACATGTAAAGTATAAGCACATAATCACATTGAATTCAACATTAGGGAAAGTAAATGAGTGTCCATAGGGTAGGGATTTTAGTTTTATATATATAAAGAGTTTGCCTGAAGTCAACTCAGTAGAAATCCAGAGTTGAAGTTTGCGTCCCTCTGGTGATCGCAGTACTACGTATGCATGAACTAGTATTGCCGATTTAGTGTAAGAGTAGGGACCTAGCGGGTAGGGATTTAGTTAATTAAATACAGGGTTTAAAAAGGAACGACGGTGCTCACTTGAGCTATCGAAGGTCGACCCTTAGTCATTAGAAATCCAGAGTTGAAGTTTGCGTCCCTCTGGTGATCGCAGATCGTTACGTTCGCATGCAGTACGGCTGGCGATTCAGTGTAAGAGTAGGGACTCAGCGGGTAGGGAACTTTAGGTAATTATATAGAGTTTAAAAAGGAATGACGGGGCTCACTTGAGTTCCCTGAGGTCGACTCTTAGTCGGTAGAAATCCAGAGTTGAAACGGTCCCTTTGGTGATTGCAGTTGCACGTATGTATGTCGTGGACTGGCAGTTTAGATTAGAGCAGGGTTTAAATTTATGTTAATCATTAGTCAGAAGAAAACCCAAGTTGAAAGGTACCTCTGGTCCTGCAGCCCCATTAGTGTGATATGGGGACTGGCAGGTTAGAATATTAGATGACGAAATAAGGACACAGGGAAAGATTTGTTATTTTTCATACTGGGAAATGTGTGGGTGGTTGGTGTAACTCCTGGTGTTTTACCGAACCTGGAAGCTGTGGATCAGGACTTGAAAAGGACTGAGAATCTGACAGTGAAAAGTGTTTGACCGGATTACACATCTGTGGGGATATGTATTAAAGGGTAAAAGGGAAAATCATAGTCAATAGTGGTGATACAAACATGAGAGAAATAAAACAATATAGGTGAACTGGTGTTATAAGCCTCAACAATCGAGCGCTGTATTCCTCTAATACAGTAGAAGCTTCTTGATTGGGTTCACAGTATTGGGCATTGTGTCCTTTCTCTGGTGTTCTAAAGCCATGTGTGAACAAATAAAATAACCTGTGAAACTGTGAGGAAAACAGAGGAAACCATAATGATATGGGATGGATGCAAAGTAGGCACTCTGGGTCTATTTAAGATCTATGAGAGATTTATGAAAAGAAAAAAATTTAAATTAAAAAAGGAAACATGTAACAGAAATAAGTGAAGTGGGACTAGAGATGCAGGAAGGCTGCAGCTGCGGAGCCCCTTATCATGATGAGACAGAGACTCAGCCAGCAGGGTGCTGCAGCCGGCTGCAGAGCCAGCACACACACAAGCACACACACAAGCACATGCAGTGCTGGGAGCTAAAGGGAGACAATGTGGAAAGAAAATAAATTCTAATAAAGTTGTGTGATTATTGATGCCGACAGAGTTTCACACAGGCAGTTAGAAAAGTTCAGTGCAAGAAGTGAATTAAGTAGACGTAGCAAAAGAAAAAGATATAAAATAAAAATTGATTGTAATGGTTTAATGATTTTGTGTCATTTGGGGTTCACATAAATCAGTTAGGTTGACGAATCAGAATAAATTAATATGTTAACACCCCTTATGGGTGAGACACGCACAAGCGTCGGTGCAGTTAGGGATTGTAGATCCAACAACAGGTTTACAAACAAAACAACAATTGGAGATATCAAAATTGTTTGGTTGTCCTGTTTTTTCAGAGTGAATAAAGTTGTTATAATGAAGCATGAATGACTTCTATGTGAATGAGTTTCTAGGACTCCAAGCTATTACCCCAATGTTGATTTAACTATATGAGGTCAACAATAGGTTATTAAGAACTGTAACTAAATGTGGAAATGTGGTAGAACATTTCTGGGAGAAACAAGTTGGGTATTTGAAAGACGGACCCCAGCCGGAGCCTGTCAATTAGAGTAATCTAAACACACCACAAGGTCACGGGATGGTCAGAAAAGGCCCCAACTCGTAGCTTGAGGAAAACAGCAATCAATCACCCGGTTCGGACAGAACAAGCATGAGACAGGGTGATGTTATCAAGGAAACTCGGCCAGATCAGAACCTGCATCAAAGTAATGATTTGAAACCTAAGAAGTGATGAGAAATGAGGAGAGTAGGTGTATATAGTGTCAGTCGTTTGGTATTAATGTTTGTAGTTTTAGTCTCCTACACTCAGAGATGAGCTGTAAATCGTTGAGTGCTGATATTGAGTGTATAGTGCACGATACACTTGATACAGCATCTTGATGATGGAAGCAAATGTCTGATCAAGGAATATTGATACTAGCAGGACATGAAATATGGAAACTTTGTTACAGACTGTCGTCTTGTAATGGTTCAACAAGTAACAAGTATTACACACTGCATTTGACTGCTAAACATGAGAGATCTGTACTCTATCAGTGTTGAATGCATGAATGAGTGAATGTATTGGATCCCAACTTGGACATGAGCTAAGTTGTGTTTGCAAGTAACAGATATGCCTTCGTTTTGCTTTTGGGCCGAAAAGCAGTAAAAGTGGAGACACTCAGGCTGCTGTAGGATAGGAAGTCCTGACCAGATGGGTCGGCTGCAAACTGAATTTATCGTCTCTTAGTCCGATTGTTTATTTCACTGATGGTTTGGGATTAACCTTCTGATACATTGTTTAAAACTGTGGGTTTTAGTGATTGATACAACTGCAGATGTCCATCCACTAGTGATAGTAGTTCACAAGTTTAGAGAAGTTAATGCGGGAAGTGAAATCATTAGAGTTGTAGACATGCAGGAAGGAAGAAAGGAGGATATGCTAGAAGACACGTAATAGATCTTGTTGAAGGGTTTTATGGGAGTAACAAGGTCACAGCAGTCAGAAGATGTGTGGGAGCAACGGTGGGGCCATTAAGGCTGGACAAAGAGATACCTGCTCACTTGGAGCAACTCAAGCAAATTCTTGAACCACACACACACACACACACACACACACACATACTGTTGAATGAAATGAATCTTAAATGTAAGTATTCTTCAGTGATGTGATTAAGTCTATGTAGTTTTCTTAAATATTAAAACATAAAGAGGATATTTTTTCCTTTTTAGTTTAGATGATTTGGCTCATCACTACTGTAATGTCAAAAGTTACAAAGTTACACAAACAATTGGATTGTAGATGGGATTTTACAAACAGATTGATCAAATATATTCCAACTTTTAGATGGATAACACACAACAGGTGCTGATCGTGTTTCAACAGGAAACCACGACTGCCCTGACCTACTTTCTTTTTAAGTGCAACACTTAAATTGAGGATTTAACGTAGAATGATTAGAACAAATAAAAATGAACATTTTTAAACAAACATAGTAGAGCAAGAAGGGAAATTCGTTTTGGGGATAAACACAAAATTTGAGATATCGCCTAAGAGGTCTTGAGGTTATTTGGATATTAGATTTAACTTCATATGGGCATATTTTTAACCATGTTTTAAATTGATACAGGCCTCAACAGGAGTGATGGAGATGCGTGTACAGTTTTGCTGTGCTACTTACTACAAAAGAGAGAAATATTGGGCCTGGATTGATTGTGCAAAACACAATCCTCAAGTTTAAATGATCAGAATTTAATAAAATTACACAGATACATTATGATACAATTTGAATATTAAAACTAAAGATCTTTGACCCTAACCCTTCTAGATTGATTGAATTGTGTTCAACAAAACAGTAGATGTTTGAACAAGTAAAGAGAGAAATTATACCAAGGCTTTAGATACCGGAGAGTAAGAACAAGTTTATCTTTGTGATGAATGTACAACATTGTTTCTTATCAGCCACAGTTAGCAGGACTAATGAATAAAGTACAATTAAATAAAAATTAAGAAAATTAGCTAAATTGTAAGATAATTGGGTTGCGAAGCTCTGGCCAAGGATCAGACTTTAATATCCCAAGAAGGTGAACTGGGTGAGAGTGAGCACCAATTCAGCCTTTATCCAGATAACCCTCCCTTCTCCTAAGGCGCCGTCTACCAGCAACCAGACGCATACCCTCCTCCACAGGCTCTCTGTCCCTAACTTTATGCCTCGTACAAGCAGGACTACAGAACATGACGGGGGCCCCACTGTACGGTGCTACAGCCAACCGAGAAGACAGTGGGGAGGGGCAACCGAGGCCGAGGTAAGATGAATGAGGGGCAGTTTAGACAAAGAAAATAATTGTTTCTGTTGTGGGCAGTCTGGAAATTGTTCCAGGGCACGCTCCTAATCACCTAAAGGCCAGAGGCCTCAGTCCAACACAGCTCGATGCCCTCATGATGTCCATCCACCACAAGCACCATACACACTATAATAGATGCCATAGTGGTGCCCAGATCCGATGGCTGATGGTAACCTGTTCCAGAACCCGAGGTTACTCTGACGATCAATGGAAGACATTACAGATGTATGCTGGACTCTGGTGCTATTCCACAGTGAACATGCCATCTGCCACCATCAAGGAATGCTGTGCCGGATTTTCGGGCCAATCAGAGGAGTGGCTGCTTTCTATCCACGCCCCACTCTGACAGCCAGCTGCTGCAAGCTGAAGTCCAGCAGACACAGACAGAGGCAGACCTCTGGTGGGAGAGAGTGGAAGACTAAGACCAACCTGATCTACATGAGACTGTTCACTGTTGGAGCTCCTGATTCAAGGTGTTACACCGGACTGAACATTGCACAATTAACTTTTTGTCTTCTCCTGAGAAGGACTATGATATCCTGTGGATTGCGGCTGGAGATTGAATGGACATCCAACGTCTGTGACATCTTTGTGGGGAAAACAAGGCGTAGCAGATGCGCTACGAGAGACGTTGGCTCCTCACATCACCTTGATCATCCAAAGCAGAAGAGAAGCTGAGAACATGGGGCCAATCGTTAAGGCAGGGGTTGATGCCACGGACTGGGAGCCCACTACAAATATTAAACTATTGCACACACATTTGAAGTAAACTCATACCAGAGAAACACATGTGAAACCACATACTGACAATGGAAACACAACTCATGGTAGATTTCTTGACACATTTTGGACAAAAGAGGGAGCTTGATTGATGTGGGATTGATTCCAATTGCAACGGTGGTAATTGAATTGAAAAGGTAAAATGGAACGGTCCAAATTTACCGTCCTTAGTACCCCTTAAGGGATAATAAGCAGTAGGGATAGAAATAAATTGATTGCTGGATGCAGGCGTTTTGGAAAAGACGAGGTTCCCCTGGAATACCTTGATTAATCGGGTCCCTAGAACCAGAAAGCCCGACTATCATACGGTGCACGATTTGAGTTTTAAGTTGTGGTGTCAACACACTATTAACGCCCCAAATTCTATGTTTAACACTATGTTTAATGCAATAGGCTCTGATGAGAGATGTTTCACCAGCATCAACCTGGAAGATGTTTTTTCTGTGTCCTAACTGACAAATTGTAACTGTTTTATCTGGGTGTTTATGAAAAGAACAGATTTGTGGTTTCTGTTCTGTTTCAAAAGGGGGTGTGTAGAACAAATTAAAGAATTAAGATTTTGATGCAATATAGTGGCAAATTAGATAATATGGAAATATGGCACCCCACTTGTGTAAGGAACATAGCTAAAAAAAAAACTAACTAAAACTAAAATAGACCAGTTAATAATGGAACACGAGACTGTTGTGCGTACATCACATGGGATAAAAGGCGTTTTTATAGTCAAATATGTTGACACTCTCCTTTTAAATAACTCTGCCCCAGATGGATCCTTTACTAGAGCATTAAATAGACTAAGAGCCATGTCCTTTAAATAAGCTGAACACTCTGGCATAGACAATCCCATTAATAATTGGTTAAGTCAACATTTTGGACAATGGAAGGGTTTGATAATGTCACTGTTTTGTACTATAATATAGCATAGTAGCCTTCACCCTTTGTGGATACTAGATCCCTGTATCAGACAATTATGTCTTCGATGCATCACCACTGCAGTAGATGCTAAAATGCCCCTACCATACAAGATGGTTTTGTTACATGAGAGGATCCAATTGTTAGGGCTGTGGGAGAATGGAGGAGATGGATATTGTAAGAACCGACTTCAATGGACCTGAAGAAGACACCCCGTTAGGGTCAACGTCCCTGAATAGATAATCTGCTAACTGTTGTACACATCATATATAGTGGATGCACGCACGTAGGTGGTGTGATAGTTTTTGGGGCTAGGATGTATTTCTGTGTCTATTATACTCGGTTTAGATGTGATATAGATTTCTTAGTATTTCTTGTGATGCATAGAAATTTCCACAACTGCTGCATACACCCTCTACACTGATATAGGTTCTAGTGTTTTTTAATGTTTAGAAATTTCCACGACTGCTGCATTCACCCAATACCCACTGATATAGATTTTTAGCGTTTAGATTAGTCGTTTCTTTTGATTTTTTGGTTTACATAATGAATTATGTAAAAAGGGGGATTGATAATCAAAAGTTTCTTTCTTTGTGCTAAGTTAGAAAATGTTGCCCTGTCCTGCTGAAGAATTCAAGTCAGAGATAGTCTGGCAGGATGGGGGTTCCTGTCTGGACTTGATTTAAGAGTCGGGACCCGCACGGACAAACAGAGGTTTCTCTGTGTGTATTGATAAGGGGATCGGTTTCTGTTCTGATTTAGGAATTAAGGTCAGCGGGTCAACTAGCAGCAGATGTGTAAGATAAGGCGGGAGGGCCACACCACACTTCATACAACACTCATACTTTTTTCATTGTTTACGTTAGGCAAGGTGGTCTGGACATTGGATGTGACCGGATCCTTAGAGGCGGGGGGAGAAGGTTCATCCCCTACGCCAGCTTAGGGCCAATAGAAATCTTTTCTTTGTCTTTTGGGTTATAAAACATGTTCTTGCTGATGTTAGTTGGTGTGTGTTCTTCCGGCCTGCGGGCCGGTAGGATTGCTCCTGCCTTTGCAAACGCAGCGCTTATACTTGACCTGTGATCTGATGAATAAATCTACCAGAACGAGAGAAGTAGTTTGGCTGAATTCTTCCAGACGTCCCCATCCAGGCTTCCAATTTTTGAACACGAGCCTCTCTTTTGAAATTACTAACACGTTTCTCCATGACACGTTTGTTGTGTGTGTTTGTGCATGTGTGGGGTCTAATCTAGAATTTTATACTATTATTTCAACTCCTGAGCACGCTGTCCAGCTATGTGCCTGTTGCTGATGTGTGTGACTTCAGTGATTCATAACCAAACAGAGGTTTCTCCTTTTAAGGTAAATGTAAATTGTTAGACCTCAGTTCTAGTAAAAGCAGATCTAGTAAAAAAGTCATAGTATTGGATTAAAATATTGTTGCTCATTTTTCAAGATTTAATTCAACTTAAATCGTACTTGTCATGCAGGATCCAACATGGTTAAGTTACTCATAAATAAAAAGTCGCTTTCACCGTCTGCTACTTTAACCTGAGAGGGTCTGATTCAACACAATGCTTTAGGCCGTTTTACGGTGTCACATAAGAAATGAAGTGTCCATTAAATGTTGGACTACTCTGGACTCACTGCTAACGATAAAGGCTAAAATTAGGGTTCAACAAGCCTGTCGACACATTTATGGCCTCCCGGGGTAGAATGAGAAAATGATAGGATGGTTGAGGTCACATGCACGCAATCGCACGCCTGCACATACACACACAGTGCTATGGACTATACGGTACTGTGCGCTACTTAAAACCCTGATACACTCGTTATACTACTTTTTTATGCAAAAAACATCATTTATTTTTGAGTTGCAGGAGGAGGGTAACCTCTTCTGTATATACTCTATACTCTACTCTTAAACATAGTTATACTGTTTCACTAGAGAGCACGCTGCAACATTAGAATACATGACGTCCTTGAACCCATATTTCAATCATTCTGATTGTCTCATGCTACTTTTATTTTTTGTTCTTGTAAAAGATTTTATTATAGTTACTGAACCACATTATGTATTCATTTGAAATGTCGCATTGTGTGTTAAACAATGCTAGAATAAGAGTTAAATGCTTTACATGTTGAAGTTAGTGAGGCTTTTTTTATTGAAAAAGCCACAATGTAAAGCCAACAAGAGACAGTTTGGCAAATAAAAGGTGACCACTTGGACAAACAAAAGGCAAACTTTCTAAGCAACAGACAACGGAAGGCGACGTGCGTCACCATTGTTTGTCATTCTGTGGCCCACGTTACTACAAACTGGCCCCTTGAGGGCTCTGTAACTCATCACATCTTTTAACCCAAACACAGTTATCTTTTCTCTGTGTTTCAACTAATGAACACCAGTAAGGAAACACACACGCAGAACGCTGTCACCCGAGTCCAGTGGTTCGATTACAGTTTCCCATGGTGACATCCATTAAAGTCATGCTGTGTTTGCCCCTTGACCCTCAGACAGCCACATTAGCACCTGGCCCATTGGCCACAACAATACACCTACCTGCATTATTCAGGCAACTCAACTAATGAGGGAACCTTATCCCTCTCTCACACGCACACACACTCTTTCCGAGGTTAAACCATGCTTAAATACACACACAGGCTCGCACACAACATTATTGGCTTCAGAGTAAGTTTGTATTTATTAAAACTTCTGCAGAAATAGATCACCTAATGTCCCAAAGTTGGAGGTCATGCTGCCTGATCTTGCACGGAAACAGTTGATACAGTCTTGAATGTAAATCAGCTCTGTAAGTATTAACTAAGTGAGCTTAGTTTTTCAGCTCATTGAGCGCTCTCTGCCTGTCAAACAGCTGTCTGCCTGCTCCTTTATCCTCCCGCTCTATCACATCTTCAACATTTCCTCCCTTTAAACTTCCATCCTCCGTCAGGCTGTGTTGACCTCAATCTCTTCTTCCCTCCCTCCGACGCTTCATCAAGTCTCTCGAGCTGTCAGTCTGCATCGCTCTTATGTGTCTGCTATTCCTTGCTCTGCTCAAACGGTGAAAAGGCAACTACAGTGTGAACTCGAAATGCAACACTCAACCCTCAACCATGCTTGTAGAAATGGAGACCAGATATTCAGCCTCACATGGGGGGCGGTGGGGTATGTTGAAAGGCCAGACGGGTTTCAGATGCTGGTGTGAGGCATGGCGCAGAGTGAGACAAGGAGAGACATGAGAGGGGGGGGGGGACATAAATTGTAAACAGCAGAAAAAAGGGTAACAGAGGGAGAGGGACAGCATGATCGACAGCAGCATCATCACTCCTCCTCATTCAAACACCCCAAGAAAATGCTCTGCACCGATCGCTCTCATTGGCTGAGCCTTCGGCCAATCGCGGCTCAGGAATGCAAGGTGCCTTTAGGTTATACCAACCCCAAAATATGAGAGAGAGCTAGACAGAGACAGAGAGAGAGAGAGAGAGAGAGAGAGGCTGTGGTGCAGAGGTTCATTCAGTGAGGAAGCGCTCCATCTCAGCTGTATTTTCTGGTGTTCTTCCTGCTGGAGGGAATATGTAAACGTGAATATATTACAGGCTTCCTTGCAGTAAATTGAGTGCGTGTTGTGTTGCAGTTGGGGCTGCTGTTGTGCTCCTCCTCTGGCAACAGCTGGCTGAGCAACAGACGCGTGCTGAGATCTGAAGGAGACGCTTCTCGTGTGGACGAGGGGAACGGAAGGATCACAGCGTAGGGATGCAAAGTGAAGGTTGTGGTGTTGGGATGTGTTTTTTTGTCCCACTCTGATTTTTGAGAGCGAGAGAACTGGATGCTTCAGGTTTGAGTCTCATCCGTAGCTGATCGAGGAAGAGTCAAGCAAGAACATAACGTGTGAAAGAGAAGTTGACGGTGGACATCTACAGGATGATCTTGGGTAAGACTGAATCAGCAATTCTTTCTCTCTTTGCTTTTATTAATCCGATGGATTTGTTTGTTTGTTTTCCTGTTACTTTCCTCTTCTGCCAAGGTGATCACTCATCTCTGCCACACACTTTTGGCTGAGTGCGCTGCTGTCACCGACTTCGATGCGTCTTAGATGGTGCATTTGCTTCATCACATAGTCATAACTAAAAAACAACAGACCGATGAAGGGATTGCCCTTCTGTTGACCGCATAAAGTGTCATTCCTATTCATGTCTGTTATCATGAATGCTGCACTCATCACTATTGCAATATACGCATGTGCACTGTCTGTAGAGTTCATGCACAAAATAGCATTAAAAGAAATGCAAAATAGACAGATTAGTTCAAAGGCTGTAATCTTATCGTATATCAAATACTTCCTTATAATTTACTTTTATGGGTTCAAAAACATAAACAAACATTTTAGTTAAAATATTAATGCTGCTACAATTTAAGTACTCAAGCATTATCTTAACTCAAGCATAATGAGGTTCACCTCAAAAATGAACGTGTGTTCGGTGTTATTGAATGAATGACACAAAAGGACATCATTGCATAACTAACCGAATAACGTGCGCATCCTGTAGTGGATTATATGAAAAATCCCTAAAACGTACATTCTTTAGGTTACGAAAATCTTTAACACTTTAAGTTTCCACATTTTGACAATTCATGATGATCAACTCTGTCTTTTGGTCTCGTATTTGATTAATTATAATAACCTTGTTCAAGGAACATCGGTGTTAACTACATATTTGACTACTACTTTTGTTTGCTTGTTCTCACCCCTGCTCGACTCGTCCTGTGATCCGAGTGTGAATCCGAGCTTGTGGTAATCCCTCCCCAGAGCTGAAGCCTTAACTCTGCATGCACACTGACACAAGATCACGTCAGCATTGGGCGATAGGGTTTTTTGCACTGTATAATATTCCTTTCACTGAAATAGAGTGAGTCCACGAACCAAAATAGTGTCCATAAAAGGCAAAGGAAAAGATTGAGTAAAACAAATCTACTCTCTGTCTGTCCATCACCAGAAAGATCTCACTTTCCTCCTACATCTAAATACTTCATCGCTTTAATGAAAAGATAAATTCAAACATGTCGACACAATCAGCATTGGTGTATGAAAGAAATGTGCTAAAACAGACTCGCCTCCCTCAGTGCAGAACAGTTTGGAACGCAGTCCAGTGACTTAGCGATTTCAATGATGAATTTTTCAGACATAGAGGTTTGAGGTCTTTATTTATTTAAAAAATGGGCCAAAGCTTCTTCTAGTCTGACGCAAAGACCTCACTCAGCACTATGAAAGAACATCCATGGCTTGCATCAGTGTTCAGTCAACCAGTATGAGGCAATCCATACGCACAGAATCTCCCCACTCATCAATGTCCTCCAAAGGAATCACAGGTGCATGTTGTCTTTGATAAACAACTTGACCTTTGAATCAAGGCAATTCAGTGAGGGATGAAAAGTATTGACATTTGACAAACTGAGACGTATTTCATGTCTGTGAAGAAGGAAACTAATGCACAAACCAGTAAGAAAGAAGGTAAAATAACTCTATAATAATAGTATGTGTATCTTATACAGCCTGTCCTCAAAATATGGAGCATTTTTTCATGTGTTTTTTTTTCATAGCAACCTGCTTATTTACGTCACATTAAAAAAGACTGTGACTATTATCTGTTCAATACACAAGGACAATTGACTGTTATTTATACCCCAAAATCGTATTATTGGGTGGATGGACGGGGAAAAAAAGCACCTTGGATAGATGATACTATCAGGAAGCCGTCGTCATTCCCTTTGAAGTTGTGAAACACTGTGATTTGCAGTTGGTCAGGTCATGTGCCGGCTACAAGATGTAGTGTACTGTTACTCAGGGCCAGCCCAATCATCGCCAAAGTTATCACAACTCATCCTAAGGGGCCAGGATGGTGAAAAGTCAGCCAAACGTTGAGACATTTTCCTCCAGAAAACATTTTGTTTAAAAGTGAGGGAATAATCAAAGTTGTTCTCTGGGTACTAAGAAAGTTGATATATTTTACTGGTGGACCCTTGACTTATGTCCCTAGTAGCACTAAACATATGAGCATTCTGATCCTATTATTAACAACAAGGTTAAGGTCACATCCATTAAAACAGTTCTGTATGAAATACAAAACTCTTATTTTGGAAGCCAATGGCTAAAACATATTTCAATCCGGAGAGATTTGTTGAAATTTGAACAATGCTTTATTATAAAACAGGCATAAATATTTATATTGCAGTGTTGTTTGGGGCTTGGACTCCATCCTGCTGTAGGATAGACCAGCAACCCGAGATGCCGAGTCGAGAAGAGGCATATCCCCCCCTTTGGGAGGAACACAGAGGAGAAGAGTTTTTAACGTTTGCAGTTGGTTTACGGTAACTGCACCCACGTCTGGTTGACTGGTGCTACCCGCCCCCGCCCCCAGAGAGAGGAGGCCCCCAGGGAACAGCACAGCCTGTCCAGTCTTCTTGCCTCAATTTTTGCCTAAGCTTCATTTGTCATTTAGTTTAGAGGACTTCCTGACCGTAATTATACAATTAGAAGGCTTTGAAACCTGCTGCAAAAACGCTTGTGTAATTTACGGTTTCAAGGATGTCAAAAATGTCCAGAAGGCACACAGACTGGGCATAAAGTCTCTTTGTTGTTCCGTGGGTTTGCAGACCGCAGCTGCAGAGGCCACCAGCCTTACTCACACGCCGCATAACCCAAGACCAAGCTATAGCTTAAAACCACTGCCTTCAGACTCCAATCAGCTCCCAAAACGAAGCCTGTAATTTCAGTTTCTGCAGAAAAAAACAATATGCTAAATGTAGATCGGCTGCACAGAATCTCTTTTTGTTCTATTTCCATTTTTCTGTCTATTGAAGATGGAGTGCAAACTGCGTTTGTCTGCTGTCTATTGTTTACAATTACAAGGACATGCACCTGGCTTCCGTACCTCTGATGCCATTGTTCTGTAAGTGTGTTCTCCCTTTTGCACATTTTGCCTCTGTGTGCTTGCTTGTGTACTTTACATGCTCGGGTTTCTGTAGCTCTGTATCTGATGGTGTGTTCTGCCAGCGCCCAGCAGGTGTGTAAATGGTTTGAAACACAGGATAATGGCGGCCATGTTGACATGGAGGGTCATTTAATGGTTTTTAATTTGCTCTGCGTGACCTCATGTGTTGGCGCTCTTCCTTTTGCCTCAAACTGTGCTGAATCATGACTAGACAGTAATGGGAGCCAGGTGCCTCCGCAACAGGGTGAAGTCTGACTTACAGGCCGATATTCACAATCTTTATGAAACAAAGCTCTGCGGCCTGTTGACATTTACCCAACTACCCACAACTCAAAGGAGCAAATTTATTATGTCAATCTAACTGTGCTCATACATAAAAATACTGTAAGTATTAAATCTTTAATATCTACTGTCCTTTATCCAGCTTGAAGGGAAATTTGTGTTGAGCTTCTTATTTTTAGCAATGTGAGTATTGATCATGATGATTAGTCAGTGTGGATCGAGACAAAGTAAGCTATCTTTCAAACAGCTTTCGAAAACAAGACATACAGCAACACACGTCCTTGAGGATAGTCAGAGCGCGGGGCTAAATTTAGACGTGGCATGACTACATATTATGCTCATGGAAAGAAGCAAGTAGGCCCTAAGAAATGAAAAGTCTCGGCTGCATGAACTGAGGCGTATCTGCGTGACTTGAAAATGTTATGTTTGAGTTTATAGTTCATTTGGGGTGGAGGAAGGGAGGGGTGGAGGTAGAGAAAGGGAAACTGAGATTTTACTGTAAATTGTGTAAAAACAAACCAACCATCATGATTTTGTATATGTTACAATCAAGACATGACATGTAGACGACCCACATGGAGGGCACCAAAACATCCCCAAATTGTCCATGCTGTGTAACATCCAAAGCCAAAGGTTAATCCTTAAAAGCATTGCAATGAATGGACTGTTTCCACTGTTTTGACAATGTACACAAAAACATAGTACAGTTTGAACTGTGTCGAGTACAACTGTTTTTCTTTAGTTGACAGATGGCATTTTTTCTGTGCAATAACCTGCAGGTTAATATGGCTCTTTACCTCCTGTGGTCACCTTGGACTCACCTCAAAACATGCGGCTCCCTCCCCCGCCTCCATGCTTTCCTTCCCTTGCCAACTCACCTACCCCCTCGGCCAGAACGCTTTTCCTCGCTCAATGGACTTGATCCACTGAGCACCACTGCCATCATTTCCTTTCAAACTTCCCTTTGTGCACTATCTCCATTTCCTTGTCCAAACCTCTTTGTAAGGTATCATAATCTTCCTCTGAGGATAGATGAAGACGAACAGATTCTTCAGAAATAAATGAGCTGTTAACAGTCACAAAAAGCAATGTACTACCATCATTACATATTACACCTAATTCTTCATTAATTGCAAATTTGGCATAAAATCAGAGCATGGAGCCAGCCGATGTCGAGAGCAAAGCATAAAAACATTTTTAGTAAAAGAGGACTTCTGAGATTTCTTTAGGAGACGGCGTGTAAGCCTGGCCGCCGGGGCGCAGAACATCTATCATTAAAACAAAGTGCAAACTGAAATCAACTGTGTTCTCTTCCCCCTGAAGCCCCCTCTCCTCCTCCCTGTGTTCTCTCCTCACTGTCCACATCTCACACAGACACATTAATCAGTGTTAAACCTATAAGGTGCTCCTTTTACAGCATTGTTTATTCAAACTACGAACATTGGTGTGTGTGTGTGTGTGTGCGTGTGTGTGTGTGTGTGTGTGTGTGTGTGTGTGAGTGTATTGTCGCCTGTCCTCGGCTTTTGTTGAAATAGCTGCCTTTGACTTGAGGGTAAGCTGAGCTGCAGTAAATTGGATTTCATGCTCAGTTCTTCACACCAGCAGTATGCGACACAAAGACAGAGCTTTCTTCCCTCCTGCAATCACGACAAAGTGAGCATTCTATTTCTTTACAGGTTAGAACCTACACAGCTGCAATACATTTACACAAACAAGAGAGCTGATGAAACAAATTATTTCAAATGATATTTCGCAGAGAACTTGTTATACGGTCCCCTGATACCAAAATGCCACAAATCAACAAATAGATGTCCTGAATCATTTGATTCATTTGATGTCTTGAATCATTTGATGAACAGATGACGGTCGTTAACATACTAATGGTGTCATCTGCTACCAAATGTTAATGAACTTTTTTTTCACATTGCCTTGTTCACGAAATACCACACAGTGGCAGATGAAGCTCATTTCAGAGTCTCGCGTGCACTGCAGCCCATTTAGATGCAGATGTGAGGCGGTTGGCATTATGTCTTGGTGGAGTGTGGACGTGGAACCAAAGGTGGCTGCGTTTCTCCCTTTTTATTTCTCTTTTTTTGGTTGGACCCTGCAGTGCTTCTGCCTCCTGTCAGACATTATTCTGTTAGACAGCATGTCACCCAGTCTCTTGTCCCATCATGGAGCACAAACATGGAGGCACACAGGGAATACAGAGCGGCTTGAGCGACGTGACTGACATTGGCCTTACCTCTGTGATCATTAAACCGAAATTGGCTAAATGAATTGCCAATTTGAGAGGCCTTAGTCACAGCACATTGGTGCGTGCATGCCTGTGCACACGCCGGGGTTTGTGAAATCTACTGTGACGATAAGATTCTTTCCCTGGTTGTTGTTGTTGTTTTTTTCCTTCTCTCAATCTCTTCATTTCTGTCCAAACACCTCTCCACACCAAAATTCAATAAGCTATTACACGTGCATTGATCTTTTTCTCGCCTAAACATTTGCATTAGAAAAAAAAGTCTGTAAGATTTGGGGCTGGGTGAGACTGTCAGTTCGTTCCAGTGAAGAGAGGGAGCAATAGATGGAGAGGCCTGAATTTATAGAGTTTGGCATCACTTCAACACTACAACGTTCCTCAGAATGTGTCCAATCAATGCGCAGCCTCCCGGCGTGGTCGCTGTAGAGGAGTTGTGGCGTACACTTATCTGATGTCATTGGAAATCACTCAGGGGGAGGGTAGGTCAAGGGGCTGCTGCTGCTGCACTCACACAGCATCAAGCTGCTGTACGGTTGTGCAGAAAATTAGCCTCAAAATAGGGCGAGTGCCGGTGTTAAATACATGTTCATGCATGTTCATATGTTGGGTTGGATTTTTTACTCAGCATGAACCTCTCTGTGGTTGGTTTACAGACGTGATCACGTCCGCCACGTGAGCTGTTGACCTCATGGCATGTCTGAAGAATATCGAAACCATGACCTCCACATTTACACCTTGTTTACCTTCTACAATCTGAACTCCTTAATTCCCAAGCAGCATATGCAAAAGCAACCACACAGAGATGAGAGTTGAGCTTCAGCTGCCACAGACTCCCAAGGACTAAGGGGAGTGCCAGAAGGAGAGACTTTCCCCTCCATCTATTTTTGATCCTGAAGGCAGATTCTTTACGTCTCCCCTGCTGTCAGTGAAAGGAGCCTCCTCTGCTGTTACCAAAATAGCCTTTTCTTCCCTTGTATTGACAAGTGACCAGTTTTTCTTTTTCAAATGTAACCGAATTGTTAAGTAGTCATCACAAAGCGTTGGCAGTAGACGATGCCAATTGTATATAATCTCAAAAGAAAAGATTATACACATTCTCTAAAACATCCCGCTGTTTTCTTTATGCTAAATAGAATGACTACAGGAAGCGGAGTGGAGTGTAGAGAGCAAAACAGAAAGAGGAGGAGGAGGAGGATGGAACTTAACAGCAAGAAGAGCTGGTGCTGGAGTGAGGAGAAGCCCAGATGTGGGATACAGAGGCAGGCAGACGGAATAAGGGACCATGAAATGGGGATAGAAAGCAGTGCTTGGCGAGAGAGAGACAGAGGGAAAAATGGAGAAAAGGCGTATATCTGCAGCACCCCAGCTGCGAGGCTTAAGGAGCTTAGCCCCCCTGCCCATCACACAAGACTCCTCAAGTGAAGGCATTCACCACTGTTGAGCTACTGCTGGGAGAAAAGCGAGGCGGAGAGGGGAGAGGAGTGTGTAGATATTGGGGCTCGATGTGGGTAAATTATGCCAAAGGTGAGGGTTCAGATTGAGAAACCAGTGAGTATTTCATTTTAATGCTCTTTCAATTTGAGCTGGTTTTACAGCCAGTAAATATTATACATTTAAACATAAAAGTTTGACATTTTGGTCTTTTTTACCAAGGGTGAACTTTGTCTTTGGCATTTCGTCTTTCTTTTATGACTGGCCCACAATACAGGTGGATAGGCACACCGTCTTATTTTCCTTAATTTGACACTGGATAACACCCAATAAAATCTATAGACCCCTTTCCTTTATGCTTGATGCCTCATTTTTATGTAGCTTTAAAAAAAATGCCAAAAAATGGTTGAGACAAAATGTCAAAAGGTAAGGGAGGGTACGGAGAAATGACGGGTCAACGACCTTGAGGAAGGAAGGTCTAAAGTCCTAAATAGTCCTAAACTACTCAAACTTTTAGTGAACTGTTTATATCGATTTCAGACCATTAACTTCAGTACACAATAAACAAACAATATATAACATGTTAATTAGTGACCTTTAGAGGTAGGCGAGGCAGATTTCAAGAATCCAAATTATCATTAAATGTTGTAGGAGTTATCATCTTGAAACTAACAGAACCTGTGTGATGACTTCTATTTGGGATACAAATCACTATCATCTATAAATTAGAACGCTGGATTAGATGTATCAATTATAGGGACTTATGCTCTTTTCATTTTTATAATCTCTTCCCCACCTTTGCTTGTACAACAGGAAGTGTAAACCGCCCGGGGCCGGTCCCTGCCTTCTTCAGGAGCCCCTCTATCATGCCGACCCCGCTGGACATGAAGCCCTTCCTCCAGTTCCCCCTGGAGTCGCCTCACCGGGCCGGCATTGGACTCTTCCACAACTTTAATACAGTGAGTCCCGACAGGCCAACCTGCGCGCACACACACGTGCACAAATGGCGTCTGTGATGTGTTCTAGACTTGTTTCACTTAATAGAGAGCTGGAATTGCGCTATTGGAGAGTTGTCTTCAGGCTTTAAAGCGTTGAGGATTTATTCTGCTTAATCCAAAAATTATACATTGACAGCTGTTTACTCTTTATTTGGCTGAGTGAGTTTCAGCACAATTGAGAAAATGCAGAGGCAAGTGTTTTATTGCATTAAAATGAGTTACAGCTAATCAATCGCATAACAGGCGCAGGGCTGAATGCTCCACAGTCAGCGTTTTCTGTGGCTCCTTCTCATTTCGATATTGGGTTTCATGTGAAGGTCAGTATGGCGACAAACAGGGAAGCACCACACATACAAACACAGTATCATTAAGCTCATCTTCATGCGCCCAGGCAATATTACCCTCGCACAGATCGTCTACCCTGGACCTTGAGTATGTCCACTCATCAGTGACGTGCGGTGATGTCAATAAGAGGCTGGGCACTGACTTATGAAAGCCAGATCACCGGTGATTTTGTAAACAGTAAACGTTACGCACAAGCAAGGCTTACACCCACACAGACACACACGCACGGTCGAAGTCAAGACATTTTTAATCAGGATGACGTATCATTATTACCTCTCTCTCTCTCAGAGACAGGTTAATGAGGTCATTACAGTAGGGACAGAAGAGATCGTGATGAGAACAGGTGGTAAATGGCAGCAAAAAACACACAATGAGGCACACGGAGACGCTAATAAAAGGTGTGCGTTTCATGATGGAGGGTTTTTTGTTTTAACCCAGCTTGTTGGCACCCATGACACACATAATAATTCACTTTGATACACATACACACACAAACTGTCATGCTCAAACCCACAACCAGACTTTTCGTTCCCATGAAATGAGCTCTCCTCTCATAGAGCTGACATGGTCCCGGACCAGTTTATTTTCCAGGTTATGGATAAAAATCAGCTAAAAAGCTTGTTTCACTGATCAATTCCTTTGGATACACCTCACTTGTTAAATCAATAGCAAACCTATGAGTGACACAGATCAATAATTTACCCTAGATGGAAGCTTGTTGAGCATTACCATTATATTGGTTATTAGTTATAAGGACATGCAATTACGGTTTCACAAAGTCTATAGAACTCCAAGCCGATAACCAGGGCACCTCGTACCCATCGTCTAAGACAAAGAAAACCTGGCTTCGTTGTAAATGGCTCAGGTCTCCACACAAAAAACAGAAAAAATAGATGAAGAAGTTTGAGACAGGAGAACGTTAAATTCTAAAAATACAAACAGGGTTAAGTTTCCAGACCAATCCTACTATTTCCCCTGGTGCCTGGAGCTTGAGAGTGTAAACAGTCTCTCATTTGGCAGCAGCCGCTCACAGTCTGAGCAGAAGAAAAGAGGCAGAGCAAAACCGCAGTGTGCTTTTGGCTACTTAATGAGGGCAACACCCAGCGCTGTGGTTGTTGAACCCGGACAAATGGGCCAAAAAGCTCACACGAGCCCATTCAAGCCGTCTAAAACGAGGCGGTTACGATTTCATGATAGGGCGGACATCTATGCTTGATCTGAGAAACACAAGCTTGTTTCTTTATTTTTGATAACATTTTTCGAATGACCTGAGTCAGATATTTAAATGTGTGTGTGGGTGTGCACATATACAAGTAAATCTACATCTATATATACATAGTTACTATTTATTTAAAGAATCCTCAGAAAATTTGATTGCTTTTCTTGTAAAAAGGCCGTAACGGCCCTTCTTATCTAAAATACATTTGTATCTCCTATCAAGAAGCTTGGCAGAAAAAAGTGGTATTATGTTACAAAAATAAAAACTTTGTAGAACACACAAATTCTTTTTTCTTTTAGATTGGGGCTCTGTAATTAGGCCCTTCTTACCCCGTCATGAATTAAGGCGTTTGAACGGCTCCCAAGAACTCCAGCTGCTGCTGTGAAAACAGCCCCCCCCCTCCCCCTGTTCACATCAATTACCGCTCCCTCTTCATTTCACTCTTCTGCTCTTTTTTATCTCCCAACTCTCTCCACCTCCAGCGGCTCCACCTGTCATTCACCAGCACCTTTCCTTTCACCCCTTTCTCTCTCATCCACAATCACCTGGACTGCTGTTAGGAGGACATCGGAAATACTCCCCTGAGGTTCCCCTGCTGAATCTTTGATGTGACCTCTGGGTTGTCTATCCGCAGATGGACCCCGTCCAGAAAGCTGTGATGACGCACACCTTCGGGCCGCCTATGGTGAAGACAAAGCGACCGATCATCTCTTGTAACGTCTGTCAAATACGCTTCAACTCAGAGGTATGCGCCCATAAACACTTCAGATGAAGGATCCGCAGATGCATAAAAAGTGTAAGAAATGAATTAAAGTGTGTCTGTCTGCCAAATGTTGGCTGCAGTGTTAGCATATCCAGCTAACCAATATACTACACGCAGCACACACTAAGCACATCATGAAAGGCGTGCTTGGTTAATACTTGACTATGCACCAAGTCGTTCTCCAGCTGAGAGATTCAACTTCCTATTTTTTCCCTGCACACATAAATGGGATAAAATAATAATTACAGCTCGACTTTCCAAATGTTATTGGAATTAATGGATAAACTTCTTATATTGACGGAATACCCACATTTTTGGTAATTTCAGCTCTTAAAAACAACAGTTGCAGGCTGGAAATGAGTATATGAAAAAAAAAGTAGTGTAGAAACCATTCGGGGAGGGGGACCTTAGCAGTGAAGCCTTCACAGAGCCGTACACCTGCACTCTGGACAAATTAAATCATGACCTAAAAAGCCAACTGGCTGGAGCCCAAGTCAGTTGCTGATTGACTTTACAGCTGGAGCAGGTGAAAACTTCACAGTTTCTCAACTCCAATTTCAGCCTGTCAAGGAAGACGGGTGGGGGGAAAGAGAAAAAATCCCAGCCATCTTAATTTTACTCTGCAGCAGTATTTTGGATGTCCTTCTGCATTTCCACGATGAAAACATTATGGGTCGGCTGTGTCAGAAAACCAACTGGAAGGACATCAAGCCTGTTTCTTTCAAGTGTGCAGATATTTTGTCGGTCTGTACTGTGTATCAATCAAGTATATTTCTGGAGAGTATAACGAGTGTCTAAAATCCATTTTAATGGATGCGTGTGAGATAGATGTAAGGGATGAACAACATACACTTGTCCTCAAAACCACCTTAAAGCTGGTGCTTAAGCGCATTTTTTGCATTTCACTCTTTACGGACGGCACTACGCCGACATGAGGCAAAGGGACCTAAGTAAAAAAGTTATGAAGTTACGAAACTCTAGATGAACGACTTGAACGTCCCTTTTAAAGAGGCAGTAGTGTTAACTGAAGTTGAAAAGCAAATAGCTCATAATGTGGACATCCAGAACCCAGCTGCTGGATGTTGTGCTCAGCGACAGGAAAAACAGCGTATCCTCTTAAATTATACCACAAGAAAACAGACCACAACAATTTTGACACTATCCGACAAATTCCCAGAGCATCCAGCTAACTTTCTGCGTTCGACGGTTGGTTTTTACAAAGAACAAATCCTGATATTTTTGACCTACAGTAGTAGTAAAGAGAGTAGAAATCAAACACATACCCGACATGCAAGCTTGGCTAAAAATAAGCGTTCCAGTAATGAAGCGCTAAATACCTCTACTCCAAATGCAACGGCGTATAAAGGACACATGCCAGGAGGGAGGCCTGTGAAACTTGTTTAACTAATTATATCTTCCCCGCTCACACTTGCATGTTCCCACATGGTCTACATGAGCATTGGAACACATGAACACGAGTGGTAGCTGCTTACAGCATGTCCATACTTACACACCGTTTGAGTAAATGTGAACGTGCATGTGCATGCATGCATGAGAGTGCTGGTGCGTCACGTCTGTGAGGTGCAGTGGGATGTCCTATCCTGAGCCACCTGTTTGTTGTGCCTGCTGTTTTAGCCGCGAGCCTTGTGTGCATCTGCTCTGCTGCGGCTCTACAGCACTTCACACAGTAACCTGAGAGACTGGGAGCTTAAAGCACGCTGGACATTCTTTAATAATGAAGGAATACTCTGCTTGCAGTACTTGCAGTTTGCTCTCATTAGGCACTCATTAGGTTTCCTCAAGTCTTCTTCGGGTCATTTGAAACCCAGAGTACATTAATAATACCAACATTTCTCTTTTGTGTTTCTGTGCGAGGGAGCCGGAGGATGAATGGGAGTTCTTGAGTACTTAGACAGTGAAGTGAGGCTGATTGATTGATAGTGAACCCTTCAGACCAAGGTTCTTCTCACTGCTGTGCTGTAGCCGCCGCACATGTGGCAATCATAACAACGCAATTCATTTCTGGCCACAGAGGACAGATTAGCCTGCAAGTGTTTCGCTCAGCACTGCTGCAAGGCTGACGTCACACCATGCTGCATTAGCCATCGTCACCACTGCAGTACCATGCTGGACACCTTTCCCTCTCGCTCTCTCTCTCTCTCTCTCTCTCTCTCTAACTCTCTCTTTCTCTCGCTATCTATTTCTCTTTGTGTTCATCTCAGGCCAAAACCAAAACTTGTTTCAGTCATGTATCCGTCTGCTCATCATTTTCATTTTTTTATTTTTCTACTCCCCCCCCTCTGTTGCGAATACAGTATCATCTGTCCCTTCTCCTCCTCTCCACATCTCCTGCTTCCTGCCATCCGCTCTTCCTGTCACTGCTGCCAGTACCGCGTACAGTAGATTTCCTAGACCCAGTCTCACTTCTTTTTGTCCCTGTATTGCTTTAGAGATAAAACATCAAAACACATCCTGCTTAGAGAGAAAAAGGATTTCAGGGACATTCACATGCTCTCATTTTGTCCCTCTTAAATTCCATTTCCATTCATTCTTTATTCACCTTAATTCCCTGTTCCATAGGCTATGTTGCAGCTTCTATAAGTTTATTAATACCTACTATGCCAACATAATTTATATTTTATCATTCTTCACTCTCCTCAAGATCTGATGGGTTAATCTCTTTTACGTCCAATTGTTTCTGCTGCATACCGCCCCATCTCCATCTCCTGGGCTGTCAAGCATTTAATATATGAATTGAAGGAACACCGTCATTGATTTCTTAAGATCTGACACGGAAGGTCAGAGGTCAAAGAAAAGTGACTATGCTAAAGCTCAAGCAGAGAGATATCAGTCAGAGAGTTGCAGTCAGGGAGAGGGAAATATGCCAAGGGAAAAAGGAGCATTAAATGTGTGAGCTCTCTGCTGACATTTGTCTGTGGAGTCGCAGGGCTTCATCTCCTTGTCTAATTGCAAGGCTTTGGGTTGCAGCAGTCAGAGGAGTCGGGTTACACAGGCAGAGCTATATCTGCTTTTCTGTCATCGCCAATCAGGATGAGGGCTATATGGGTAACTAGCATTGGCAGTTAATACTTCAGGCTTACAGAGACATGGCGGACACCTCCCCGTGTCCCTTTGCCTTAGTGAAGCATCCCAAACTCATAGAGCTTACCAGTCACGTGCCTCATGCAGGTCTTTCATTCTTGTTATTGACATAGTGAAATAATTCTAGCAGGTCTATCCACACACAATATTGTATTACTGACAGGAACTGCAACTCCTCCTTTTCTTTAATTCCAAGGGTAACTCTGATTTTCAAGCATAGTATCACTTAGTGTTGGTTCTGCATTTGATGTTTCTGCACCGTATAATATAAGTCTAATACCAATGTTAACAATGATGGATTTACAGAGTGGAAATATAATGTTTATTATATTATATTATATTGTTAGGGAGTAATAGAAGTATAAAAAATAGGATTGAATTTTTACGAAGATTGTAGATCATGAATTAAACACAAACCCTGTCGACCGTTACCTGAATTCTATAGCCTAAGATTTACTGAAAGGTTCACTCTCTTCGTTTTTTCCTATTTACTGACTTTAAACTGATCCTTTTAAGTGCAATCATTCAAGGACAAGAAGTCAAACACACACGTATGTTCTTCTGTTCTGCTGTTCTTTTAATTTGCTCCATTTTCTTCTCCCGGCAGCTGACTGTCACCTGACACTAGTTTCCCACTGCCCTCCGGTCCATTTTAGATAATCGCACACTCAATAATCACCTTCAGCTCAGCGGGCTAGTTCAGTGATTACACAAGTAGTGAAAGAAGAGGAGAATATTCTAAGGACTAATCTTCCCTTACAGCCTCATCGGCGCATCAGACCTGCAGACCAGCGGCTCAATAGACTGTAATGCACTGAAAATGCAACGTGTCCAAATATGCTTTAACATTTTAAATGTACTTACGCAGGAGAACATATTAATCTATGCGTAATACAATCCACGCGTTCATGTGAACCTCCAATATGTCTTGGTATTTTGCCAGAGCCAGGCTGAGGCCCACTACAAGGGGAACCGCCACGCTCGGAGGGTGAAGGGGATCGAGACATCCAAAACAGCTCGTCTCCACGAGGGTGACAAGCAGCCGACTCCCCCTACTGCTTCGCCCTCCCCAACAGGCCCCTCGCCATCCAGCCCTCAGCCTGATCCGAACAAGCAGGGTGAGCATCACCCGTGATGTCCAACATCTGTCACAAAATCCAACGGTTTGCGCAACACATCTGTTGTGTAAAGTGATTGGATAGAAACTAATCAAAGGGCCGTGTGCAGGTGCGCAGGTTTCTCCTCAGAAATGTGATTATAATGCAAGTTCTTTTAAAACCTGCAAACATGATCACCAGAAAAAAATAAGATTGATATTCTAACAACCAGGTAAATTTCTGTGCTCCATACAGATCCAAGGATGTCCTTATGCAGTGCTATTTCAAGTTGAACAATAATCCTCTGGGTTGAAGAGTTCATCATTTGGCTGCCTTTTCACAAATGATTCACTAACTTGAAAACGTTGTGCTTTTTACAGATGACACCCAATCCTGTCCTAACTCGATCAAGTCACCGTTGACCCCCCCACTGAGCTCAGACGCAGAATGTCCCTTCTTCACTTCTGTCAGCACACCTTTGCCATCCTCTCCCTCCGCACCCGGGGCCCTTGGCACCCACCCTGCAGATCCAGCAGCGGCTGGTCTTCCTGAGAACCCGTCCCCAGCACCCAGCCCTTCTTCAGGAGAATCAGAGGAAGAGAAATCAAAGAAACTTCTCTACTGTTCCCTGTGCAAAGTGGCTGTTAACTCCCGCTCACAACTGGAGGCACATAACAAAGGTGGGTCAACCCAAACATGGCTTTATGGGAGTGCACGTATTTGTAGGTCCATCTCACCTCAGAGTATTTCCTATCGCAAAGAGAAATAAACCCTCAGAAACAACATTATGTAGCATGCACTCTTAAAAGTAACTTCATAAAACACCGAAGTGTGATCTTTAAAAATTATGCATTTGATCTGCATCTTAAAGATGTTGCAATGGTGCCACTTAGTGGAAGGATAACTATTTTTATATGGCTATAATGAAACAGCAGCTGGAGCCACAACAACTGATTGTGCTGAATTAATGATATCAGTGAAATTAATCTGTTTTATTAGTTTTTGGGGTGAAGGGATTTAGAGAGAAAATCTGTAATCATCATCAATGGTACCTAGTTTTGATTAGAAGGTTGGGGCGCAGTGACAGGAAGAACACTTTTCATTTAATAAACATATGTGTCACACTCGGGCTGGGGCAGGTTGCAGTGAGGACCCAAGCGCAGAGTTTCTTCAATCAAATTGCTCTTTATTAGACACAAACCATAGACGTGCTCCAACGACGAGGGACATTAGACAATGACGCGACGAGGGACAACAGGCACACAGGGCTTAAATACACAAGGGAGGTGCAGGTGATTGGACACAGGTGGAATCAATCACGCAATCACAAGACAAGGCAGGAAGTGAAGTTAACCCAGGACTACAAGAGACATGAAACTTCAAACTAAAACAGGAAGCGAGGCCAAACCGTGACAATATGAAAGTGTCCTTTCCCGCAATAAAGCATTGTATACTGCATCCAATTATATTTTAAGGAAGGTGCATTGGTGCCCCTTAGTGGAAGGATTGGCAAATGAAGATGCTGCATGGTGTCAATAAGTGATCTCAGCTTCTAGCACTGCCAATAAATATTGTTGCATGCAGTAAATGCAACTACAGAAATACACAAAGACACTTCTATTTAACGTATTTGCTTGACCTATAGGTTCAAAATAAATTTTCAATCTTTGAAAGAGCAGTTGAAAACCAAAATCTCAACAGACGGTTAATTCCAGGTACCAAACACAAAACCATTCTGGAGGCTCGTAGTGGACTGGGACCCATCAAAGCGTACCCCCGTCTCGGTCCTAAACTCAGCCCGGAACAGGGAGGAGAGCTGTCTTCTGACCCCAACGCTCAGGAACGCACCTTCCATTGTGAGATCTGCAACGTCAGAGTCAACTCGGAGCTGCAGCTCAAACAGGTGAGAGAACCAACTTAAATTAAGACTTCAAGTGACTCTAGTATTCCAGCGATCTCAATTTCCATTTACACTGCTATTCCGTTTTGTGCTTCAGCACATATCTAGCCGGAGGCATCGAGATGGAGTTGCTGGGAAACCAAATCCTCTTCTGAGTCGGCACAAGAAGCGCACAGACTTCATGGTAGAAACTCAGTTTGTCTCCCTTTTTTCCGTAAACCATAGTTCTCCACTTTATTCCAACTCTACCCCAAAACCTGCTAGCACCAAAACGTGTCTTCCCACAGGCCGTCACACTGCATCTCCTTGTTCACTGCTGTTGTATTTGTTGTGTAGGTTAGGTTTATGTATTTATATTTATGCTGTATAGTTCCTAAATGTTTACTTGTATAAACAACTTTGTTTACAGTATGTGGAGAGTAAAGGCAAAACCAGATTTGAAATGCCATTTATGCATAAGCATACATGGCCAATAAATCTGATACTGATGATAATCATTCAGGTTTTATTATAATGCGTGCATAATTAAACCAACTTTAATTTTTTCATTCATCTCAAAGGAACTTCCAAAAAATTTGGGGCCCGGACTTTTACCAAATCCTTTGGCCGTCGCCGCAGCAATGGCCGCTGCGGCATCCTCCAATCACCTGGCACTACGTCCTCCTTGCCCAACCTCCCATCACCATCACCACCTCCTACAAGGAACACCTCTCAGCCTACTGAGACCCGCCCCCGGTCCCATTCGCACCCCGCACGGGCCAATCCTCTTCACTCCTTACTGATGATGAGAGAATGAGGACGAATCAGGAAGAAGCACACTGTGAAGTGGAGGCCTGCAACCATGTGCCATCTAGAGCCCAATCAGCTGTTGAGGTTTCAGCTGCTGTTTTATTATAGCCTAATAAAACATATGACTCTTCATGGTGCATACTGTGGTTGCAGGCCACTACTGCTGCGTTAACAGGGAGAAGCAGAGATAACACATCTCAGACATTTCAAAGAGACTTTATGTTTGCATCCTCCCCAGTTTCCACTGGCTTACTGACTCAAACCCTACCTCTCTTATGTTTTAAGTGTTCCCCTCTGCAAGGATTTATTTTACATCCAAAGCCTCAATGTAATCAAAAACACACCCGCTGGGTTAGATATAGCAGATGCCTCTGATGTTAGCTGATACCACAATGTAGCTGTCACTGTAATGGTTTGTTTTGGAGGCCTATTAAGAGAAAAAAGTTACCAGCATTTTCTGCACCATTTTAACAGTTACTGGTCAACATTTTTCTGTACTATATGTTCATTTTCACAGTTGGCATAAACGACCTATTTTTACTTTTGTTGAAAGAATGAAACAGGAAGAAGAACAACAAAAGGGAACCAACTACATCCAGGTATGCTTTAGATTTGTGTCGACCACATTCACAGTTTGGTATTGGAATAACATGTAGACTTGTTGTGAAAGGGTATTTTAACTGGTGCATTGTGCAAGTATCAGTGTTTACTTGGAGTGTGAAATACAGTGAGGGGAGTGAGCACCCAAGGTGTTCTTCTTTTATAGTGAAGGTCAAGATAAGTCCAATTTCCCCTGTTGAGTACAGTTCCCCTGATGATTTGCCACGTTCACCCCGAAAGGCCACTGATATTACTGAATGAAATGATTTCCATACTGTGAGCAAAGCGGTAAATATATTTACAGATGACTCTGGCAGCAGGTCTCTGCATTATCTGCACATATCATTTTACAGACATCGCAATCCAATACAAGTACTGTGCAGGACATTGAGATGTTAGACACCAGCAATATGTTACAGAAGGAAAAGGACCACATATACACAGATGTATGCAAAAAAAACAACAACACAAAATGGTAATATAGGCTTGTAGTGAGATAAAAAATACTTAGTTTGTCTGCTCTGCCTTGTGTACTCGAACCTACGTCACCCCAAACTTTCCCCGTAAAACTGTCATAATGGCTAGTGAAACATTAAGGGGCGCTTTAGGAAAGAGAAACTTTAGCAATACTTTGAGCACTCCTACTAACCTTTCTTGTTAACTGCAATAAAAACAAAATGTCTAAAAATGTACAAATTGTTACCTAGGAGAAGTGTATTGAAACATTGGTGTAAATGTAATTTATTTAAAAATTGAGAAAACGTCCATGTTGGGGCTTCCTAATTGTTAACTTAAAACAAAATCATATATAACATCATTAAACTGACTTCATGGTTGCTTTCTATTTTGGTGATTATTTTTCTAGTAGTTTAGTAACGTGATAACGTGAGTAATGTTTGTTTATTGTTGCTTCCTCTTTTGAAATACCCTACCCTACAGTAATAAGTGAGTCAAAACATCAAAGCCTTTGTGGTTAAAAATTCATTTTGGTTTTTACGCATCAGTGCATTGTGCAAAAAAAGAAGACATGAAAATAAGAAATTCAAGGCCACGGAACAAAATAAAAGATGACACATACAAAAGAAAATAAAAAGCCATTGGGTGTGGATGGTAGGTCCCTTAGGATTTCATGAGACTCTGGTAGTCTCAATCCCAATCAAATATTGGGAATTGGGAATTATAATAATTCCCACTGTATGATCACAGCAACAGCAGAAGATATTTGTATTGCATGTTATTTTTGCTACAGGAACTAATGCTCGCAGTCCCATGTAGTGAGAGACTAACATAAGCAATGCATAACTAACCTAATGTATTCTAATACGGGTTGATGAAGCAAGCGTTCGGATTGGTTGAGAGTGAGTCACGGGGTGTACATTATTGAGCCATAATGTACAGTACCTGTTTGATCTAGATGTTTTTCTGTAGACTACTGAAATGTGATAAAAAAAAACATTTGGTGGCTACAACTATTTTGTGCTAAAAGGCAGCTATTACTTACTATGTTGTAAGAACACCCTCAAACTGTTACATTATTGGACAATAAAGTACATCCTCTCGTACCTTATTGCTTAAATATAAATGTCAAAAAGTACAGATTACCCAAATGTGGTTATTCCATTTAATTGAAAGCTCTCCAGGAACTACACAATATCCCCCTTGCGCAACTCCAACATGAGCTGGAAAACCCTGCCTCGTATCCTTTTGTTGTGTAAAGGGAACTTGAGCAAGGAGGAAGGACTCACATAAAGAGAACACAATCAGCAGGGAGCCACACATTCAGAGCACCACATCACTGACGATAGCAGGAGAGGTTTGGGGATTTTAAGGTGAGAAATTCCTGATTTTTGTTTGAAAATACAGGTCTTTTATTGGCCTTAATCTAATATAAGAAATACGCGTTCATTGAAATCCCTTGGATATCTATTAAACAATGTTACATTTTTGGCTACATACATTACAGGTATGCATTATTTTATGCAATGGTTTATTGTTTGAGTCCTAATCCACATGCAAAAGTAAGACTATCCGTATAATAACTAACAATGGATTCATTTGTACTTGGCAGAAACAGCTTAAAAATGTTGAATGATAAAAATAAATATAACATCTTTGTTCCAAAAGCAAGTAGTGAGTGAACTACCACTGTGCCACTATTAATAACACAAAGAGGTGTCGGGGCTCACATTGATTTCATTTTCAGTTTAACTTTCCAGCTGCACATTATGAAGAAGCTAACCTTTATTCTAAATCCCTTTAGTTGACAGAGTGCTGATGAACTACACAAACCAAACCCAGGAGGAGCTCTTCTCCTGCTACAGCCCCTCCGTCGTTGGTTACCGGTACTTTGCAGTGCTGTGGGGATGTGCCGTGACCCTCACAGGTACGGTGGGCAATCTGATGACCATTCTGGCCTTCGCCGTGGACCCACATCTGAGGACTCGATTCAATGTGCTCATCGTCAACTTAGCCCTAGCGGATCTCCTGTACTGCACCGTATTGCAGCCCATCTCCGTTGACTCCTATTTACACCTGAGATGGCGCTGCGGTCAGCTCTGGTGCAGTATCTTCGGCCTGCTGCTCTTCCTCTCCAACTCTGTCTCTATTATCACGCTCTGCCTGGTAGCAGTGAGCAGATATCTCCTGGTCACAAGAAGGGCCTTGTTTGAGCGTGTCTTCTCCAACAATGGTCTCATTTTACTCCTGATCTCGACATGGGCACTGGGCCTGGCCAGCTTTGGCCCACTGTGGCCTGTGTATGTGTTTGTGCCGCAAGTGTGCACATGCAGCTTCCACCGCACCAGGGGTCGTCCCTACAGCACCATCTTGCTCTTCTTCTACTTTTTTGTGGGCTTGGGCTGCGTTGGTGTTTTCTACTTCCTCATCTACAGACGTGTGAAGGTTGCCTCACAAGCTCTGCTCCGCTACAGGCCGAGCCGCCGGTCTTCCAGAAAGAAACCAGCTCCTTCAGAACAAGGGACTGACGATAGTGGTGTAGAGAGTGGCACGGCAAAGACGTGTAGCACTGAGATGAGCAGCCAGATGGATCCATCCAAAGATACGGATGAGATAAGTGGTGAAAACTCCTCTGAATTCGTCGAGGGGTCTGCCGTGGCCCCAAATCCATCAGCGATCAAGTGCCCCGCTGGTATCGTCTCAGGATCCCCTTCAGCCACACCTGCTCCCACCACCACTGCAAAGCCCTCCTCCCACTCGGGAACTTCAGGAGGTGATGACGAATTTAAGCGTGTGACACGCATGTGCTTCACTGTTTTTCTATGTTTTGTCTTCTGCTTTGTCCCCTTCCTGTTGCTCAACATAGCCGACAAACAAAACCGCGCCCCTCAGGTGCTGCACATGTTTGTTGCGAACCTCACCTGGCTCAACAGCTGTATCAACCCTGTGCTCTATGCTGTCATGAATCGTCAATTTCGACAGGCCTACCACTTGTTGCTCATCAGGGCTATGGCCCCATTTACCGGCCTCTGGACCTGGTGGTCACAAGTAAAACAATAAACTCCTGGGCTTTAAATGTGCCTGATGTAAAGCCAGTATAATATTATTCTGTCACTGTTGGGTTACTTTTCCTTGTTATAAATGTATGATATCATTTATTTATATCATGTGTGATGTAATCATGCATCTTTGAATACAATAATATATATTGTATTCAAATCTGGTATTGGATTCCATTATTTTGATGAATACAATTCAGTAAAGCAATGTTTATTTCAAGATCGATGTTGCTTCAAAAGAAAATTCTCAGTCACATCCACACAGTGAGACATACAGCTCAATAAGCAGTGGTACCGGAATTGATACTCAGTATACCCAAAGTATACCGAAAGCTGAGGTTTTGGTATTGGTATCGGTATCAGGAAGTTTTAACAGAAATGTACAAGAGTATGTTATGTATTTATGTCATGTGTGGAATAAACTATATTTTGTAATAGATCATTTCTTGGTGCATTCAGTGTTCAATTCCCAACACTTGGTGTCCATTATGTCACATGAAAAACCACCCTTGTTACGAAATCAGCACAGGATACTCTGAAACAAAACATGCCTAAAATCAGCAATTCAGGAACTTCTGCCTGTCTCAACTCTGTAGGCTAGTGTCCGTCCGAGTGTGCATGCGTATGCATGATCAGTTGTGTCAAGGCATTCATATCAACAAAGGCAAATGAAATTCATACTTATGTCTACTCTTAACCTCACAAGATGTGATTTATCTTGCAAGAGGTTTTACAAAAGAGAAACCTCACGCCATTCATTTATTGGCAATGCCAACAAAGGAAAATAGTGAACAGCAGCAAGCACCAAACCCTCACTACTTTTACCCCGAAGGACCAGGCAGCCGGGTTTTTAAAGGTGTTAGAATAAACTAATAATTTAAGGTTGTGGAGTGCTTTGATTGAAATGTTGTAGCCAGCTATTTTTATATATCTAAATAAAGTCAATCATTTAATTTTTTATTGTTATACATTTTTCATTGTCAATATTTAGTGTTGCAGATGGAAGACCAACTAAATGATATGAACATTATATAATAAATAATTTCTCAATTGTTAATTCTCATTAATGAGCAACACATACAAACCCAATTATTTACCTTTTATTGGTGATAGTTTGAGAAAACAGGTATATAAAAGGAGGAAGTGCTATGTGTCAGAACAGTGTATCACAAGCTGCAGGTAGCAACAATAAAACATCAGGGGCATTCTCAACAAACATTGAGACAAAAAGTCAGTGCAATGTAATCTGCTTACATGGTCAGTGGTATATTATTGCTTTGATGACTCTTTTCGTGACATCTACATAATACTTAAGAGTGCCCCTGAGACAGTAGCTAATTAGACCAGCTAATTAATTTATCTTGTTTGTGTCTTCAAATAGACATTTATACGTCATCATGTAATCAGACTAACTGCACAGTGCTGTTCAAATGCTGATTCAAAAAGAAAAACAACTAAAACAGTCAAGTACTTCAGATAAAAATGGCAAACTTTTATGTTGTAGATTTACTAGATATGCCACATCTGTATGACGTGGAAGTTGAAATGCAAGTTGCAGTAAGTAAAGCTGATGGTGAATGATAGTGGTTTGGTTAAATATACAAAACAGAGGCTTATTGGAAAATGCTTCCACAGGATTGTGGGGACAGGCAATTAAATCCTGTGAGATTGAAATCGTGCAGGACTGGGTCATCTGGAAAGATGGTAGGATCAACAAAGTAGAAGGGGGATTGGAACGTCGGTGCCTGATCATCTGAGGCTGCAAGAGAGTCAGAGAGCATGGGCTCAGGGTCACCCGCTTCCCGGAGTGACAGCATTGAAGGAGAACCCCCGCTTGGTTCTGTGAACAGAGAAATGGATCAAAAGAATCATAATGCTTTCACTACCGTGGCTGTGTTACATATCTGTGGTACTGCTTTCACAAAAATGTGATGTGGTATGCAACCCACCAACAGAAAAAAGAAAGTGCCGACGCATTTGGACCAAGATTGTTGTGACTTGCTTGAAGGCGTGGAACAGTCCCTTCAGCTCATCTAATATCTCAACTTCTCTAAGTTGCATTACACTCAGATTTTTTTTACTGTTTAAATAATTCAGAAGTAGTTACTGCCTTGTGTAAGTCATAGAGGAACATACCTTCTTGTCAGAGAGTTAAATGAAAAGATTCAATTTAACTTATTTAAAAAAAAGCAAACAGCAAAAAGATGGTTGAATTATCAGAGAGGCGGAAAGCAGAGAATTTCCTCGCCTGGCTTCAACAAATATGATAAGAAATCTGAAAAGTGATTCTCAACTGGTGGGTCGGTCGTGGACCCGTTTTTAATGGGTCGAGGGCCTTTGCGGGGCCTTGCAATCAGAAAAAAAATCATCCTGTGATTTTATTTTGAAGGGAGTGTCGTTTTTTTGCCGGCTCGTCCGTCCATGTGCCAGCTTGGGTCAAACCATTGTGATATGGGGGAGACATTGGGTTTTTAGGATAATTAAACATCCTGAATATAAAATATAAAATTCAGCTTATGAACTTGATTTTGAATGAATTTGAGATGTTGAGAATGTTTCTCGATTTGGGTCGCGGCTTGTCATTAAGGGGTGATGGTGTGTCCAGGAGCCAGACCAGTTGAGAACCACTGATCTATGACTTCATAATTTACCATTGCCGTTGGGTTTTTCTAACCTGTGGCTTTGTGCTGTTTTGTTTGAACAACATCTTTCCATCGATTATAATATTTACACAAAGCAAACGGTGACAGAATTCAACCGTTGAAGGTAGAATCAAAAAGCTATAAACAATGAAATATAGTTGTTAGAAACAGTTTGCTCAAACCCATCATGGTTAGATTGTGTGTTCAGTAGAGCAAACTACCACACGTGCACATGCAGTAGAAGACACCCGCAGCCCCACGGGGTGTAAGTGAGAAGTTTAACAGTTTCACAGCGGTCGCATGACATCGATGTAGACACCATCTCCCAAATTATTTCCCTAAGTGCAAGGTCAAAACAGAGAGGGCACCACAGAGCTCTGTGACGAAGGCAGAGGGGTTGTTTGGACGAGGTTTTCAGCTGGATGGGACAGCAAGGAGAGCCGTGACTCACCAGCTGCCTCTCCACCCAGGCCGTGGATCAGCTCCAGGGCTTCACACTGTTCCATGCCAGAGGACATGGGTGACCTAGCCTCCGGTGGCTTCCTACACGACCAATGACAAACAGCGATCACAACCAGTTGCTCAAGACATTAAAAAAAGGGGGTCGGAACACTACTTTTTGCAGTGTATCTTCCTTCGTAGCTGTTTTAGTGTAATGAGCACATTTAGAACACATACAGGCGGATTAAGTATTAATTTAAAAAGCAAAATGCTGTAAGCCAGCCTGGAGAAAAAAAATAGCACACTTACTCCTTTGAAACAAACATCAGCCTGGTTTTGATGTATTGCAAGTAGAGATTGTCACCTGAAAGAGAAGGAAAAAGTAAGGTGTCATATTACTATTATTATTATAACACCACCAACAAAATGCAATTGCACCCGTGAATACTTAAAGGCAAAACCACGTTCACAAGGCATTAACAAAAACAGCAAGCCCGGTATTAAGCGGGTTTTGGGTCATTTTGCTTTCCAAAAATATGTGAGCTGCAGGCAAAAAGAATCAGCAGAGAGAGTTGATATCCTTACTTCCTTTCTGCGCAGAGTAGTATTTTCCAAAAGCCTCATCTTTAGGGGTGTTGGGATACAGGTAGAGAAGAGGACTTTCTGGGATGTTTTCAGCTTCTAAGATCTGGAAATTCCTGATGATTTCTTGGAAGGGAATCTGGCTGAGGTCAACCTTGTTGAAGGGCTGAACTGTTTTCACCTCAGGCTCACCTACAATGCCGCAGGGTGATAGCATCTGATGTTTTTACGGTTTCTACCACAAAACTATTTGAAACATGAAAAAAAAAAAAGACCTCACCATTCATGTCGATTTCCACCCAGGAGAAGGTGATTCCACCGATGACACTTTCACTGAAGCGCAACAAGAACGTGCCTCTCTGTTTCTTCTTCAGGAGGTGTTTCTCTTTGCTTTTGCTCACAAAACCCATGATGAGGCTACAGCAAAGAAAAAAAGTCTCAACTTTCCCATTCTCCAGTGGTTAAAGGCCCCGATTTGACTAAAACATACCCATCCCGCCACAGGTCTTCAAGGTATGTTTTCACCATCACCAGGATGCCATCGAACCACACCCAGAATGTGTCAGGGGTATTTTCCTGTAACAGCGTGTGGAAAAGCTCAATTTGAACCTGCACTACATTCATTAACATTAAATACACAAGACTAGGAATCTACAATCAGACTGGCTGCTCTGAGAGGCTGTGATGTTTGTTGTTAAGTAGCACGAGTTGTGCGATGGATAAAACATGAGGTGCGCACCTTGTTTTTGATCCTAACTAGTCGCAGTGAATTAAATCCAAAAACTACTGTTGGTTGATGTAGGAGGGATTATCGACTAACGCGGTCACATTGTTAAAGTGCCGAGGTTCAGAAGGTAATAGTTATCAAGCTCAACTCCTCATTTAGCCATGTTGGTTAACGTACAGACGTACTGTACATATTAGCAGAAAACCAAGCGTTTTTTCAGGTATTTGATCATGAACCAACAACATTTTGACATTTTGACCTGATGGTAGAGGAAGAATTAGGGGACAATTTATCATGGGAATAACCTTCAATCTTTCACTTAAGTTAAGCCAGAGGCAAAAGTTGAAATGTCAAGATATTGATAGGAAACATTCTTACCTTGCTAAATTTGGACCAAGTCACTTTGCAGGTGTCATATGTTTTCTGCTTTCCTGGTTGGTTGGAGATGCATTACAAAGCAACAGTTTTGATCAAAATCTGATTGAAATCCTGCTGGATGATGCCATTATTCTGTTGATACACTTTCCAGAAAGTACTATGAAAATAAAGTTGTAAAAATGTAGACTGATTTGTCGCCCTGAGCACTTACAGATGTTGCTCTAAATTATGGAAAAAATACTTTTAAAGTTTGGACATCCTTTTGTTTGATCGGGTGAATTGTGTTAAAATAGTACCAATTTACCACCTCCCTAATGAATAGAGTTGGACATACTATATATACTATACTCTCTTCTTCATCTAATCAAAAAGACGAAATCCAAAAAGGCCCAAATATGTTGCTGAGCTTGAGTTATTCTTTACCTTTGTATGTAAAGCAAAGAAAAACGTGTTTTCATCCCTCTTTTTAGAGAACAACCCCAGATAAGCAAAGCCAAACAACAGCAGCAGAACATTTACCAAAGAGTCTTTGTGCAATCATTTCCAGCTGAGCCTCATTCAGACCACGTTTAGTGGCAGAGAGAAACTGCCAGCTTAACATCTCTCCGAACTGCGGCCAAGTGGCTGAAGGAGAATTGGCGAAGAACATGACGTCCTGGGGAAACAGACACACGTTAACAAGTGTACACACAATTCATTTCTGATGCCTCTCAGTGGCCCTGCAGGATGCTGCGTGGTGTGTGTTAGTCTCACCTTTGTGTCCACACTCAGCAGGTTGAACCACAGGACGGAGGCACAGGCGCTCTGCTGCTGGCTGGAGTTGGAGATGATGACCACCGGGATTGAGGAGGCCTAAATTGGGTACCAGGGGATGAGAACTTATTTATTTTATATTTACCTCATCAAGCAAAATAAAAAAGCATGGAGGTTGAAAAAAAAAAAAAAAACTACACCTGCAGCTCAATTGACAAGCCTTTCATCTCAAATAAAGTGTCAAAGTAGATGATGTGCAGTTCTTCTGTGACACTGAGAGAAATCTGTCAACACCAAGAGACAAACACACAAAGGTTATTTGGTCGTTCATATCTCCTTGAATTATGACTTGAGTAAAGTTTAAGAACGTCCGATATCTTCTGGGTTGTCTACTCACATCATTGATTCCTTTGCCACCACCGCCACACTTCTGCTCCTTTAGAGTCTACATACAAATAATTAGGCACAAAGTCAGTCATTTACATTTGGGTTTAAATCACTACAGTTTATATCATGGAGACTGTTTTATGTGTGCAGTGGAAAATGTCTATAGTTGAAAATGTACCATTCACATTTCGCAAAGAAATCTTGATATCACATTGTTGAGTTTTATCCATTGTGATTTAATATTTATTCAGAGTTTAAATGGCTATCACTCACAAGATGCCTGAAGTCAGCTACCATGCCCCCGCTCTGGCTCTCTGCCATGTTCAAGGCCTTGCTTTTGGTCCCAAAGACATTAAAACGCCGATATCTGCAAACAAATTCACATCAAAAGAGTTCTTGTTGAAATACCCCTTGATAGGAATGCTAAAGTTATATCAAATAAGTACTCACCCTTTGAGCTGAGGAGCCTCCCTACATTCAATAAGGAGAAAAACAAAGTGGTGACCACAGGGGGGTAACAAAACATCCAAAACTCAAACTGCAGGTTGTCGTGTGCGGTTAAATGAACTCACCTGTCCATGCACACATTCACTTTCATGGAGTGGTTCAGCTCAGGAAACTTAACAAGAAGCCTGAAAATATTAAATTAGGTAAAATATTTTAGAATCATTAAAAGGCTTATAGTAGGATTGATGGTTTACTTTATTTTTTCTTCCGTGTTCCCCTGCTCAAGAACACCACAGGCACACGCCCCCTGACTGTGGTTAGGTTGCTCGCTAGTGCATTGAAGCAAAGCCATTGGTTTGAGTCGCCCCCAACCCATAACATTGTACGGGTCAGAAAAAACAACAAATACACTCAGAAGTTGTAAAAGGCTTCAGGGAAAAGCATTCAAATACAATGGTTATCATGTTTAGATCCGCACTGCTATAATGTCCAATTGGTGGATTAAAAACAACTACAGCCAGTGATCTAGTTTAGGTGGATTTAGCTCTACTGCAACCACAGACCAGTACAGTACAGATTCCCCTCTTTCAAAGAGTCACTTGAGGACTGCATATGTAATTAGCAAAACGGATATAGATTGCCACATCACAGAGAGGGCATTGGTGGAAATATACCTAGGAAAGGTGTGTACATATACTGTATATTAAGTCAAAAATACATAGCATTGTAGTGATTGCCTGTAGTGGAAAACCCACCTGGTCTTGACAGCAAACTGGACATTTGTGCGGAGTACCAGAGGTCCTTTCCCCTGAGGCATGGAGGGCTGAGTCTCCACAACAAAGGAACTTGAAGAAAAAGAGACCATAATATTTAACATGGAAAGTATAAGAGAGCAAGACAGTGTATGGAAATGTGTCTTTAAGACACACCTTCGGAGTAAGTGTTTAAGAAGAGTATCTGCTCTCTTCTGCATTTTGGGTTTTTGGGACTTCACCGGGTCGTTTTCATAGGACACTTTTCCTACCAGCTCCTCCAGCTTATCAAGAAACTCCCGCACCCGAAACAGACACAGTGCCACAAAGGTGAACCTTCAAGATAAAAGCAAAAGAGCAAAAGTGATGAGGTCCATAAAAGTACAGTTTCCCCTACCTTGTTGTCCAGCCTTGCACTTGAAAAAATGGTAATTAATATAACCGTTAAAGATTAAAACTGATGAAAGCAGGTTCGAGATGAACATACCACTTCTCCAGCTGATCCAGACAAACGTTGTCTGGAGCGCCAATGCAGGCTTTCTGCTGCCTCCTCTGCCACTCCACCAGCTCCTTTTTCACCAATATACCAATCAGCACATCAGTCCTATCGAGGAGCTTATTTAGCTCTAACAGTGTGCTCTAAAAAGAGGGTTGAATGACACAAAACATATTATTGTTATTTTTGAATTAGGAAAAACATTGGACAAAAGGAGAGGTGACGGTGCTAAATAAGAATATGTGTACCTTTCTACATTCATCCAGACTGTTGATAAGTTGCTGAAAAACGTTCATCTGTTTCCTTTGCGCAGCCTCATCAACCACAGCTGCATAAACAATTCCGCAGTGGCATCAAAGTTTCCATATAAGACAAAGCAAAACAAGACAGGATGTAGCTGTGATTCAGGCCTCTTTATTGCTCACCCTAAGAGAACATCACAGTCAAAGTATGGAAATGTAACCAGAACTCTTTGATTTGCTTACCTTCCATTTTATAGGTTTGGTATTTAAAGTCAAACTCGTCTTGCTGCTCCTCCAGACAAGACATGGTACGTTCCATGCACTATATCCCAAAAGTCCAGAGAGTAAAACAACAAATTAACTGGGCTGTCTTTCAAAGCAATTACAAAAGCACAACACAATACTATAAAGCAACCAAACTTTTCACCTCAACGGCATTCCGAAGGCCAGCAATTTTACGCTCAATGTCCAGCTGGTTACTTGTCTCCATGGCTTCTTCTGCTACATGCAACAACTGGACCTGAGAAAAGCAAAGCAGTTAAAGAGATAAAGAGACCATGGTGTGTGAAACTGGGTCATATGTATTCCAGTGCAAAGAGTAACTGTGAGTCAAAGCGGCATTAATAACCATGGTGGAAAATCTTGGCGGAAAGTCAAACAAGTACAAACATGTTGCATTGCTAACTGACATCAAATATTTTCCAGAACAACTGAAAGCAAAATGTATAATATAATTTGTGAATTACGTAACACAGGACAATCACTCTCTGTCGTCTTCTTGTGTGACTTAAATGAAAAATGTTGCCCAACCTGCTCAGCCAGATCCGCACTCTTCAGGATGTCCTTCTCTTTTTCCAAAAACCATAGAATTGTGTTTGCCAGGGAACACGGGTCATCCAAGTATATCTGTAAACAGAGAGAGATGGATATCAAAGTTTAAGCCATGTTTCCCAATGGCCTTTTTGTTTTCTATTAATACCACTTAGACACACCTGAAAGTCCTGTTTACGGCGTCTAATGTTGTGCTGCAATAAGAAAGCCTCCTCCTGGACAAAGCGACTGTGTTGTATGTCCAGATTCTCCAGCAGGACCTGAAACAGTGCCATCGCAAAGTCATGGTCCCCTGCTGCTCGTTGCCTAAAGAACAAAAGACAGTTTTAAAAAACAAGGTAATTTCATGTGATCGTTGTACGATATAAAATGGGTTGAAGAGATGGCGGCCTACCACTCCTGCTTCTCGATCCAAGCCGACAGGTAGTGCCTCACATCCATCGGTAAAGCATCCCTGTTGTAGAGCTCATCCAGCTGCTGTTTGTAAGCATCGGGCAGCTGTGTCAGTCGGTCCCACTGAGCCATCCTACACACACACACACACACACACACACACACACACACACACACACACACACACACACACACACACACACACACACACACACACACACACACACACACACACACACACACCAGACGTGACGCTTTGCAAGAGTTCAGGTGGTAAAGTGCGAACCACTTTCAGAGGAGATAACTTCACTGAACGCCATGCACGACTGGAAACGGGGCTTAATATCGGCAAATTGAGTTTTCGTCTTTTAAAATAAGCCACTGGAGGTCGAGATCAATTATAACGTGGCTCAATTCGTTTTTGGCCCTAAGTCAGCTTGTTTTGGCCGAAGTGTCAGTCAACACAGTAGACAGCGCCAGGCCACAGAAGTTGTTTGCTTACCTTACTCAATGCTGTCAGGCAGAGTCCACTTATGACCGTCGTACAGACTAACCTTGGCTAACTGCTCATCTAAGACAGGTGCATAGCTATCGTTCTATCGTTACTAGCTGACGGTTTAGTTTAGTTGTGGAACTAAGACGTTGTTGATCAAGCCAAAAAGCAGGCAGTCGTGTGGTTGTTATTTCCTCAATATTTGTTTACTTAGTTGTGTTTCATTGGATAGACACTTATTCCGCCCAAGTCGTTCTTCTCGAATTAACAACGGGCACCATTTTGGCTCTGACACAATCGTCGGTAAAGCGCGTAAGAGCCAAAATGCCCGGATGCGGTCAAACAGCTTCCTAGCGAGCTCAGAGCTGACAGCTCATTGGTCGATCTCGTCAGAGGACCGCGAGTGCTGCTGGTGCATTTTTCACGTCAATCTGTAGCGAGGGGCGTGGTTATCAAAATAGAAACTTACGGCCCTGTTTCGGAGATTTCCCGAGAAACGACGCTACGAAAGAAAGGGCGAAACGAGAGGTGACGCACTCAAAGCGCGTCAGCTCACCGGGAATCCCTCCCCTTACACACTTATTCGAGGAGATGAATTCAATATATATTTATGATAAACTGACAAGTTCAACAACTATGGACGACTGGAAATCAGCTTGAAATGACGACCAAGGTAAAGAGATGCAGAGGAGCAGAGGGAAACAGCCTGAGAACAGATTAACTGCAAGACGTGACCTAGTGCAATTTTAAATAAAATATTGTTTACAGTTGTATAAAAGAAAATCATGCATCAACTTATTGATTAGATCCCTTGATGATTTTAGGAGATTGAATTAGTTTGCCTTCTGACACAATGATTGATCCAACACATTCAAATCTAATGAAGGACGTTACAAACTCTTGGATTTAGAACAAAAATGTATTAAATCTGCATATTTGGAAGGAGAAATTTAATTTTTAATGCTGTAACATTTTCTGACAAAAGTTAATCTTTTCTTCTTTGAAACAAAGAAAATGTAATTGGGGTCACCTACACGTTTTGAGACACTAATACTGTGATACAAATCTTTCCAATGGAAGATGGGTGCAAACACTTTGCTGTGCAAGCCTAGACTAGATGCCGTATAAGCAAAAATACCACACACTTACAGGGCTCCATGCTTTCCCTGAAGGTTATTTCATATCTTCTCCTATCCTTCAAAGGCACCTATTCATATCTTTCACACAAAGGTCTTTGATACAGCCGATTCATCCTTATCATACATTAAAAGGGAGGATTCAGGGTTCCTCTCTTCCATGCAGAACACTTCCTAAAATGGAGATGACAAATTCAAGGGCAAATTCCAGAGCAAAACGTTTGACCACTTTTCTCTTACGAGAGTGTGGTGAGGAGCTGTTTACCCTCCCATTTTATCTGGCTGGAAAATCATTTTAAAAATGTAACCAAAAAACAACCAATTTCCGTGGGCCCCACGAGAAATTCTTAAAGTTTTATGTACAATAATTAACATTTCATATTCATGTTTGTCTTTATAATAGAGACCTTCTCACTTCTCTTTAAATAAATACTTGTTATCATTTGGGGTATTTTTTGTCCCCCCCCAACTAGTATAACTTGATTATTTGCATATTTTATTCATTCCTTCAGTTCCCACTTTCACCAGTAGATGTCATACTTGCCATACCTTCTCAGATTAATTTGAAATAGTATTTATTAAAAGAAAATGTATAAAAACCTATGTGACATCACTTTGTCACATAGGGATGTAGAAAATTCCTGTTTTAGAAGTGGCCTAGCATAGCCTGACACCATATACGCTACTTAGATGTATATCTAACTTGCGCTTGTACTGTGGATAGATGGAAGAATATTTAAAATGTTTAAAATTGAGGTTATCTTCCTTCTGGACACAGAAGTAATTGTTTAAAAGATCATGAACTGATAACATTTGGCATTTTGGTGTATTAAAGGTTTATCAGGAAGCAAGCTGTTTGGTAAATGTTCACAGAGCAAAGTTACAGAAAATGTGGTCAAATTAGTCAAAATGTTAAATAATGATCAATTACTCTTCTTTGTTTCTGGACATCACTGTTTGACAATGTATATGTTGCCTAGGTAACCAGATAACATAATGATCCATTAGGAGTTATATTTTGTGGGCTGCTGGTCCTACTGTGGGTCTTTCTAATGGAAAAGAAGAGCACTGCACGCATGCACCCAAACTTAGACAAACACCCTCACCCATGCACACTTGAACACGCAAACACATTGACTACACTTGTCTTGTCCCTTTATTGGGATGCGAGAGAAGAACCAGGTAAGAGCATGCACATTTAACAGAGATGTCGGCCATCTGGGTTCAAACAGACCTCAAGTAGACATTCAGGGACAATTTTCACAGCAGAATTGTAACTTCCTATTTTAGTCTGAATAGTAAAAACAATAACAACTTCTCTTTTTTGTTAAAGCCTCTCAGCATGTGCCAATCTAAAACTGTGCTTTGTATGTTGCAGACAAAGACTTAGCGTAAGTAGAAAATACAGTTTAATGTGAAATTGCACTTCAAATACTGTATTTTCACTACTCTTTTAAAAAAAATAGTCAAGACAATTACAATACATGCAGCATGAGAATATTCAGAATTACCACACTGCAGTCACTGTAGGTGCACATAGTTTTAATATACTGTACAATTTTCTGACATTTAAGAAAAAAAGAAAACATATATTTCATTAGTTGTTGGGAATGTGACTCTGACTTGACAAAATGTTTTCATGGCATGACAAAATGTTTTCAACAGCCGGGAGAAAAAAACGGGATGTAGAGTAAAATGAAGTCTTTAGGGAATGGAGGTTTAATTTCCTGAGACTTTTTCTTCAGAAGTTGCTGCTTAAAATGATACATTAATGTACTATTTATTTAATTATACACAAACATGTTCTAGTTGCAAAAATAGGGTTAAAAGCTTACTTTATGAACTTCATCAAACTTGTTTGCACTTATTGTAAGTCGCTTTGGACAAAAAGCGTCAGCTAAATGACATGTAATGTAATGTGTAATATAACTCCACAATACCCTAAATCAATGTCATATGTTCCATTACAAAAATCACTGAGAACTGTAATAAAGAAGAATCATTGTGTCAAACTGTGATTGAAGTTTGTGCAGTCACATAAATAAAAAGCTTTGTTCCTCTTTCAAAACTTCTGATAATCCACTCAGTATTCTAATACAAAAATGGGTAATCTTGTTTTTTAAATAATCTAGACTATATTACGTCTAGTAAACCAATATGTTACTATCCATGTCAGTCCACAAACATTGATCCTGTGTAACTGCCTTGTTTGATTTAAACTAATAAACTAAATATTCACAGGTTGATTTGTTGACCCTTCGGCCTACTGAACGGCGAAGACGCCGTCCTCCCAGCTGACCTGGTTCACCAGCACGTCGTCCTCCTGCTTCATGGAGTTGAGCAGGTACCTGACGCCCGCCTTCACACCGGTCTTCACGCCCGCGCCCAGAGCGTAGCCCGCCACCCCGGCGGTCCCCCCTGTCGCCACCATGAGAGCATCTGTGCCGAGGTCCACCGCGCTGAGGAGGGCCCTCTCCTTGGCCGTCTCAGAGCAGTTGACTGAGGCGTAATACACGGCTGTGCCGAGGTTGTACAGGGTGCTGACTGCCGGGATCCACTCGACCACGTTGTACACGCGCTCCTCGCTTTTGTTGATGCAGCTCCTCCGGGTGCTGCGACTCACCCGTCGACCCCAGGCACCCTCCTCCGCGCCGCACCGTCGGATCCAGCATTCAGACCCGGGGAATTCGGAGGGTAAGACGCGACTGCCGTTCTTCAGCACTCCGCTGTACTCCCCAGGTTGGAGCGGTCCGCTGCTGGTCACACCAGCACACAGCGCTCCGAGTCTCTCGCAGGCGCCCATGGCCTCCTCCAGATCCCCCCTGGCTCCTTCCGCGGCTGTTCCCGTGAGGGCGGTTCCACTGACCCGGGTCCAACCCTCACAGCGCCCTTCGTGCTTCGAGTGACCTTCTCCCAGCGCGGTCAGCTGCTGGATGTTAAACATCACAGCCTCCATGTGGCGACCTGCTTGCTTCCTCCCGGCAGGCGTAGATGCCGCCTTGCTCACCCTGCGCTCTATCAGAGCCTCCACCTCCATCAGGAGGTCCTCCGCGTCCGCCACTCCAAGGAGGTCGTGCAGCTTGAGCACCAGGGTCTGTGCCTCCTGTTGGCAGCCTGCCACCACCAACACAGGCACCAAAGAGAGAGCCAGGAGCTCCTGGGGGAACAAGGAGGACGATGGGTCGTACAAGGTGCTGGCGGCTAGCAGCTCCCTGCAGCTTACGTTTATGTGGAGGTAATCTTGTATCTGCTCCGGAAGCTTGGCCCTGAGGACTGAAATTATATGTTTGGCAGATTGCACTCCCCCCTCTTTTTGTGCAGACTTAGGGTTTTGTTCAGACGGGATAGTGCGTTGGAGTTTGTGTCCCAGGAGCGGCAGGTGATCGCGTTCGGCTGGTGTGTCGCTCGCTTCGTTGATGGCCGCTGCTGGAAGTGGAGTGGATCTGAGCGCCAGAGGAGGTGGGACCCTGCACAAAGCCTCTTCATTCAGCAAGAGCTGAATCACAATCAGCCACTTCAACTTGGAGGACATCATTCCAGGCTTGTGAGAGCTTTTCCTCCCCAGAACTATAACATTAAATACAGGAGAATTTTTTTTTTTTAAAAACAACCATTATCCAAATAAAATCAACAAATGAGTCCTGGTTTCACAGTGTTGACCCTGCATTCGTCAGTCGTTTACTTTCACGCAATAATTCATCATTCATTGGCTTCTTTTTGGCTTTTCAGTTTGTCCGATTCTGTAATGCCTCTAGTGGCTCAATTATTCATTGGTCTACATTGTAAGCTTTTAAGATTTGGATCTAGTCAAACTGCAAAAAAAAAGAGTTAGATTAAACGAATATTTAAAAACGTGTGAGAAACATCCCAACACTTAGCTTGTCCTTTTTCTCTTGTACTAACAACAACTATGAATATAAATGCTTTCATAATGTGTTCAGTTCCTACCTGAAGGACACTGAGACGTGGACTCCAGAATGTCGCGGAGCGACCGAGATGGCTTCAGCGCGTAGGAGGATGCTTTTCGTTTCCCCTTTCCCCCCCTTACAATGTGCATAGCAGCCTGCTTTCTCTTTGCCTCCAATGAGAGTCCTTTACACATGACATCCCACAGCCCTCCCTCTGTCTCATCTGTCTTTCAGCTGCCGCTTCTCTTTGGCCTCATTGCTCAACGGGGAGATCGGGGCTTGAATATTGATTCACGTGGGGGAAAGTCCATCTGTCCTAGAGCAGTTTTGTTTGTCTCCCCCCACTATCCTCTCATCCCTCCCCCGTCCCGCTGCGCTCTCTCAGACCATATTTTTTTGTTTTTTTGACCCAAATACTCCCCTCATGCCATGAGCATCTAAAGCAAAGTGATAAGTGAGAGAGTCCGAAGGGGCTATCTGAGGTAAAGAGTAATTCACAACACTCCATGCATTGTTCCCACAGCTTAACACGTAACTTTCATAATCTAACATCCTTTAGAAAAGGGTTTCTTTTATCCTTCGAAGCTCCATTCACTCACACCAAAGAAGCTCTTGGTAAAAGTCCATCTCTTCATCTCTCAAAGCGCCCAGAATAGCACGACATCGCCCTGGAGCAGGCCGTTGGTGTCTTATAAAAATATTGTATCTGGTATAAAAAGTTACATGAAAAGCCTTGCTTTCAGATTTGTAACCTTTTCTCGGATAATCGATCGGTTTTAAAATGAGTTAAAAAGAGTTGAATTTGAAACAAACCCTGATTGGTCACGCTGCAGCTTACATCAGCATCAAACTACTCACAGACAAAGGTGGTGACGTAGTGGACCGTTTTCCAGCTAAGGAGTTTGTAAAGACCAAACTAGCTTAAAAGAGAGTGAATGGAACGATCACAATAAAAATCTAGATTTTCTTCGCAGCATCATGTTAAAAAAAATAAATCAGAAACTGTCTCGATTCAAACAAAACATGCTTGTTTGATTAGTGCTCATAGTAAGCAAGCACCGAGGGAAAAACAGTAGGCACATACCAATTTAATGATATATGCCTCGGATATACCATTAATTTTGCTACTTTACAATTAGATAAAGAAAATATATATGCAATGATAATTTTGTATAAGATCAAATAAAATAGGTATTTTCTTTTCCTCCTTTCCTTCCCTTGGTTCCTCCAGAATGAGAAAGGAAGGTAAGGAATTCTCTTTCTCCGTATTCGCAGGAGCGTTACTGCTCCTCCAGGGTCCTCTGCTGCAAACAAAAGGGCCGAACTCGCAGCCCTCAGGAAGAAATAAGGTTAAAATTGTTTTCAACATCAGACTGAAGCAAAGCATCTTACTGTGTACTACCAGCAAGTCAAGATTGGAGTTGTTGGTTGATATTGTGTTCATGCCTTCATTCAGGGAACCTGAGGGCGTATGAGGAAGCAGTCCTCTGGGTTTTAAGTTACCGATCTAAATAAACTGCCAATTTGTGGGGGCTTGTATTGTTTGTATTGTTTATAAAATGTGCTAATTGAGAGGATTACACGCAACTAAAGTTACATTAACTACCAGGGAAGGACAGCCCCTTTGTTGAGTGTCATGATCTCATACCAACAATCCCAGTCCTCCCAGTCATGTTTTAGTGTAGTCCGTGTTCACTCTTGAACATGGAAGCACTAGTTGTGAGTGACTTACATAGTTTGAATAGTTGTCCCAAGAAGGTGGCCAAGTTTTTTGGAATTACAGACATGAAACTTTTTCAGCATAGGAATCTGTCATGTTTTTTCCTTAACAATCAACACTGCAGTCTGAATTTGGCCTCTTCCCGCGCACGGGACTGGAATTAGTTAAATCACACTGAAAGTACCCTATGTTCAAAGTGTTTGTTGTAAATATGTTTTTAAGCTAATTTAAGCAAACATTTCTTCAAGTGATCCAAAGAAAAGATTATTTAAAGAATCTAGCTTCAAGACAACTGGGCTCCAAAAGAGCTACTGAGTGGAACTTGATGCTTCATTTAGATATACGTATTATTCAGGTGAAGAAAATACTGTTCAATTATTATTTCATATTTGTTTGAGAAGCTTGAACACAGAAAAAAATGAACTATATAATCAACAGTACTGTCATAGTTCTTAAATTCAAATCAATATATCTATTTTGGACCTGGGGGACAATCTGTGCAGCTTAACACACACAAAAATATTGGAAACATACATAAAAAATACAAAAAAGTAAAAACATACATCAAAGTGCAACAAGTAAAAAGGAGTAAGTAAAAGAGTTAATCACAGTTCTTGCCCGATACCAGGTCATGAATAAAGCTCATTGTGTTTCTCTCTCAAAGTGCCCGGACTGTATTTCTCTGTCTATCAACACAAGTGAAGCCATTTGGGTGAAAGGTAGCGACAGTAATCCTGCCTTACCAAACCAGGTGCAAAAGCAACAAGTTTTCATGAAGGGCTACATTATCGATCATTTCTAAAGCATACTTAAGTAAATTTACTCAAGGTTGGAGTCATTGCACAAGGCTGATTATGAGCACCTATGGTTACCTATTCTTGCGTAACAAGTCAGTGTACACCCTGTTTAGGCCAGTGTTTTAAAGACCGGCTTTGCAGCTTCTGCTGGTGCTTCCATCGGTTCAGGCCGCGTGGCAATAATTTCACTCTTGCTGAAACACACCAGCTCTGGACGTGTGTTGACCGAACAGCGAGATCCGCAGACAGGGCGTGTACGCTGTCCAGTCCAATTACACTCCATAATCCGCTCAATTTCTCCTGGGAGTCGAACACACACACCAGCACAACACTTAAGTTTTTGTGGCTTTGTCATGCAATTCATGCATATTTTGTAACTTTTGTACCAGATTAAACATTTTTATTTGAATATTTATTTTTTAAATTACAATGTGTGAAAATATGCAAGATGTATAGACTGATAACAAAAAACTGTGTGCGTGCATATTGGTTTGGGAGTGTAGGGGGGTTTGGGTGGAGCTCTAATTTGATTACACATGAGCTCAAGGACTATAAAATAATTGAGATGAGAAGTTGCTGAGACACATCAATCGTCATTGAGTTCCTTTGATACCGAGCTGAACTGTTGGAAGATCACGATTTTTCAACAATAATAAGAGGTGAGATGTTCATGTTGTTTTTATTTATCGGAGATAGATTAATGCGATAAAGGAGCCTTATTACGTTATAAAAGGTCACTGTTCCACAGGAGTAGACATCTGTTCCTTTGAATTTATTAGTGGTAATGGAACTAGTTAATAAAACACTTTCTATTTTACCTTTTTGTCATCTGGGCTTCACATTACATTGACATTGAAATGGGACTGTTAACAGTTAAATACATAAGTCTGCTGGAAAACCCTGATTGTGAGTGTAGCCGGTAGATATATTGTATATTGTGTGCCGATGGTACTTACTGAGATCATTTGAAGAGTACATTGAGTGACAGAGTGGAGACAGATGAAAATTATGTCTGACAAAAACACCCTTAAAATTGCTTAAAAATAAAGAATAACATCCACAAATGATTAAGTCATACCCAAATGATTTGGAGAGGAGGCTCAGCTGTCAATCTATGAAGATTTGTTTTTATGTATCTGTTTCCATTTGAGAGCGATGGGAAGACCTTCACATGGCTGCGGCACTCTGGCTTTGCTGATCGTCCTCGTCGTGTTTCCTGTGAGGTCTGGATGTAAAAAATATGCCTACAATCCCCTGACGGAGGTAATACTACATTTAGGAGCTTGAGCTTTTTACTGTTTTTTTCTAATGATATTTATGGTTTAGGATCTGCGGTCATGAAAATATGTTGGTTTTCTTCTATGTGCAAATGTCTATAAAGGTTTCACTTACTCATTTATGTAATATTTACAAAGTCAAGGGAGTTGTCGCTTGTTCTATATAATTTCCAACAGGCTAAATTAAGTTTTGTATTTCAGAATAAGCCGGAGTGCTGTGTTACAGAAGATGCAATGTTGAAGAGATTTAAAGACTACGACGGTTTTGTGGGTCTAATGGGAAGAAGAAGTGTTGCTCAACACAACAGTGAGTTTAAAAAAAAATGTATTCACACCACGGCTTACAGTACCCTTTCTCACTGCTTCTGGAAACGCTGTCGTCTGACCTATAACTCTTTTTTCAGGTCCCAGAAACAAGAAAAAGTACAAATTTGAAGCCAGTTTTCAGCATTTCTCTGTGATGAACTGACAGATTGTGGTGTTGTATGTTACACTGTCATTCTTCTTTAGGACACGTTGATCACATGTTTGCAGATATGTTACGGCGGCAAACAGGTGAGTGTCAGCAGCACAGAGCATTCATCGAGTAAGTCATTCAATACCTAGTGAGTCACTACCCTTTTGTCAGTTAATTGTGTGGCTATTTATCTATGAAATTAATTCAAATTAAAAAAATAATTCAAAATTAAATATATGTTGTCTGTTCTGAATGTGAGGGATAGCCACGCCCCCTGATTTGCATATAAGAATGTGCAATGAAATACAGTGGCATTATGAAATAAAAAAAATTGTACTTATGAAATAAAAGTACCATGAAATGATTAAATGTATTTAATATTTATGTATTTATTGCCTCATTTATATATTTCACGATGTTTTTCAAATGCATATTTCATTTATTTAATTTTGAATAAAACAGCATTACATATTTATCGGACAAATAAATATGTGTGCACAATGATTTTAAGAAAAATAAAATTGCTCTCAATACTGCAAACCGAAAAACACACTGGGGGGGGGGGGGGGTTCCGCCGCAGATTTTTGATAACATCATAATCAAACACTCACGTTTGAAACAAGATACCGAGCAACACATTTTGGATTCGAAAAAAAAATGTTTAACTAGATCATTTATTTATATATTTTTTTTATATAAGCATGTTGCATGAATATTTTGTAAACACACTTTCTGAATCGGAAAAAAACGAAACATGTTGTCATTCAATGGAATGAGAAAATGTGTCTGAACTTTTGACCGGTAGTTTAATTATTTTAATTTCATTAGATAATAAAAATCTCTGTACCAACAGGAATGGCCTGCCCGTGCGTCGAGGCGTATTTAACAACAAATGGAGGCCCATTCATCAATGATGGGGGGCAAAGGTGGGAACATTGGATGTGCATCCTCGCTGAAATTAAATAAAACATTTTCTTCTATTGACAAATCTTTCACAAGCCTTGTTCTCTGCACTTAGGTTTCAGCGCTTCCCATGGCGGGATGCGCCTCGTCCTCAACACAGGCCGTAAAACCTGGAGTCCCGCACAGCGCTGCTAAATCCTCAGAGCTATTGTAACGGAGGACTAACCACAGGAAGGGGAAAAAATCTCTTTAACCACGCATGAAAGCATTTCTACTGTCAATGGAAATTGTTCTGACTCATGTAAGCAGATGTGAAAAACAAACAAATGTACAGTAAAATATGCATTTATTTATAGTGATTAAAGTACGAAAACAACCCTGCACACTGATCACTTGTGGTCTCTCCAAACTCATTTACACAATTAACTGTATTGACTCAATAAAGACATCAATACCACCATATTAACACTTCAAATATAAATACAGCACTGTACACGTTTTTCCCTTAGAGTTCTAATGTTGGAGCTGATTGTCGAGGACTGGATGTACAGTATACTGCCATTACAAATCAGATGTGTTGAGCCCGCCGAACTGCTGCCAGATGAATCTGCCCCCAAGTCCTAAGCTACGGAAATACTGGACAGGTGTAATTTCAACTGACGCAGTTATGTAAAATATTCTGATTTGGTTTAAACTGGATTTTTGATTTTAATAAAAACTAAAACATGCTCTGAGAGGATGTGCAGATGGAGGCTGAGTGTAAACACGTACAAAATACATCATACATTTATAACCTTGAACGAAAATAAGAGGTTTAAGTGGTTAAAGAGAAAAACAGCAATTATAATCCCTCAAAAGTGCAATCAGTTCTCACTAACAAAAAACTGTCTCAGAAATAATTATTGTATACCTGTATGTATTAGGTAATCACTGCTGCACCCAGCCCTTCCATTAGGTACAAAGTAATTAAGCAAATAGACACAACCACTGCACGGTACCGTGCACTAACCACAAAACACACACCCACGTTTGAAAGACTCACAAAACATTGTAGGACAAAAAACGAGGATAAACCTGTTCTAGGTCTTTGAATGAACGCTGAACGCATAAGTCACCCACAGGCTTAATGAAAGGATATACTCATTCCATTGGAAGCATTCAATAAATAGAGTATCTGAAAACGTCACTCTCATGGCTATGTCACAGTGCAAGTCTTGTGTGCAGCTGATGAATAAAACAATCTTAATTTGACAAGGCACAAACCAGATGAGTGAAAATGTGAAGTGCCAAGTGCCGTTCAAGGAAGCACACAAGGTTTATCTCAAAGAATTATACTCGACCAACAACTTACTGGTTCCTCGGAAGGTGTGTTTGATATTTGCATGGCAAAGTAAATTAACTCACAGGCGGAAAGAAAACATCCTGAAAGTACACAGTTCACTGAACATACACAGATTACAACAAATAAAACGCACCAGGTTCAAAATAATGACTAGTGTGTCTTATCATCCCTCATGGAATTCTTTGGCTGGACTGTATACATCTAATGATTTGGACTTTGATTTAAAGGCATCCTTCTCACCTCATTGATTTTGTATTAGCAATAGAGATACTAATCCCTCTGAGCAATGGTTCCCTGCCGAAATTAACTTCATATCTGTATTTTCTGGGGGGGTTTAAATATCACCTTCACTTTCACAGTAACTGTTAGGTAGCTTAAATCAGTTGGTTAATCATTTGCTCGACCGAAAAATAACTATTTAGAAATACCAAAATATTGTTTAAAATTGTTCTTGCTGTAAGTAATAAATTCATCATATTTGTGTTTTTCAGGGTCAAACAATGAATCGAAGATGAATAAAAGCTAAAACAGTAATGATCCCAATAGCCGTGACTGCAGCCCTGGTCCTGTAAATATAACTAGTAATAAAAAACTAGTTAATACAAATGTAAATAAATACTTTTTTTACCGCAGCATACATTCAGATACAAGGATTCATTTCCCCACTCCGGGAAAAAAACGTGACTTCTGCCTATATTGTGACAACCTTAGTCTAGTACAGTACAGTAGGTCAGCCTGTCTAATTTGGATGCAAAAAGATGTGACATGTGTTATAAATACAGTAAACACAGTAAGTTTGATTTGCTTTCAAGGTGAGGCACTTTCAATTGAATTAAAAATAAAAACGTTTAGCAGACAGCCGCTTTGTCTAATCAGCTCTTGACTATTGGCTTCCAAGGTGTGAAGACATTTTGTACAAAGTGAAGCCAAACAACTCCAGAACAAAGGCTACATCGCTGTAGATAGTTCAAGTTAAAGTTGTTTTGTTGGATTAGCAACAAAAAAAATGCAACTCGCTCTTAAACATAATAGGTTCATATGGATTAAAGAGGTGCTTTAATTACTTAACAAGTGAGAGGAGGTCAGAGAAAGCTATTCCGAACTTTTAAAGAAAATGTTCATTTGTAGAACCAGCAAAAATAGAAAGACGATAAGTCATTAATCACTTCTTAGCCTTAAGGCCAGTATTGTAATCGCAATTCTCAGTAGCAGCAGGCCATCAGAAACCCACTTTTGTGTGGGAACATTCCAAATGAAAGTGTAGCTATTTTTTAGTTTTGTAAAGATCTGAGCCAAGATTCAAAATGAAAAAGGAGTTTCCTTTAGTTTCCACACCCACGTTTTACCTGTCCACTGGAACAGCAGGTTCCTTCCCAGCAACAGCAGGAGGAGGGGGGGGATCTATATCATGTCTCTTGTCAGTCCTTAATGGACCTTCCCCCCCCCTTCTTGCGCTTTCCCCTGGGATGTCTGCACTTCTTTTTCTTCCATCGCATGCCAGGAACTTGACTGCGCAACATTGTAGCCCTTCGGGGCGGGTGGCTGGTACCGGTATCTGTAGCCAAAGGCACGTAAGTGATACGTGTAGTACTCCATTAAATACATGTTTAAAGCATCTACATAGTGGAACGACACGGAAACGTCCGAACAGCAGTTTGATCCCTGAAAATAAAGAAAATATGTGGTTAGAACACAGAAACAAAAGGCTTTTACTGTGCATTTTCCAGTTTGATGACCAGCAGTAGTGTCTTCCCCAAGTTTAGTTTGTTGTCAAACTCTACGACACGTTGCCTTTAATTGACTAGCTTGTAACAACTCGGAAACTCCTTTTGTCTATTTGGACAATTTTTTTTTTCTGTCGGGATACTGAACGCCCGTGAAGTCATGTTTAAAAATCAGTGGATATGTTACTGGTGAAGATATATAGCAATATTATTATATCACAATTGTTTCATACAGAAGAAAATGTTGCCTAGCTATTTGCCGTGTGGTTTTCCGTGATAGCATTTATCTTCAATGTATCGCTCAACTTCTGCACCGCAGAGAGCACAATTTCTGGACTCATTTGCATAGGATAGATATAACTTGAAATACTTGATAAAGTTGTGCTTGGAGTATTTTAAAAGATTAGTGCGTTTGGAATGAGGTGAAGCGTTGATAGATTTGTTTTTGACGAGTACACAATAGTTTGGTTCTGGCTCGGTTCTAGTTCCATATGGAGGATGCTTGTCACCAAGAGGACATTAACAGTGCTGAAGGTGCATCATACCAGTGTAATACCACATCAACAATAAAGAAATCCAGAATGATCTCTGCACTTGCCTCTGAGATTGGGTAGTAACAGTAGCTCCAATACCAGAAGCTCTTTGGAAACTTGGCAGTGAGGTGCTGCTCGGGGATGAATGGGTGAAATGTCTCCCTGTGCAAAGTGTCCCTGGTGTCCCCTGCCAGCACTCCAACCTTCTCCATGCACTGCCCCATGGCCAGGTCCTCCACAGAAGTTGTGTGAGTGCAAACCTTGCTTTTAAATCCCTCCACAAATCGCCGCACAGCCTCTCTGCTCAACACGTAGCCTGCGCCGCCGCTCATGTAGCCCTGCTTGGTGTAGGGCTTGAATCTTCGGCCAAAGTAAATTGGCTCGTCCGGCGTGTGGTTTGAAAGGACCCAACGCAGGTTGTCTACGATCACGTAGGTGTCATCGTCTGCCTTGAGGAACCAATCTGCGTCGTTGCTGTGATGCTCGTAGGCGTAATGGAAGGCCCGGATTGTTTTCCAATACAGCTGGTCCCGGCCCTCCTTTGTTCCTAAGCCCACCGTGGGGAAGTCGGGGTCCTCGACAGAGCTCATGAAGACAATGACATTGCAGTGGCGACTCCAAGTGGACTTCACATGCCTGGCCTTCGTCTCCAGGTTTTTGGGTCCAGTCATCACCCAGCAAAGAATACGCACCTTTTTGAAGAGTTCATCTGCCATGCCGCTATCCTCGCCTGGTGAGGAGACAAATATGTAAATAACATTTCAAATATTTTACATAGGTATACTCTCCATAACACAATGTGACAATATCCCATGCATAGTATAATACACTGCAAATGACCAAATTCAAATGACAGATACATTGAGTGTAGGGTCCAGCATTGAAAATGACCCTGGATGGTTGAAAATGAAAAGCCAGTCATAAAATGGGGGGCAAGGAGGAACTAATGTTTCAGAAAATTAACAAAAAGTTCAAACTACGAATTTAGAGGAGAATTTAAGAAAATGTACATATCTTTTTATGTATGTTTGTTTTAGTATGGAAGGTCAAATCAGTCTTCGTTGAATGTAGATTGTGAAATGGGAGAGAAAAATCCTAACCCGTTTAACCAGTCTTTTAGTGTGATGGTGAGTGTTGATAAAAAGACGAAGAATGGAGGAAATAGTTTCAACGAATCTGGCAGCACTAAAAACCTGTTTACTTAGTTACAGGATTGGCAGCTACCAGTGGCAGGTGAAGCAAATCGTAAAAGCAAGCAAAATTCCACATTATAGGTGTGTAAAAAACATAGGCCAAATATCGATTACAAAAACATGAGAACTTGGATATCATGTCATATACAAGTACCTCTAAAAAGGTGGAATTTATGACATGTAAATTAAAAATCTAGAACTAGCTCAGACCTCAGCGGGGTTTTGAAAGAATTGAAGTCATGTGTGTTCTTAAGAGGTGGGGTTATCCGCATCTATTCTATATACACACAAAATAAAACCGTTCCACTTGCAGTACCTATATGATGAGGGTGCTTCAGGTTGAAAAGAGCCGACCTCTCCTTCTTCCATGTGTTCTCCTCTTCCTCGGGCGGCTGGTGGCCGTGAAGTGGATCGAAACTGCCGGGCTTCTGTGGCGACAAAGTCTTCTCGAAGTACACCTGGCGCAGAACCACGTACAGCGTGAAGGTGCCCACCACAAAACCCGCACAAAAGGAGGCTTTGGATCTGAGGGCCGTCATTCTAAACCCCGGTGTCTCGCTGTCAACCTTTTCAACGCGTCGGAGCCTCGACGAGACGCTGAGAGGGAAACACCACCGTAGCACTCCTCGGTCCCCGGTAACCTCCCCGGCTCGTTACTTCATGATAACCGCACCCTCCAACTTCGTCGAAGTGAAGGCTGAGCCTGTTTTGTCCCCCCCCCCTCCCGGAACGGCAATAGCCCAGTTAGCAACACCGAGACGTCGCTAACGGTTTTGGTGTAGAGACTACAGGCGAGCTAACGTCAACTCCACACGCCCGATTAAATCATATCCGACATAGAAAAACGCGTTATAGTCAGCAGTTATCATGTTCTGCTGAAGTTCTGAAGGCTTAGCGGGGTGGTAAACGTTAGCAAGCGGTCGGCCCGTTGGGTTGATCGAACGCTAACGTTAACTTCGCTGCTAAGTTAGCGTCAACATAACGTTAAACTAACGGAAACGTTATTCAGCCGACCGATGCGAGTCGGAGGAATTCACGGCTTGTTGCTCTACGCGATAGTGAAAACAACATTAGTCAAAAGCACCTATAAAGACATGTTTAAAAATATTGCTTAAATTAACGTTTCTTCCAACTTATTAGGAAGCCGTTCTCCGTCTAGAAGAAAGTGTCTTCCGGTCAAATCAGGTTATTTCAAAAGAAAAGCGCTTACTGAAAAAAATATTTACAGGTGCAATTACGTAACAAGCGTTTTTTATTTTTCCACATACATTATTTTGTATTTTATTCTAGATAAAAGGTGTCTGGTTATAAACTGGCCTTGTTAACTTTTGGTTTTCCATCGCATTATGATACAGGTCCAAGATCAGATAAGACCCTTTAAAAGGTACAAGGAGCAATCTTTGAGAAGTCAAATCCAGTAGGCCAATATATAAAATCTGATCTCCAGCCACTGGTTACAAGCTTATAACCAAAAGCGATTGCATTTATTCGGGTCTCAAGTCTAACTTTGTGTTAATATACATCAAATCATTTGAAAAAACACATTTACCCAAGAAGTATGTACAAGTTGAGTTCAAAGTAGTCACAATTATTCACAAATAATACAAAGCCAGCACTCTTAAGAATCCTTAAAAAAGTTGAGTGGATTCATCATTTAGATGACATAACAGCTTTTCTTTTCCTTTGCTACATTAAGGGTAAATTAAACATGAACTTAAAATGTATATTTCTAAACTACTTTGACCATTTTTTGTATGTGAAAATAATCTAATCACCGAATGCAGCAAATACAGTTTCATAGGAAACTGGGAACTAAAATGGGACCTTGAAAAAGTATTTGTCCTTGGTCTTTCATATCCAGATACAATCATTATTTTGAACAACCTGTGCAAACAGTATTTCCGTTTTTTGATGCATGCACAATCCCCCTCTGCTTACTTTTACATTTAAGGACTTCTTTGTCATATACATATAACACAAATGCAAATTATAATTTAACTAGGGACACCGTGTGCCGCTGATAACGTCAGAACTAGATATTATATTCAGTTGATGTCGCACACAAGGAAGTACCGTCTTTCAAAACTGAATCCCATCAAAAAGGGGGAAAATGCATAACTTTATTCAACTGCACAGTGCGGATGAGATGTTGCTGCGTCATAGTGGAGCATCTAAACGGTGCAGACACACATTGCCTATTCAAGACAGACACATTTTCTTAATGTGCAAACACGAGAGTAGATATCCTCTACCAGGTTTAATTGAAGTAATTTATTGATTGGGGCTCCCTCCACAGGAGTTCACCGCGACAACAGGGCCCTGAATAAGCTCACATGTCCACATCTTCTGAGTCAGAGGTGCTGGATGACTGGGACTCCTCCTGGGACTCTGCCCAAACAAACCTATAGTTGTTCTCCAACTCCTGCTGCCTCTTTTGCTCTTTGTAAACCTCTTCTGTGCCGCCAGTCTGTTTGGTGGAGAAGAGAAAATGTGTTCACCTTTTTGATTGCATGTGAATATACCTTCTGGAAAATATGTTACCCACCTCCCAAAAAAAGTGTATTATACAAGTCAAAGTCCTTATTCTGATATGCTGAATATCAGTGATGAAATAGACAACAGTGCGACAAGAGAAGTGTACTTGTGGGTGGCAAGTGGGTTTCAGTGAGGAGGGAACCACTAAATAATCACAGTAAACAGACTTCACCCTTAGCTCCTTTCCTCACTGGTTCACATTTTATCTCTGTCATTGAGGGTGAAGAGAGTCTAGTTGAAAACAATAGATGACAGACATTGTTGTACCACCAAACAAACCTCAATGGGACACTTTGACCTTTACAAAAAACGAATGCTTTAAAGCAAAACTAATATATTACATTTAACTCAGATTAACAGTAGAATCAGTCGGGAAAAAAAGCCTAAATATGATACGCCCTATGTGGAGGTTGATTATATGTGTGATGCTAAAAAGCTTCACTGTACACCACGAGCATTGTGCAGTTAGAAATACTGTTTCATACCTATTCAACTATATATTTTATTTAATTATTTGAAATTGTGTAATGTGTGAGGTGAAATTACGAATGTGTGGGATCAATCTTATTCTCCTATTCAGATTGCATACTCTTGATACTGTGTAATGTGGTCTTTTATGTGGCCCAGGTGAATAACCTGTACAGGAATACTTAACAAGGATTCTGTTTGCTCAATGAAGTAGATAAGGTGTTATTACAAAGCTAGCTGTACAGCACGCGCTGCTGAACCGCATTGTGAGCACCCAGATTAATAACAAATCAAGTTACATTCAATTACCAAGAGATTTATGAGGAGCTCCCTGAAGGACTTTGTATCTTCTTCAGTCAACCACTGATCACCTGCCTCCTCTGCATTTTTTCGTGTTAAGATCTTGACCTCAATTTTACCTACAAAGACAAACGAGGAAAAAGTATGTTTTCTGATTAAACACATGTATTTTAATATTGTCAAACATTGTCGAACAATCAAATATAATGAAGCATGACAGACAAAACTGAGTGAAAAAGAAATGACGCACATGGACACACACCTTTCATTTCCCTTTGTCTTTGACATAAGCTTCATCTAGCTGCCGTCAGAGATATATTTTTCAAGGCACTCAAGTTTTAAAGTTAATGTTTGATTGAACGTCTAAAGAGTTCATCTTAGGTTAGAGTATTTGTGTTTTCCAGCAGCATAAAAAAATGAAGGACGCCCTCCATACTGTTGGCACATGAAGTGTCATTTAAAACAGTATTATGCTTTTGAAAGATGAAAGGAGAAGTACAGAACTTCTATATGGTCAAGATAACAGATAGAAGAGAGGAAAGGCCTTGAGTGTTTCCCATCATACCTTCTGCCTTCAGTCCTGCTCTCTCTAGCTGTTCTTTAACCACGTCCTTTATGTGCTGCCACTGGGGGTCTCCTTCGCCCATCTCCTGAACTTTGACCTCCCCATCAGGGCTGCTGCCCGTCTTATACTTAGTAATTTTGATCTTAACATGGTCGTCAGCTGCTTGGTCTGGGGTGACGAGACAAAAGAGGGACAAACAACACAGTTCACCTCAAAAACCTATCAGCGGGGCCACAGGACGGAGGAGGTCACAACCAAGATTGTGCTTGCCGAAACACTGTCTTATAAGAATAACATTTCAGTTCATTTAATTACGAAAAATCACCCACAGATACATAAATGGCAACAAAAGAAAGACGGCAACTAACCAATTGAATTTCAAAATATCAATCTGAAAACATAAATTCCTCTACGGATGACTCCATGTGTGCGTGTCTATTCTGGGATGAAAAACGTCACAACAAAGATTCACTCCACGTATGAATGACGGTGATTAAGATGGACACAGAGTTACCAGATATAAACATGACCACAGTAGGGGAGGGGGCCCGGTTACCTGGTTGCTTTGGAGCCAGGCTGGGGCTGCCCCTGGTGGGGTCACTGGCTCTTTGAACGCCCGCCGTTTGTTGCTCTGGGTCCTGGACGTCTTTCTCCTCCAAATGATCGAGTAGCTTGTCCAGCGTGGTCTCCAGTGTCTGTGTTGCTTGTGTGCGATCAAACTCCCCTTTCAGCCCTTCTGTCTCCAATTCCTGCTGAGCCTAAAACACAAGACCATCACATCAAAACAGCCATTGATTATTCCAATGGGTGTAATAACATTTGAATACATTGTGTTGGAATTACACAGGCTTGTCTGAAACCTCATTTATGATGTTGTCAAACTCCTTCTGCATTTCTTCCTTGATCTCTTCAATCTTATCAGAAGTCACAGAGAGGTCTGCCATCTCATCCTCAAACTCTTGCAGTAGCTCTTCATCTTCATCTTTCTCTTCCTCGTCAAGCTTCTCTGTTACACTGCCGCTTATCGGTTTGTCTCCTCGACTTTTGCCCTGGTTTTGTGCTTTCTAAGAAGACAAAATTGAAGAGATGCAATGAGATGGAATATACATACACTGCCAAAAAATTGTGATATATTCAAATAGTTGCATGTAATCCTGGCAAATACTAACCTTCCGGTTACTCTCTTTGAGATGTTGGACAAATTTCATCAGGTCTGCTGGGTCAGTGATGATTTTAAAGTTAAATTTTTCCACTGGAAGACATTCATGTGAAGAGAGAAAAGATCTTAAAGTACTGCATTTGGAAAACCGAGAACTCAACTGTATACAAATAAATAAGACACAACAAATTAGGATACCTTCATCCCCATCGTCAAAGACTTCATTGTCTGGATGTGAGTTATAGCCATCGTCTTCGCCCTGTGCACAGAAAACAAAATCCCGTTAGTTGTGAAGTTGTATAGGAATCATCCAACATCCTCTAGCAAGAGCTGGAAAAGAACCAGCTCCACATATAAAACACACCAGTTCACCATTTGTTTTGTGAATATACACAAAGATCTGTGAATTTTGTCCGGTTGTAACACGACAACCAAGCAGTGCTTTGTTTTCTGTGCACAATCTTTCATTTAAACTATTATTTATTGAAAGGGATAAAAAAAAAAATCTCTGTACCCGGTTATCCTGCGGAGAATCAGTTGTTTTTGAACCCCTGGGCTTTGTGACTCCTTCCCAGAAGTCAGTATCTTCTGCCTCCTCTGACCCCACGTCTTCAGACAAACCATTATTATCTGCTTCAAAAGTAATACAAACACAAGTTTACATCTAGTGGGATGGCCATGAAAAACAAGTACATATTTATATTCAGTGGACTGACACATTTCCACGATATTTTGATCATTTGCAGTGTAACACAATGCACCTTCAGCATCCGAGTGGTTCAGGTCATCACCGGGTGCAGACGATGTCTCTTCTGCAGTCACTTCCACTGCACCATCCGACCCTTTTTTACCAGCCAACATCTCATCAAGACTCCTCAGCTCCTCGGAGATCTGCTCTACTTTACGCTTTGTGTCCGCTGGAAACAGTACGAAGGATGTGGGAGGAAAATAAATATTACATTACATGTCATTTAGCTGATGCTTTTATCCAAAGTGCATTTCAACCTTAAGGATACAGACCCAGAATAAATGACCATCAAATGGCACAATTCTTATTGCTTCAATTCATACTGATATTTCATTAAATCAAAGACCTATTCAACAACAAACAAGTTGTACATTTTACAGCTTAATCTTCCAAACTAAAATCACCATCACACATTTTTTAAATACTTAGTTCCCACTTTACGTGTCCTCCTGTCCCCGGCTTCTACAGCACACAACAATGTGAAAGAGCACTGTCTTCTGACGACCTTCATCCATCTTACTTACAGACTTGAGCCTTGACGTAATCCATGTACTGTTGGGCACTTAGTGCTGGCTGGCACACGATACTCTGCGGTTTGGCACTGGACGGCGGCCGCAGGGACGGATGCTGGCAAGTACGACTGGTGTGAACGGTCAGCACGTAGCGGCACGACTGAGGCTCGTCCACCCGGGCAATGTAGTCCGCTGAGCTTTCTTCGCACACAAACTGGAAACAATAGGATTCAAATCAATACTTTACTAAAAAATTGCAGTGTGAATGCTGGATACTGAAAAGATGAATTTACGCTCTATTGGTGGCTAAATGTATCAGAAGAAGGTGAAGAGGCAGGAATCTATCTATATCAGGGGTGCCACACTTTAGGCTCACTAGATACTTTTCAACTGACCAAGTCATGGCAATCTACCCCCCTCCCCTCTGACGATGCATTTTCAAACTTGTAGATAATGTAATTGAATCTCTCACCCGGACTTCAGTCTCTCTGGGAGTTCCATTTAGGTCACACTTTGAGCCATTTACGTAGGTCTGACTGTGGTAGCGTTTCAGCCGGTGCTGTTTTGAGGCCTGAAAAGAAGAAAGAAAAATAATTTCATACCAGAGGGATTTGAAACTGTTCTTGGACACTCAGGACATGAAACAAATGTGAAACTAAATCCAAGTTCAAATAAATCAAAGATGTAAACTGCTGCATCACAAGCAGTCACATCACCTCCGAAGATAACGGTTTGAAGCCTTATTTACCGGCTAATACTTGAAATGAAAATGCCTTTGTTGCCTTTCAGTTAAATGAAGCAGTCTTGATGTTTCAATTAATAATATCAACAGTCAACTATGAGTGAGAAATATACACCTAACTCAGTGGGTCCCAAACTTTTTCTCAGGGCCCATGTGAGGATACAGGGACATTGTAAGACCCCCCGAACCACACCATCCACCCAAACAAATAAAAAATATATGATTGTTCTTTCCGTCTTTTTAATTAATTGCGTTATTTTTATAAAAAAGTGTTTAATTATAAAACTGTTACATGGAAAAGTAAAGTGATATTACATTTTGTAAATATCTTTAATAAGATTTACTTAAATACATTAACATTTCAGTGCTAAAACACAACGCATGTCAAGTCCCCATGTCAGTTTCGTTATTTATTTTTGTGTACTGTGGCTGTGGGATAGGGTTAGTGATGAGGCCGCTACCCTCGTTTGAGAACCACTGCCCTTACTAGTAAAATCACACTATGATAATACAATCAGCCTGTGTGTTAGAGTAACGCAGATACATTCCAAGGTATAATGAGCAAAGAAAATGCCAATAGTGTAATGATCATCTTTTTTAGCTGCAGATTAAAAGAAAGTTGATCCACGTTTGCTTAGATGAATTAATCATTACTCAGCAATGTATGCCTGCTTTTGATAATAACAATGTATTCCATGTGCAAACATTTGCATAATTTCTGCTCTACGGCCAAAACCAGTAAGGGAGATATTATTGTATCTTCTTTACTACTGCTATTTACATGTACTGTTGTCATAAAATACAAAACATGTCAGTATGTCTCTAATTTGGACTTTATTATTTACCACTGCAGAACAAACAAGGAGTTATCTTATCTCATATAATAATGTGAAAATGTAAAATAAACACCCAAGGCATCGGACTGTAAAATTGTGAAAAAAGGGTTCAGACTACTTCATTCAATCATGTATATGCCATTTTGTCCTTCTTTGTGTCTACTAGTAATCAAAGACCATCAAGAAAAGACAACTGCAACCACCTAGCGGAGGTAACTTTACCTTTGCTGTTTCATTGCTCCAATCAAATTCAGATTCATAATGACCTAGGAAGAGAATGTCCCCTTTGATTTCTGTGTCTGAAGAGGGAAGAACAACATATGTAATCAAGCGATTGTCATGAAAAAGACAGATTCCCAACACGCTGAGCCCTTACCTTCCAGGTGGTACTGTCGGATATGCTGACCATGGCAGAACTCGTATGTCCACCAGTCCTTCGTCTGCCGGAAACAGATTGTAACATTTTAATAGAAATCATTTGACAGACAAATTTTCCATTCATCTAGGCTTCCTGCTCTTAAATATCATTGATCATCCCATTAGAACACAATTAGAACACACACACACACACACACACACTACAGATAATGAAACCCCTTAGGCAAAGCTTTTATTCATGATAAAGCAACTATATATATATATATAAGCTTTTATTTATGATATATAAATAAAAATAAAGATCTTCCATCTTGGTAGGGGGAGCTCGTTCACTCATAACATTGTGTTGGTAGGGATACATGTACTTTTTATAACAATAACTTAAATTTCAACCAATTTTTAAACGGTTTGGTTTGTTATGAACATCACAGATGTAGTTGTTAAAAGAACAAAGTTGTTGCCATGACAGTAGAGTTGACCATGTTTAAACCGCAACAATTTCACAGTGGCACCAATAGCTTTTTTGCAGAACTGGTTGAGTTCACAAGAGTGGTTTTGACGTCTACTCAAAAGGTCCCTGTCTGCCAAATGATTCGGGGACGCCATGATCGAAATCAGGAAGCGATACTGGTATGTCTACCGACAGTGGATTGACTTTAGAAAACAATACATGCCGCTAGAACAGGAACGGTATACCACTAAATCACAGTCGCATACCATTGGCCACGGTTAACACTTCTAACTAATCCTAACAAATGTGCTTCATGACTTTGGGCTTTTTGTACTTTGATTGTTATATCAATATATATTTTTTTTAATATATGATTTATATGTTGTGTGTCATGTGTCAAGTCAGATGACACAATTTGTGTTCAAATGTTCCGACACTGCTTTAATAGACATATCCATCTAGTTGAACCAATATCAAATTCCACCGACCTTGGCAACGGATTGATTTGATTGCTTGCTTGCTTAATTGATCAATTGATATAGCCTGTTTTGGTGTTTACAATATTGCCCCATATTGTGGGACAATTTCCTGTGTATTGATGCAAATTAAAAGAAAGCACTCTTTTATTCATATTATTTTTTCCTGCACCTGTCACCTGTAGGGGATTAACATACTCAGTATCCACATTTGTTAGGTTGCAAAGTTAGCTAATACAGTTACAATACACATCCTCAAATATGGCTCAAGTAATCTGATAACTCCCTCTGTGTAGTCAAAAATGCATTGAAGCTATTTGCTTTAAGTCAAATTAGTTACTAAACAGCACACGCATTTAACTCTTCGCAACCCATAGAAACAGTTGATAACTAACCTTCACTAGACACTCAGCACTTTGCATTGGACTGAGTAGGTCAGGAATGTCTGGCCCAGAGTACCCTCGTGAGTCCGGCTCAGACGCAGCGTCCTGATGGAAGCGGACGGCCTGGGCTGGAAGTCGACACTCATACATCTGCTTGTACTTGCTGGACACGATCATCACCTCCTCTGTCTTGGTCTGAAAAGGAAACACATATCAGCTGCAGTATATTGTAGTACACCATATTGGCATAACGTTACCTGGACTAATAATTACATACCGTTTCCGTCCGTTACAATCTAATAAAGTGGCAACTAACGTAAAGTTAACTTGGGTAAATAAGTGTAAGTGGAGTATCTGATTGTGTTGTGACAGCTGTCAACGATGATTGAGGCGTAGCACACATGTAAATAACTTAAGTTCTTCGTCTAACTCGCAAGATAGTTTTAAATTAGGATTATCAACTAGATAACAAAGAGGTTATTCGTTCCTCGCGTGGGTAACATTAATTAAGGCAGATGGCATGCTAGCTAACGGCAGCAATAGCCTACGGTTACTTTCTAGCTAGCAAGCTAATTGTTAGTCCCCCAACCACCCTCACTCACCTGGCCCAACATGACGGGGTCGGGAAGAATTTTAATGCCATATTTCATTTCATTCAGCTCTTCCAGATTTAAGAAGCCAGCGACACAGAGGGGACATGTCAACACGAAAACGTACAATCGTTTTAGCCACCGAACCACGGAAGCAGCCATGACTGACTCTCTCTTCGTGACAGAAACAAAACACAGAATGCTTGACATGGTGGCTGCGGATTGGTCAATCTGAGAACACTGCTCTGTCATTGGATCGTTTATGTGCCTCTCAATTGTGGGGTGAGCTAGATTACAGCACCGGCACAACGTGAATGGGCGGCGTCTACGGCTTTGTGGCATTACAAAGAAAACATGAGCAAAGCACATGTAAATAGTCTAGTTTTGTCCTTCCATATGATGAATTCAGATTAATAGGAGCATGGACACCATTTGGGTTTAAGATAATGTTGCTTATATCCAACGGTTTAAGTGATCAGATTGTAAGTTGTCTAAATTACAATCATGGGGGATATTTCCTCGATTTGACTGGTTTTCATCACACATTTGTACCCTGACACTTGAACACACCCCGTGCCAAACTTGATTACTGAATTTGTAAGATAACCAGACAGAAAAAACGCCCATAAACACACATTATACACACACTCACGTGAAGTGAGTAAAATATATGAGCAGGTCTAGTTATTGGAACATATTTACAAGATTGCATGCATGCATGCATTTTCCTACAGCGCTCGTATTGGTATATATATGTTGCAGTTGCGCGATTATGTGGACCGTATTTTTTAATGCACCTCCATTGGGGGCGTTACGGTAGAAGGGATTACGGTCCAAAAGTCACTAATCGCCTATTCCTTTCTTTGAAGAGTTATTTCCATATCTTTGAACTTTACACCAGGTCCAAAAAAGTAACACTACTTTCATTCTTTCTAGTTCTAGAAGACCTCCTCTATTTCAATGTTTACTCTCATGATATTTTACTGTACACTTTTTGAGAAAAGTAAAAGGCAAAGTTAGTAGAAATTACATTTATAGAATATTCTGTTCACACACAGATACGGCACGTAGGCCTATAACCAAGAACCAAGCACATAAACACTGAATGTGCATTTTATTACTGCACAGAGTGCATATCTATTCATTGTTCTTAATTTGTGTCAGCTGTGCTTTTTGGATCTGCAGGCAGTCTGCATGGAACCACCTGCTCCAACTGTCGCACTGAATCTGTAAAAGGATAAATTGAATAAGTAAGTTGGAAAGGTAGACTTGACTTCAAACATGACGAATATCACGTATACTGACTTTGTCCTTAATTTTCTCATTTGTATTTAATGAAAATAAAGGGACATAGAAAAGGTCAACCTGATGTGAGTGGTATCTCTGTGTTACTGGCTTGATGACAGAGAAATTGCAGTTCAAAGACGACCTTTTGGGCTCACAAGCCCATTTACCCTAACGCCTTAAATAGAGGCGCATTTCATTTTGTGTCGGTTGGGGGTGCGTTTGTCTTCTCAGCTGTGCTGCTGCTGCTGCTGTAAGGGGCGCGTCCGTCCGTACAGAGCCTGCAGTACCGTTATGTGCGATCGCGTCCTGTTTGTATCCTTTACCGCTACATTTCTCCGCATCTAATCCCAATTACAAGACCACGGGGGGGACGCATTTGTTGTGAAGAGGCGCGATCACCCGGCGAGATGCGACACTGCTTACACAGTCCGTCTTTCAACTGAGGTGAGTTTCATTTGATCTGTCCGGAAAATGAATAGGCCTGTGAAACTGTTTCCTGCACGACATTTCGGACGGTGGGGGAGCATATGACGGTGACCAGGCAAAACATGCGAAGAAAAGACCCATTTCAGAGGCACGCATAACCTTGTTATGGAGATGTGAGTCAGCGTGTAAGGCATGCAGGCCTAATCGAGTCAAGCGCTGAGTGCATGTGTTTTCTTACTCGCAACAATGTAGGCTAATAAAGGCCTTTCGGAAATATCGCAGACTATTTTATCTGCAGGGGGTTATGCTTGCTGGTCGGGTGATTTCTTTATGATGACATGTATCGTGAGGATCCAGGCAGCACGGAGTTGTTGGTGATGCTAAATTCAATTCCTGTGATTTAATATTCAGAATCTACATAAAGCTCTGTCTCTGCACCATGTCCGGCTCTCCTTACCTTCTCATAGGCTAATTTAATAGGCCAGAAATAGAAGCATCACTCATACAGGTTCACTGATTGGCCCCTAGATATTTCCACACGACTTGAAATCATCTCTTTCTTAAACGACATGGTTACTGTTTGATGAAGGATGGCTTCTCCATCACAACTATGGCACTTGATAATCAAATTAATACAAAGTAAATTAAAAATACAGATTGGTGATGACACTCCTTTTTAGAGCTCCTTCGTGTGATTCCTGCTACTTGTATTCTTGGTGTTGTATTACATTAAGGTGATAGCTTTAACTGAGTAGTAACATTATCGTGTAATCCTGGAGATATGAACAAATTGTGCCATTGTTTTCCAAAAATATGTTATTAAATCGTTTCTAAAAAAAAGAGTTTCAAGATCTGCACATTTTGGAGGAGCTTTTAAAATGCATGCTATACAAGGAATCATCTCTGTGAGATTCTTAAGTGCGCAGGGCCACATGGATTTTTTCTCTCTTTGCACAATAAAGCCTAATTTGTCACCCCCTGAACTGCAGGATTACCCCTGGGAAGCCCCATTTGGACACGAGGGGGTGTTTTACCCTACATTTTTAATTCATGGCACTTATTTTTTTTTTGTTTCTAGATGGGAAAGCTGTTAAGTAATTTCTGGGACCACGTGGTTTGGAAATGCCAGGGTCTACAAAGGTAGCCCTTTCACTGAGTGGATAGAGGCAGTGAGTAAACTTATTATTAAATACACATGCAGGGCTGGATAGAAAGAAGTAAAGGAATATGCAAATCTATTGTTAATATTATTACCTCTTATTTTAAGTGTTTGCACTAAAAATTGCATATAGTTTGTACTCACGAAGTTTGGACATGAATGGAGGCAGAATTCTTCAGACTCTACATTGTCTTCCTGTTTATGTCACAGCTAAACAAACAAATGAAGATATTGTTGGGGCTAACATAGAGGTGATAGTAATACATAAATGAATAATGATAACAAATTGAATTTGGCATCGGATCGGCTATTAATCTGTAGACAAATTATTTTGTAAATATTGTCTATTTCCTTTTAAGTCTATTTACAACAGACTGGGGAGATTGAACCACTGGAGGAATAGCCACCACTTTTAAAATGTTTTGTCTTAATATGGTAAAACTAAAGTGAGCTATTCACGTATTAAGAGGAAATTAAAATGATAAAATATACGAAATTGACAATTACGAATCTTTGCTCTTGTTGTTGAGAAGAACTCAAAAACGTGAGTCCTCAGCGGAACGCAGTAAATGAATGTAAAAAGAATAACGTGGCCGTTAGGATCATGAAAGCAAGCGTTATAACTCCCACAATGCAATGCTTTTACAGCTATACAGTAAGCACAAAATAGTAACGTTACATTTGAATCAAAGTGTAAATTCAACACAACAAGCTTTAAAATCAAGCAAGAGCGACATAACAGATAACATTTTCAGTGGAGGTATTTTGAGACTTCAGAAACTAGATTGAATATAACTGTGGAAGATATCTTCTCATTTTGGCTAACTAAGACGTATGTAGCTTCACATTAGCTTTAATGAGCTAACGTTACTTGTGGGGATGTAAGCTAACGTTAAGTAGAGGCGCTGGGGACACGTTTCTATGAGCCGTCATCTTTGTCATTGAACGTCTCTGCGTCAGGTTTCACAATGCGCTCCGTGAGGAAGACGGTGTTGCTCGCCATCCTGGCCTCTGTGGTTCTGGTACTTGCTCTCCTCCATTCGTGGCCCACTCGGGCCTCCACCACCGTGGACATCTGGCAGCGACCGGGGCCAATCGAAGAGAGGCATCTGGAGGAGAGGCTCCCGGAACCCGACCACCGCTTTGGAAACATCCCCTTTCACGTCAGGGACAATGTGGCGAGGTGACGCTCACGTGTCATTCATTTCGTTCATCGGCGCACGTCGCTAAAGTCCGATATCCTCACGCGCTTTTTGTCTCCAATGATCCGTGCAGCCTGTTGGCTCGAAACGGATGCGTCTGCGAGGGGGAGAGCGGGGGGTTGAACCTGCCCTTCGCCCAGCTCCTGTTCCCACGGGTGTCCGCTCACCCGCTGCACACCGCCTTCGAGGCGTCTGAGCTGGAGGAAATGAAGAGGAGACGCGCTAAAGAGTACAAGAGCTTCCGGGAGAGGTGAGGAGATACTGATGCGATGCCACCTGTGTGTTGAAACGTTTAAGCAGAAGTGTGAGCTGTATTTCAGTTTATGAAGAAGAAAAGAAAAAGAAAAAAACACGATTTGGAGCAAAATTGTAGAATACAACTTAGTAATTAAGATTCACTGTTTATTGCTATTCAAAAGAAGTATCCCATTGAACCCAGAATCATGAAAAACAATGATAGCACAACTATACGTTAAAATAGTAATAATATAAATATAAATAATCATTGACATTGTTCATCACTCAGATTTGGGATTAGGGATGGTATTTCTAGTTTTTCAATCAGTTAACACACAAGCTTTACTTGACTTAAAATGATCTTTAGATCTTAAATTCTGTCTCTTGCCAATTATATCCCACTACATTAACACCGTTACACTGTTGTATGTTTGGTTAAATCTTTGCACTATTGTTTAGTTAGTTATTACAATTGAATATTTATATTTCTTGTTTATAGATTTTTCTACACAGTTCATTTCTTAATGTGTGTTCATAAAGAATGCTGCTCTCTATCTTAATTTATCCAGAACAACAATACACTGTTAAGCAGATCAAAACGAAAAACTCTGACAACAAGGTTTTTGTTCAAGATTGACCTTTTCAGCCGTAATCAAAAATAATCTATTAGTGTCTTATAGCCAATTGGCAATGTCAATAGCTGCTATGGTATCACTGCTGTTTGTGTTTTCAAAGAGCAAAACTAAATTGCATTACATAGCATGTATGCAACTTCCTTATTGCGGTTTAACACCTCAGGACACAGACGCCTGCAGATCTTCTCCTCATTGCAGAAGCTAACAATCCGTTACAGTATCCAACGCAAGGCGTGGAGGTACGACCTCTGAGAACGATCATCATCCCAGGTAAGACCTCAGATAAAACGGGACACACCTACAAAGACGTACTTGTTGAACATATTTGTAACCTACAGCTAAAACTGGTTTGTGTTACTGTGTTAAATTTAAATTTAGATATACAGCTAGTAAATTGTCAAGCTACTTGAACCAACCCCGGATGTGGCTATGACTTCTTCTGTACCAGTCTGATCTACAAAAAGGACACTAGATATCTCTTATCCGCATCACACATGAAGCATTTTAAATAAGAGTTATATCACAGAACACTGACCACAAATAAACAAAAGCACCACCCAGAGTAAGATACAAAAATTGCAGATTCAGAATTTGTTTCAATTGCCAGATGGACTCATTTAGTCGTCGTATGCTTTCAGGCTTGGCCTTATACGACCTTCCCAGAGACCACTACTTAGTGAGTATTTCACTATGGCTGTCTTTACTTGTAAAGATATCTGATGGGCCTTTTTTTAAAACATAGATTTGTACCCACTTTGCTGCAGATAAACATCACTGCCACACTGGGAACACTGAACGTGGCGGCAGAGGTGGACGGGGTGAAAATCAAAGGTGATGGCGAAATGCGCATGACCCTGTCGAGCATCCTGCTGCCGAACCTGAACAGACAGCTGCAGTTTGTCACCTACACGAACACTCTGTTCCACCCCAGCACGGCGGACACAGGTGAGGCCTCAAGCTAGAAATGACTTCTCTCAGGACTTTTTAATTTTCTCATCTCTTAATAAGGCATCGAGCTCTGGAGAAAAATATATTTGGCATCAAATATATTTTCATGTTTTTTTTTTCCTTTGTATAGATTCAAGTGCCGCTGAGCTCTCTAATCGGTGTTTCCTTTTGCGACAAACATTTATGTTCTTTCTGGTAGACGGTGAGATGAGAAGGTCACATCCCTTCAATGTCTATGTAATAAATATAAAGCTGCAGCTGGTTAGCTTAGATCGGCATAAATAAAGAGAAGCAGCTGGCTCTGAGCAAAGGTAACACATCTCAAGGAAAAAAAAGAAAACATTATGTCTTGTTTGTGTGATCTTTACAAAAAACACCAGATATAAAAAGTGTGTGTTTGTGGCTTTATGGGGAGATATGAGTATTTTGTGGGTCAACCAGAAGCGATTCCATGAAGTTAACCCCTGCCAAGCAATCAATACTTTTACATTTACGTTTATTTTTTAAGTTTCCTCTTTCCAGATCAAAAGTTATTTACAGGCCCACTTCCCCTGGGGATTAGGTTGATTGGTAACTCTAAATTGCCCTCAGGTGTGTGGATGTGAGTGTGAATGGATGAATGAACAGATGCACTTTCCCTGTTGCCTTGATGGATCGTTATTGTGTAATAATGTGGGGTTTCATCTGTCTCTTTCCGACCTGCTGTCAGACAGCACAAAAAGGAACATCCAGAACAGAGTCAATATTGGCCCATGTTTCTGTTTCTTTGTGTTTTTCTTTCAATACAAAGTAAACAATGGTGTCGGGACAAAGCCTCATGACAAACCATTCACACAGAACAAATTGACATCTTTCTCTCTACCTCTTACTTTCATATGGAAGATTTTTTTTGACTTCAGCATTAATCATTTCTGGATTGTACAGAAATATGACATTCAGTAGATGTGCAGTACAGCAGGTAAAGTACATGTCTTTCTCCAAACAGCATCTCAAGACCTGTGCAGCCACACTTGGATCAAATTGCCCAACTCACATGTACTAACAGTAGCTTATGTTGTGTCTTTTAGTGCAGTTTGAGACAGACGGGCATCAAGCCAGCTTCAGCATCAAGATTCGCCACAGCGTGACGCCCAAATTGTACAATACAGGATCCAAAAGAGGTAAAACACCTCCCCCTTAATCAGGCTATTATTCAACCACCGTACTGTAAGCCTCATATTTCTTTTTCTCTTTGTTAAAAAGACAATAAAATGATTTTACTCTGCTGTTTGATCTTCCCTCTCAGCAGAGTACAATATCAGTGCCCTTGTTACCATAGCTACCAAGACTTTCCTGCGATATGATAAGCTTCAAGATCTTATAGACAGCATAAGAAGATACTATCCTACCGTCACCATCGTCATAGCTGATGACAGCGAAACCCCCCAAACCATTTCGGGGCCTTACATCGAACATTACATCATGCCTTTTGGAAAGGTGGGAGAAGTGCCTGACACTGAAGACTTTTGATTGCATGTTGATGATTTTGGTATTCAAGCTCTGCTTCATGGGTCGAAGGGGTGGTTTGCTGGACGAAACCTGGCCGCCTCTCAGGTGACCACAAAGTACCTGCTGTGGGTGGACGATGACTTCGGCTTCACTTCCAACACCAAGCTGGAGAAACTGGTGGACGTTTTGGAGAGAACCACTCTGGATCTGGTGCGGCATGAACTGTTTGCTTTTAAACTACTATGACAGTCTGGTGTTTACGCTGTCAGTGACATCAGTGTGTGTGTGTGTGTGTGTGTGTGTGTCCAGGTGGGTGGTGCAGTGCGGGAGGCCACAGGTTACACTGCCACCTACAGACAGACCATCTCCATTGAGTCCGGGGAGGAGGACGGTGACTGTTTACACATGAGGAGAGGATTTCATCACGCCATCCAAGGCTTCCCCAACTGTGTCGTGACTGATGGGGTCATTAACTTCTTCCTGGCTCGCACCGAAAAAGTCCAGCAGGTCGGCTTTGACCCACGCCTCGCCAGGGTAGCTCACCTGGGTGAGTCCAAGTGTTATTTTCATATCAAATATACAGTTTTAAGATGGACATCCTGTCTGCAGCCTTTACATATTAAACTAAATGGTAAAAAGGAGATTGTATGACCCATTAAAATAAAATAAAACATTTGCAAATACACCAAAACAAGTGCAAACTTACATTCCCGGCCCTGATCTAGCAATTAATCTTTTTTTAAATTACATATCTGGTATCTTTGTATCCATAGGAAACTATTTTTGACTTGCCCACTGAGAGTTGCATTTAATTTGCATTTGTTTTGCAGAGTTTTTCATCGATGGATTGGGATCTCTCCACGTGGGCTCTTGTGATGATGTCATTGTCAATCACGCCACCAAAATCCGACTCCCCTGGGTCAGCCAATCAGAGAGTGACAAGACATATGCCAAGTTTCGTTACCCGCCGGCTTCCTCTGACGCCACACACACGAAAAACGGGCTCCTGTTTTTCAAGAACCGCTTTCAGTGTTTGACTCGTAACTAGTTTTCCTTCTCTTTATCCCGAGGGTTCCTCTGCTCTTTTTGAGTTGAAGTTCTCCTGTGCCACGTCCCTTCATGTAAGCGTTTGAACACACACTTTGATCTGCTTTTTATTTAATGCGAAAACAACGTTTCAATACTGTATCCGTTTCAGTTTGTTTATTCTGTCAGCGCTACAAAAGTCACAGACACAGTTAAATCCTGTGGTTCATTTAAGACTTTCTTTTTGTTAAACTGTATATTGCAATACATCCTGGAGTTGTTGTTTTCACACAAATACCAAGCTTTGGGGAAAAACCCAACAAGTAGCATCGTACCAGTCTGTTTCACCTCGTTGTCATTCTTGGCTACTGTGAGCAGAGGTACATGTGTCCTCCTACAATATGCACTATCCTCCAAAAAAGACTAAGCTTGGAGAAGCAACAGCGATGTCTGATGGCGTGAGAACGAGGACAGAACGACACTTCCCCGACAGGGACAATCCTGTAGACGCAGACCATACCATCGGTATTCCGTTCATCGATGCCACATGAAGAACTTATTCAGAACTTTCCCACCTTTCGGTAGCTGCGCTCTTTGCCCCAATGGTTGTGCCAAAGGGTCAGGCTTTTTTTTCTTGTTATTCAAGTCTCAACCTTTACCCAGAATCCTGTATGTCCTTTGTGAGAATCTGGGGTCAACTGATCTGGGAGCAGCCTTTTATTTATGTCTTCTGCTGTGTGTCACTCTCCACAAACATCTAAGGAAGTGGGGCCTTTCTGTCCATTTTTATATGCTGCTCAAAAGAAGTTGAATGAACCAAAGTGCATGTTTCTTTTTTTCTTTTTTAAAAGGGAAATCAGAGACAAAAAGGCCTTTGTGTAATTGTGTTTTTAAAACCTGCTTTCATTCTAAGATCTGTAACTGAGCTGTTTTTTTATTTTTTGTTGTTTTTTATTTTTATTTTTTAACCGTAATCTTTATTGTGTGCCTGCAGCAGCCAAAACCCACTGGGGTGAGTCATCAGGGCACAGGATTATCAGCGTTTTATTTCAAATGTTGACATATTAAAATTAATGTTAAAACGCCTCTCTTTTATTGTCCAGGGTGGGGAATGTTTTAAGTCATTAAAGCAACTGCAGGTAATATTTGCACTGATTTAACAGGTCATAGCTGTTACTAGCTGATATTAATTGCACAAAAAAAATGAACTTGAGACCATGATGACGTGAATAAAACTGAGGACATCATGGTATCATGTTCAAGCATGGCCATTTCAATTAAAGGAGTTAAAAAATACAACAGTTGATTATATATAATCTGATATTAAGCAATATCGACTTGTCCCAGTGCTTCATGGAGTCCAGCAGAGGGTGCTGCACACCAAAAGGTTCACTGTTCAGTTTCAATAGCCATTGCAATGCGTTTTTTTAAATAACCTAATCTCACTAATCTTACCAAAAAATAGACAATCATTTAAAAAAAATAGAAATCCACAAAGAACTCTATTTCATAGTAAGGTGTGGTATGGACTCTAACAGAGGCCTCTTATTCAGTCTATGGTAAGAAAATTGACCTTCTAGGACTGACATTAAATCAGAGAAAAAAAAATCAGCTTCCTCATATTTCCTTACTAATGCTTCACGGAAATGTGGTTCAAGGAAAATATTACACAACAATTACCGGAAGACTCATTCTAACTACTGATTACTACAAAGAAACACAAAATGCAGCAGTCGCGGTGAAATGTTATAGAATTTTTTTTAGGAAAAATGATAATGACCAGAACGGAACAGCACTCCTTTTTAATTCTTTATGCGTATCAAGACACCAAAAATGTTTAATGTTGAATGATGGGATCCCATATGAGATTATTTACATTCGAGAGGACAGTCACAGAACACCTCTGTTTTATCCTCGCTCTGCTTCATTAGGATGTGAGTTCATTGTAACAGCATAACAATGACGGGGTTAAAAGAGCCCACCAAAGGGAAAACACAGCCATTTGTTAATCTGCGCTCAAACTTTTGTGGATTCAGAGCCTACAGGGAAACAGGAATCTGCAGCATGACGGCGTAAAGGGATTTGAGATCAGAGTCCTCGGGGGGAAGGAAATGGAAGCGATTCCTTATGAAAATATGAAGCATTACAAAAATATCCATTAATGTATTTTCAATGAAAAAAGTAAGAAATATATACATATACAATAGGAAATTCAGCATACTTTTCACCTCATGTCAACAGCTGCAGACATGAAAATGTTGAGAGTTAATAGACACAATCAAACAAACAGGATCACAAATATTAAATCTGGGTTTACCTAATGCATTTTGGTATTTGAAGGTATTATGGAGGGATATGGCTGACGGAGCACTCTGACTCGGTCCTGCATCAGAAAGGTTGTTACTGCTCACTCTCCTTCAGCTCATCAAGATTGTTTGGTTGATGGGAAGTCTTGTCTAATGCGATCGCCTGGAAACTGGCGGTCCCACCCTGAGAGGGAAAAAATGACTCAATTAAATTACATTAAATGTCATTTAGCTGACGCTTTAATCCAAAGCGACTTTCATTAACCCATCTTATGATATACTTGTTTGGTTTAAATGTGCTATTTGTAAAGTTGAAAAAACATTCTTACTTTACATTACCAGTGTTACAAAGAGATTTTCCTTTTTTTAATCACTTTATTTTTGCATTTAACTTGTTTGAGTTAATAGTAATTGCACAAAGCATCTATGAGGAGAACATTTATCTTTCTGTCCTTTTAGTCATCTTATATATTAGAAAAATGCTCGATATTACTTAAGCTACTAACAAAATCAATTTGAAGAACAACGGCTACAGGCAGATAAAGGTGTTTGTAATTGCTAAAACCACCAGATGACAAAATAACGAGGTCGAAATGGTAGTTTATGGAGGTAGTCATATCATCCTAATGGAACCATTATACAACTATACCCTGTAAACAGTTTCAGTTTAGGAAACAGTTTCATAAACATCGTAAACAGGAAAAATCTGGAAGATAACAAGCAACATAAAAAAAGGTCTTAGCTGCATGGCAGACCTGTCTGTACTCCTGAGGCTAAAGCACGATGGAAACACAAAACCACTTTGTGAAATCACGCCAAATGTCTAAAATGTGACGACCGTATCCTCCTCTCAGTGGAAGTCTGAGTGTTTGAGATAAAACAGCAGGTCAGCGTGTTTTCCATTAACCGGATGACTAATTGACACCTGCTAAAGTTTAGTTTGACCGGGTTTGTGAATCTACACAGAAACAACAACAGGATATTTCACAAAGGCAACGTGAGAGAGTAATTTCCCCTCATCATCAATGATCAGGGCAACAAACAAGCATTTCACTTCCACCCCTTTTTGGAGTGTGCGAAGATAAGGGTGTCCGGGGAACCACACCGAAGAGAAATGTCACGTAAGACCGACCTGGAGTACACAAGTACATCACTGCAGCAAGTTCAACTGCTGGAAACAGCCCTCTATATTTATGTTTACAAATGCAATAAAATTGATTCTCTAACTTTCCCCCAGAGAAGGAACTTTTTCTGAATGATCAACAAGCTGTCCGGCCAGATACTATGTGATGTAATGTAATGAGACTGAAGAAGTCATCTGAAACCTGTTTAAAGTGTGCTTTGGTGACTTTTTCATTGTCATTAATATGAGCAACACGAACCAAACATAAATATCTCTAAAAGGCTTGATACCAGCGGGGTAAACTAACCTTTTAAACGGTTCCTTTTACCACTTCTACTTAGGAATTTGAAAAACCCTTTCACCACTGTGTGAAGACAGGTTAATGTACCTGCATGCTGCGCTGGCTGCAGGCCGGCAGGCCGTTGGAGGCCCAGCGGGCCTGTTTCCCCTCCGTGCACAAACTGAGCTGCAGAAAGAGAGCGACAGAGAGAGACACAAATCAAAATGAAGACGCTATCAGAGATACGCTCTGGGAGAGTGCCGCTGCGCACACACTCACCACCCTGGAGGCCGGGCTGTGCTGCGGGGGATGCAGAGAGGGCAGGGAGGTGTTGTAAGACAGCGGGCGGGTCTGCGGCCGCCGGCCCATGGATGCAGAGGAGTGAGGACGCAGACCAGACGCTGGCGCAGTTGGAGACTTCGCGTTCCTGCCCAGGCTGCTCGACTTGCTTTCCCTCCGTTGGTACTCTATTGGGGACTGAAGGGCTGCAGTGGGCGGGAAGAAACGGCAAATTACCCAAAAGCAGCTAAAGCTGTTGAATGGGTAGATTTATTGAAGAAAGACTGAGCTCTGTAACCATTTAGGAAGTTGCGCTGGTTCTCTAAGATCTGGCCCACGTCATCGAGCCAAGCTTGCTGTATTTCCGGCGATGATGCCTGCATGATGAAGCGCGCCACACTGCCATCAGTCCCGCGGGAGGTCAGGACCAGGGAGAATGGATTTTGCTCAGGTTGCTCCTCCACACCCAAACAGCTGACCTGAAGCACACGGCATCCGTTGTAAACATAACGAAAAACACACTAACGCAGAGAGATTTTCAAAGATACAGTGGCACTCTTACTTTTATGCTGTTTTTGAAAGTGTACCCAGGCAAAGAGAAGCCCTTTTTCTTATCGATTGGCTCGCTGAAGATGACCAGCTGCTCAAACAGGAAGACCCTTCTCTCCTTCGCTCTGGATGGGAAGCCGGTTTCCTGTTCGCTGACACAAAAGGTATCCTGCTGCAGCAGCTTCCCCTGAGCCGTGATTTTACCCTGAAACAGTGTGTGTTTGTCACAAACATTGTTAGACTGAAAGTCACACTGCAAAAGGGTTTTGTCTCAGGATAGACAGGAAATAATCGTTATCTCACCTCAAAACCTTGGAGCCGGCCTACATTCATCATATCGTTACAGCGTTTTGGCACGAAGCACATCACCTCCACTGCCCTCTGATGACAGAAATGCAACTTGGAAGAATCAGTAAGTGAAAACATAATTTTGCGATGTACAGATTCAGAATAGTACTGAGTACAAATATTGCATTACAGGTTGTAATGTTCCCTTTTTTTGTTGTTACTTCAACATTTCAGCAACATCTGAACATCATGGCCTTTAACAAGGTAGGTTTTCTGCAGGGGTTGTATTGATCTGGATTGCATTGGCTTTAGGTGAACCTGATAAACTAGCTGCTCACTGTATGTATTCATACCTGCAACTCCTCAACATCCTTTCCTGCTTTGCTGTAGTACTTCAGAAAGTCCTGGAAGTCAGAGAGAGGTTTATTTACAGTTTTAGTGATTTTCAAGAAAACAACTACAACAACAATACCAGTTGAAACGCAGCCCCATGTTTGTGGCCGGTTATGCAAAGGGACTTTATTACAGGGGTGTCATGATTAATAATGTAATTCCCTGGTAAGACTTGTATGAAAACATTTGTTTTCTTGAATGTTGTGAAAAACGTGCCATGCATGCAGATACGCAGTCACTCTCAAATGCAAACCTTCAGCAGTAGCTGATACTTCATGATCCTCTGAACAGGTTTGATGAGCAGATCATTGAGCTGCAACCTGTGGCCCAACAGCTGCCTGAGATACTGACAGGTGACATAGACAGACAAGAGAGAGCTCTGAGTATAAAGACTTTGAAACTTTTGAAAAAAGCTCCACTAGTATTGGCTGTGGTAAAAAAACAAAGTTGACTCACCTCAAAGTATGTGTCAATGAACTCAGAGACAACGTGTTCTGATTTGGGTTTGTTCTGACAGTAAACCACATACATGTGAAGACGCCGTTCCTGGAAATGCAGAGAGAGAGAGAGACAGAGAGAGAGAGAGAGAGAGAGAGAGAGAGACAGAGAGAGAGAGAGAGAGAGAGAGAGAGAGACCCAGAGAGAGTAAGAGAGGTTACGTGGCAAATATTCCCAATAATCTGTGTGAGGTGCAGCGTGACGAATGGAGAGGAAGAATGCGGATCATTGTGCCTAATGTTGAGGGAAATTGAAGTACTAAGAATAACTATGTTGAAAGAGAACAAGAACCTCTCACTTATGGTCTTGTTTGCTTAAGTGGGTCAAGCAGAGATTGTGTCATAACCAGTTCAAGATTCCTTGTATTAACTTGTTCAAAGTTAAGTGTTACAACCACTTCAAGGGTTGCGTAAATATTTTTATAGAGCTCTGAGGTCTGTAATTCCAGATTATTTACGCCTCTTCTAAACTTCTTTTAGGCTTATGAGAGCTGATGGTAACAAGACGGTTCATTCTGCAGCTGCACCTGCAGACTCACCAATCTGCAACATGAAAACACATCTGGATGGTGGGGGCCCAAGGCTTCAAACACAGTCAGAGCTGTGATCAGTGGCTGCAACCTTCATCCAAATTGTAACTCTCTGATCTGAAGACTCACATGCTTGATGAAGAGCTGGGCCAGGCTGTCTGGATCAGCCACACATTTCTCCAACTCCCCCAGGAAATATCTGTGTGACACGAAGCAGAGAAGGTCGGGAAGGAACATCATCCAGTCAAACCCACACGTACAGAATAAAACAGCCACGGGGGCCATGACACAAGCGGATGACACAACAAACCAAAGTATTAACGGTAAGAAATTGTTCAAATTCAGAGCAACTGAGAAGGGGGAGTAGAAGTGAAGTCTCTGACTCACTTCTTATGCCAGTCATAGATCTGCTGGATGTTTCCGAACACAATCCTGTCCTTCCCTTTCAGGTCCTCTGGAACTCCTTGATTGACCATAGTGCTCATATACCCCTACACACACACACACACACACACAGACACACACACACACACACACACAGACACACACCTCACAGATTAAATCAGAGGTTTGCGAGTGGAGAAATCGTCGCTTTGAGACGTAAATGTTACAGCATATTACTGATGTTGAAATGTAGGAATTTCATGAGAAGGTTGTTTAAAAGCTGAAAGAGAGACCCACCTGCACTATGAGTCCAAGATCGTCCACATACAACCTTTCCGTCTCTATCAGCTCTGTCAGCACATATCTGACGGACGGGTTTTAAAGAGCAAATAAAGAACAGAGAAATGGAAATTTTACATTTTTGACAAAATAAAAACAAGAAATGTACAACACGGTAATGGATGTTCAACATTTTTGGAAATAGGGTTAATCATTTTTTTGTTAGATGAGGAGGTTGATCCCACTCTCGGGTCTGAATGGGATACAGCTCACTTAGCTTGGTATCAGGACTGCAAAGAGAGGGAATCAGCTGGACTGCCTTGCAGCACATCTTAAGATCACTAAGTATTTCTATATCATATTCCGTCCGTCTAAGTGTGATCATTTGGTGTGAAGTCCCTGCAGGATGCATGACAACATCACAGTGAAAAGCAGGGTTTACCGTGTTCAGAGATAATGGAAGACAGACTTTACCTTTTGTACAAGCGATGCTGTTTCCCTCTGTTTCTAGTCTTAATGCTAAGCTAAGCCAACCGTCTACCGGTTTAGCCTCATATTTATTAAACGGACATGACATGGCATACGTCTTTTGGTCTAGCCCTCTGCAAGAAAGGAAATGAGCGTGTTTCCCAAAATATAAACGAATGACTTATTTAAAGCAGAAGTCAACACTTGCATGCTCTTCTCAAGGGCAATGTTTCTCTCCTCTTCGCTGTCCACTGTGCCGGACCACTGGCTCCCTGAGTCGTCACTCACAGAGCCGACGTCTTTACCTTGGAAAGGGTTGATGCTGGATCTCTGACTCTGTAACAGACAAAGAAGACAATGCAGCGTTCAGTGAACGAGACAGACAGAGGAGCAGGACCTGTGATAATGTGTAATAATTAAACTAATGGCCCTTCCCCTTTGACCTTATAAAGCATTAGATTTTTGTATTGGTCCTTTTACTGTACCTGAGACTACATGAAGCTCCAAAGCAATAATTCGTCCTTTTAGTTTTGTTTTAGAATCAATTGTCTGGGCTGCTTTAATTCGGACAGAGCCTGGCTAGCAGTTACTTATTTCTGAAAAGAACTAACTGGCCTTTTTAGGTTATGTATACCATGCAGATGTGAGAGTGGTCAATCTCCTCATCTTACCATGCAAGAAAGCAAATGAACATATTTTCCCAATGATTAATCTTAAAACATGACAACAAGCCCCGACCTGGAGACAAATACGTTAAAAGATTAAGGAGCCAAAGTAAACAGAAAGTTGCAGGTGTCTCTGAAATTAAAATGTTCCAAGTAATTTATCAACCAATGCTACAGGAACTGGACCCTTGGCTGGCCAAGAAAGGAAGGAACTACAGGTTGATGCCTTGGTGGGGGAGGAGGCGACCTTGGATTGACCCTTGGCCGATTAGCTGGGCCTGCTCGGGTGTTGTGAAGGGAGACTCCGGACCCCCAAACCCTGACCACTTTCAGACTGTTTCAGACTGTTTCGGACTGCTTTGCTAGTTGATTACTTCCAGATGCCGGCCAGAAAAGCCCGGAGGATTGGTTCCACTCCACAGGGCCTCACAAAGAGTATCCGCTAGTGGAGAGTTACCAGGAAAATAGGGTTATGCCTGTCTATGTTCGTGTTTGGGAAAATATGTCGTAAAATGCCAAAATGTGTGCTTGAGTTGTACCAACATTTAAGTCAGTTTGATTAATTTATACATTGATAACTCGTGAGACCTGCATTACCTAAGGGCTGGTTGATCAGAGAGACTCTACTGAAAGAATTACAAGAAGAGAAGAATTTAGTGATGAGAGCCCAACTGAATTAAATCCAAATAGATTTTTTTTTTAATGTAAATCGACCGTGTCTTTTTTCTTTGGTTATATGATTCAGTGTTTTTCTAATGTAAATTTTTTTGTGAAATAGAATTTCCATCTTGATAAGTTGGCTGACCTGCTACTGCAGTTTATCTGCTGAGGCCTTTGAATAGAACAGAATGGACTAGAATAGAGAAGAATAGAGACGTTACTGAAGTCTGAGTGTCTGTGTCTTGCAGGAGGTCAGATAAGTGTCTCTGACAGGGCGTCTCTGTTGGAGGAGCTGTAGGACTCGACACACCGTCTGTCCACACCTGTACAATACAAACACAACAATCATTACAACTAAAATAAAAATGTATTTCCTCAGGAGGCATGAACGCAGACCTTCGTCTCAAGTCTCACCGTATCTCCCGACAGGAGGATGGTGTTGTTGTCGTGCGGTTCCAGAGGCTTCCGCTGTGTTTCACATTGGGAGAGTAGCAATGGCGGCTGCCTCCTCTCTAAACTGCACATCTGCTTCTCGATTCTTCCCCCCCCTCCTTTGGCGTCAGCGCCCAGCTTGCGGACGGGATTGGTAAGCCATTTCTTCAGAGTGCTGACAGGGTGCCGTGGTCCTCCAGCCGAGGAGTGCGAGCCAGGGCTGGAGCCGCCTGAGGCCTGGTGGGGCACATGGCCCACTGATGATGGGGTGATGCTGCCGGTACTGCCTGCCACAGAGTACGACTCTGCTGCAGAGACAAGGAAAAAAAAAAGAAAAAAAGAAAGAAGCTAATTGTGGGGTACATCCTTTCAGGTCAAATCTTGTAGACAGATTTCTGCAAAAAAAATGCTGGTCAATTTCCTGCGTTAAGCCCTAACTGTAACTTTAGTAGCTGTAGCTACTGTACCCGCCAGTCCAAAATGGTTATAAACACGTCTGGTCTCACGAGGAAGGACTCATACGTTTAAGTGGAGATTACATAAGGCTGCTTGACTCTGTCCATTTGTCAGACATTTTGAAAAAAAATGAAACCAATAAATTCTGAGACATGAACTGAAGCTCTGATACTGTCCTGCTAAAAGCATTTTCAGTGCTTTTTCTAAGCTGTTTGAGAGACAATGCGGAAGTGAAGAGGCGGTAAAGCATAACTGAACATGTTTCCAGTGATACACACACCTCATGTCCTGTATATTAACTGACACCCAGATAACAGGACATTGGTCTTTGTGCATTTTGATTATTGAGAGAGAAAGTGATGTCCTGAATCGCTTATAACTGATCGCGTCTCATGTGCACTGAACTTCCCGCGTGCACAACTCAGACTGGACCGGATTGTTTGTCTCTCTACTATGGAAACTGGTACAAGATGGTCTACCCCTCTGTTTAATTAACGACTTTAGCATTTACATTTCAAACTGCTCTGCTAATCGCAGCAAATCGGAATCTTTTAGGGGGCTCATTTTGTCAATCTGGACTCTTGCCGGAAGCCACTATTTCCTGTCAGCACATTTATGTAAGCTGCAATCATAATAACAAGCTTTCAAGAAGCAGTGGAAATCTGGGTCATCCATTTGCCAAAACTTCCTGATACTGCCATTAAACAAGGCGCCACATTGGCAGTAAAATGTAAAAAAAATGAGCTTTTCTCATTTCAGTTCTACTTCAATGTCACATCGTTCAGCACACACTGCATAATAAGTTCACATCATTGATGACAATCTTTTGTAAGGATTTTATTGAAATACATGCAGTCTATATTTATGTAACATGATGTCAGACAAAAGTCGCTTGCCTCAGACTAACAATGCAGACCAGTAAAGTAGATTGAATTTAAAAAAGCCCGTAATCAAACTAATACATGGTACTTCATGCAGTGAACAACACAGACCCATCTGTGTGATGGGATGATAGAGAGGGACAGGAGGAGGGTTAGTGTGTGTGTGTGTCTGTGTGTGTGTCTGTGTGCATGTGTGTGTGCATGTGTGTGTGTTCATGTGTGTGTTCATGTGTGTGTGTGTGTCTGTGTGTGTGTCTGTGTGCATGTGTGCGTGTGTGTGTGTGTGTTCATGTGTGGGTGCGTGTGTGTGTGTGTGTCTGTGTTCATGTGTGTGTGCATGTGTGCATGTGTGTGCGTGTGTGTGTGTGTCTGTGTGCATGTGTGCGTGTGTGTGTGTGTGTGTGTGTGTGTGTGTGTGTTCATGTGTGTGTGTGTGTCTGTGTGCATGTGTGTGTGTGTGTGTCTGTGTTCATGTGTGTGTGCATGTGTGCATGTGTGTGCGTGTGTGTGTTCATGTGTGTGTGCGTGTGTGTGTGTGTGTATGTGTTCATGTGTGCGTGTGTGTATGTGTGTGTGTGTGTGTGTGTGTGTGTGTGTGTAGTGGTTCCTCAAAAAAGGTTTGTATTGGGATGGTTTCCTTATTTTAATAATTGATGTACTCAAAGTAAGTTGGAGCAACAATAATCAAACTAATGAGGAAAGTAGAAGAAAGAAAAACGTATTGAGGCAATTTTAAAAAGACAAATATTGATAGAGATAAGGAGAAAGAGAGAAGAAAATAAGTAGCACAGACATTACTCAGTTTAAAGTCGGCAGCCATGCAAACGGTTTGTCTAGCATGTTAGAATGCTAACAGTTTATATTTAGCTTCAAACAATAGGGACTTGCTGAGAATGATGGGAATGCCATTTTTTAAAGACATTCAGTCATAAAGCAAAGTATTGTTCAACCTCATCGCTTGCTGAATAATTAGATAATTACAGCGTAGCATCTAGTACCATCTTTTAATGAAAGACAACTCAACTCAATCTGGTCTACTAAACAGCACACAACAATGAATGGGGAGCCCAACAATCTCCCTGCAGTTAAAAATAACAATTACTGTCTGGCACCATAAATCTGTGACTCAAGAACATGACAGAATTAAGTTAATAAAACTAGTTGGTGCAAATGTCCAGATATTTAAACAAACACATAATGTGTGTTATCATTCTAAACAAAGAGAGACATCTGGTCCCGTTGTTTTATATCTATCGAAATTAACCACCTTACCATCTGTTGAAGGGACACAAAAAGTGGACCTTTCTGCAGGCTTTTATACAAACACACCAGCGTTTTCTATGAACTGGCCCCTTAATGCTGCATAATGGTCAATGTGACGTCCAAATCACCTCTGAGCTGAGCAACTCGGCTTGTCATGTTTGCTTATGACACTTATGTAACGTGTCATTTTCCCACAGAGCAACAGCTGGACCATCATCCGGACTCCAGTCAGCCTGCTAGCATCCATGCTGTGAACGCATCCTGCAGAATTTGTGCAAACTGTCCATGAAGGTAGCAAAAAGCTGACTTGAATTTTCTGTGACCACGTTGGGTTTTGTGTAACATCTTTAGTGATGTTTTTTGTGTACCACACAAATGATCTACTGCATACAGATGGATGGATTAACAATAAAACATGGGTCCGTTTTTCGACAGTAATCCTGTCTGTTGCACTTAATGTGTTTAAAGAGAAGATGTTGCTTCTCCCATACGGTATATTAATAATTAAGGTATGGGATGAGAGCAAGAACATGTACTGTAATTGTGCTGCTTCCTATTTCAAATAATGTCTCAGTATCTGTTAAAGCAGACGGTTGGGAGAGTTACATCTTCCCCATTATAACCCCATAAATGGTCATCATCTGCAAGAGCAGGAATTACTGGGGCGGTGACACCTCATCAAGTTGAAACATGGCTAAAGCTTTAAACATGTCACCTGTCAGGCCTTCATTTCTATGCATGTGGGATACAACTAATGTCGGTGCTTTATATTCCGTACATTCTCACGTAGGAAATGATCATCACTGCATTCAAGCCCAGTCATTTCTGGGGTTAAGACTGCTTCACATCCTGTTGGAATACTGCCAAGGAAAATACTTCTCAGCCCGCAGCGCTTTCATCGCTGAAAACTACAAGTCAGCTTCTTTCGTTAGACAGCACACACCCAAACAGCGCTGATGCACATTAATTCAGCAGAGTGATAGACTAAAATAATTAAAAAGCCAGACATTCACACACACGCACACACAACCACACACACATTACGACTCATCTTTGCTACACATTAAACTAATGAGTGGTTTCATTCCTAAACCCCAGAAAGGATTTTCAACACGCAGTCGTTACTACAGTGGTTACTGCTGTTACTAGACAGTCATTGGTATTTAACGTTATTTACATTTTTTTGCTGCTAACCAATACTGCTTCCCGCTATGCACCGGCCTCCACAGCTGCATCACCAAAGGGTTCAGTAGGTACCGTCAAACTGAGATACACCAGGCACTTGAGGGTACATCTACTCCTCATGCCTTCTTTTTCCCAAAGTGCGGCAGGCTGCTGATCACCTGCACTTTGTTGTCAGCACCAAAAAAAATCCCTCTAGTCTACTCTATCCACCCTCACGAGAGGTCTGGTTAGGGTCATAGATTTGGTTTAGGGTAGTATATTAATGAGTAGGTGTACTGTCATTATGTCAAATATGTTCACTGATAACAGCTCCTGCAGCCTAGAAATTATCTCCAAATCCAAACAATAAGCTGAAAGACGTGAAAAAGCTCTGCAGAGCAGGCTCAGTATTTGGGTCATATTTATCTAACAGTTCATCACCACAAAATCCCCTTTTAAATATAAGTAATCACATGATCTATCGTTGGTGTACTAACACATTTAGAAGAGGGTGGATGAAGCATTAAGTTTGATTTATAAATTTAAAAATTAAAAATTTCACAGTTGTCGTTTTCTTATTGATAATTAAACATTTGTGCTGATGTCAATGCTTAGGTTTCCCTCTAGCTAACAACCAGACACACTCCTAAATCAAGCACAACACTAGACACTTGTGTGCTTGTTAGTCATCATGTTGACTTCTTAGCACACTGGCAGTGATGACCTCACTGGTGCACTAATGGAGAGTTAGTCCTGGCAGCTTCTGAACCTCAGTGATGTGTGTGCTGAGATTTTTTGGCAAGACTTTTAAGTACATATCCCCCAAACATACTTTATCTGGAGTCCTTTCTCTGACTTTATAGCGGTTGGACATTGAGTCAAAAAGCATGGAACAGCGAGATTGGAGAATGAATTGAGGTATTAGAAAGACACAAGAACAGAAAAGGGAGCTGCTAACGACAAAAGAACAACACGCTCCCCGGAAAAAGTGTTCCTGCAATCACACGCGGAGAGTGATTATAACTGCTAAACACAAAGCTAACTCATCCACAAATGAACAGGATATGTTTAGAGTCGACTGGAAGAAAACACTTTGTATAACCGCAATACTGACACCACATCATAGTAGTGATGTGTAGTCCAAAGAAAGAGCTCAGAGAAGAGCTGTTCTGTAATCACTCCCAGAGCAACTGGAACATCAGAGGATTTAAGCGTCGGGCAGGAACGGCACCTTTCTGTGTGTCGGTGCATGTGCACGTTCCAAAGTGAGTGTGGGTACCGGCTGCTGCTGCTCTGAACCAGAGTCTTTTGTGAGGACGCACTGGTTTTACAGGTAGTCAAGAATAAAGCATCTGATTTGAAAATGATAGCAACATTTTACGCCAATGGAAATTAATATTATCATCAAGATTCTAGTATAGTTTGCACATATAGAGCTCCAAAAGTACGTCTAGTCAAATTACAATATTATTAATTAATTATTCAAAAAGGGAAGCCTGTGATGCTTAACAGTTTCCCTACAGCCTCAGATTAGTTGGCTCATGAAATAATTTAGGTTTTATCTCTACCACCAATTAGAAAATGCAGTTGCATTTCTGCAGCCAAGCTAAGGCTTACTAAGCTAAGCGTATTTGAAAGTTTTAAGACTCTTAAGTCCTGGATATTAGTCTGTTATTCTTAATATTTTGTAGATTTGCTTGTATCTTTTCTTCTGTCAAACACATAAGTTGTGTGAACACACCTGACATTAATTGTGCATGTGTTATTATGAATTTAAGCCTAGTTTAAAACTTTGAACAGGTACTAGCAGAAACATCTTTCTTCGATCAGGGATTAGCATAAATTATTACATTACAGGATAAACAATTTTGGTTCAATTAACTCAATCAATCTGCAATAGATTTAAAAGGAAACGTTTGATGCCTTTCCATGCGTTTCTGCCCCCGGCAATTATTTTATGTTTTGGTTCAAGTGATGTATATATATATATATAACACAATGTAGAAGTATAAACAACTACAATTGTACACTTGAAACGTGCACTAAGGTGTGATATCCATCAGGTTAGTTTGTGATGACCACCACATGGTTTTGTTTGACACGCACATCTCACACAACAAATACGCTCCCATTGTAATCTTAGCAGATTTCTGCACCTTTTCTCTACAGGCGTGCGTCTCGGCTTCTTCTCGTGGACATTTAAAATGAAAAGAAACGTTTGCTTGGGCTCGGAGGAGCATATATGTGGCAGCCAAGCAGCAGTTGAGGACCGTTGATGCAGTCGTCTGTGTGTGTTTAGTTCGGTCACCTATTGGTTGCTTAACAATAAAATGAACTGTTTTCTCCATAAACACACGTCCAGGGTTCTCCTCCACTCTGCCTCTGACCTCAGAGTAGTGGCTCGAGGTCGGAGATGCACTCAACTGTGTTATCTCTAGTTGCCCTTTCCGGCTGGGGACCATTTAAGAGGCACAAAGAGGCAGCAGGCAGTCGATAGCAGAAAAAGAGTTTTAGTCACTACAACCATAACAACCAGGTCTTTGAGCATGCAGCCACCCAAAAATGGCTGCAGCTTGCTGCGGCAGAATGCAGAACATTAGCCGTACACACACACACACAAAGTCGCACACTTCCTCACGGACACAAGCTATTGCGTGACTCTCTTGGCGGGAGACAATAACAGGACACCCATTGTGTTGTTAATATAAACCCGGGAGCCCTTGAATACCATCAACCACTCTGTGGGAGCTAATCGGAATTCACAAAAGAATGAAAGACAATTAGTCCTGCGAGAACGTAGTAAGTAGGATGTCAGAGTATGTAATAATGTGGTTTTTTTTATGTATGTAAACATGAAGGACACACATCAAGAAGCATATGATTTTGTAAACAACACCATTATTACTCTTTCTGACTATTTTGTATTATTAATAATTATAATGATAAATCAGATTGACGTGGCGCTTTTTTATTTGAAAGCTTTTTACATGCTGCTGGCCTATCAAGCACAAAGAGGCTCGGAGATTAATGAATGGAAAACATTAACGATGATTTATCAAAAACAGCTATTAGAAAGGTTCTTTAAAATTAGCTTTGACTTGAAAACAACCATTGGCTTTGATATATTATAAATAACATACATAACAACCGAGGGCATCTCCACACATTCTAAACATTGTCTCGAAGCAATAAAGCATTAGTAAGAGCGTACTCTCCCGGGCAGAGAACAGCTGGAATAAAAGAACACCTAAAGCGCATCTACGTACCTCTGACCCGAACAGAACAGCAGCCACATTTACTGAGGAGTTTTCTGAACAGGTGCTGACAGCCACAGCCTCGCTGATGGTGACCCCCTCTCATGATGATCCACTCCTATTGCCAGACTCAAGGATATTTGAAGCAGACCTCATGCTGGACGGATACACAAACAGGCACACATGCGCTATTCCTGTGGTAAAAGCCTGCAGAGATGGGAGGTAAAGTGCACAGAGGGCTCCACGGTCATAGACCAACCAATCCAATCCAATAGTAGAAACCACTGGGACAAGTTCCGCTTCTATCCCATGATTTGAAGAATAATATCGAAAAACTCCTGAGAGACAGCTAACCCCTCCACAGCCTTTCCGGGTGGTCAGACAGTGGACAAAGATTATGAGAGGGAACAGAAATAAGTGAGGGGAGCGACAGAATGGGAGGGGCTTTGATGAGGGAGTGGGTGGTGGCAAACATGCTGCACTGCTGTGCCAGCATCTGCTTCCAAGCCCCGCCTCCTCTCACTCCTCTCCCCTCCCTCTGCCCCCTGTCCTCTCTCCCCTCACACTTCCCTCATCAGCTTCTCAGCTCAGTGTTAGCACGGTGGCTGCTGTCATTGTATGAGAAAGACTTACTGTCACAGGCAACGGCCCACTAACAGACAAACAGCTACAAATGAGCAGACACCAAATGCATGTATGGTGTAATGGTTGGTTTCCAACATGAGGGTTGGACGAGATATACAGTATGTAGGGAGTCAATTCATTTAATTTTGTATAGGCCAAAATCGCAAATTATAAATGTGTCGCAAAGGGCTTTACAGCCTGTACACATCCTCTGTCCCTGAAACGCTCCCATCGGCACAGGAAAAACTCCCCCAAAAATGAAAAACCCTGGGAAATAAAGGGAAGAAATGTAATGTAATGCAAAATGTTAGGGAGAAAGTCAGAGAAGGGATCCCTCTCCCGGGATGGACAGACTACAATGGATGTATGGATGGATGATGATGATATTTTTTTTGACATGTGATACACTTGACTGTCCATCTTTAGCTGGCCACAAACAAAGGTTTTAAAATGCCAAATTAAGAGTATATTAAGAATCGCAGGGTTGCAGGGAATTTCAAAATACTTACTGAGAGAGTGACTTGACACACTTTCACTCAAACTCAATGAAAGCAGCACCAGACAATCACACTTACTTGCACTTGCGGATCAACAACGATGATCCACAATACAGGGTTTTTTAAACCGCTAAACAAGCTCTCTGATAAAATGGGCAGTTTTCTGCTCTCTTTTGTCCCCACAGGTACCGAGAGCATTTCCTCTGCTGGGAAAAAAACAACACGTGGAAATGTCCCACACACAGCGAACTGAGCTGGCAGGGTGGATATGGAGGCAGACCGATTTAATCTCAAAGCCAAGATTAAGCCGTTCGCCAGTCGATGATCTTCAGAGCACAGCTGTTCCGGCTCGTGGCAGGCTGCAGTGTGGTTTGAGGACATTTATGCATAAACCAAAACAAGGCCAAAATCCGTGAAGAAGAAAACCAAACAGGAAGAAAGGATTTTGACTGAAACATATTAGTAAAATGGACAGGCCCATGCACGCAAAGATGGATAAGAATACATTCACGTCACAACCAACAAGTGGACCAACATTACCCCAAAAGGTCAATCCACTGATGACAGATTAGAGCAACAAAAAAAATGCTCTGTTGGCCATCAATTTAAGCTTTACAAAACTCTGCTGACATGACGATCCATGTGAGCTAAAAAGCACTGAATCCTCCACAACATTGGTTATTGTACTATATGTGAATACATGTGTATGTGGATGCCCACACACATTAATTAGCCTTTATTTAATCATAAAGATATAGTAATTGTTGCTTTCTGTTTTGTTGCGGCTTTTAGTATTTAAAAGTGCAAATGCCTCCATGATGGGTTTTGGCAAAGTAAACATCTTCAGTCAGAACTCTGATGCTCTTCCTTCTTTTCGGATGATTTCACATGTTTGAGATAAGAGGGGCACAGAGCAGAATGTTAATCTTAATCAAAAGGCAGATTAAATAGTTAACTAGATCAAAAACACATATTTCTCTTTACAATAACTATTTATTTGTAGATGTATTAAAGTACACGTGTGACACATTTCACATCAGGACAGTACAGCGCCACTTCAAATCCTTGGCTAAAGAAATTAGATGGCGTCTGATGAATGATTTATCTTAATTTCAAATAAGAAATTCAATCTAATCTATACAATACTAAACAAGAGAAAGCAGTGCTTGTTTTAGAACCTGAACAGCAGCAACATTATATCAGCCCATGAGTTAAATTATTATATGATTGTTTTTAGCATATGGCCAACTATAATTAACTTAAAATTTTCAGGAAAAAAAAGTTGTCGTCCTGCCTGACGTCCAAAAGAAGAACAAAAGTGGACAATTTGGGTGGATAAGAACAGATGTTAAATTGCATTGGGATCTGTGCTCGGGCCCTGCTGGATAACATCACGGTCAATAGGTCCAGACGGGTCCAGACGGGTCCCACAGTTCAGACTGTGACCATTCCAAGACAGTTGTAATTACTTCAAATAGCTCCAGCTTCAAGTGTTTTATTCTTTGTTATTGAGTAGACCAGATTAAAATGCCTCTGTGTTTTATTCGTGTTTGTTCTGTTTCATTAATTTAAAGGTCTCACTTCGTACAATGCTGATGCACTTGCACATAAATCACTTTCAGGAAGTCTGTAAATTCCTGATATCTAGGACACATTTATAATTGGGTGTTCACCAGACTCACTCTGTGACCAAATCATAGAAGATGAAATTGTGCATGAGTCTTATTGTGTGACACATCTGAGAAACATAATTACTCAGCCTCGGCTGCCACTGGAGATCTCTCAAATGATCTACTGATGTTTGAACTATTGAGTCAGCTCAGAGCAGGTCAGTCACCTCTGGTTTGTTCTGCTGATCAGTCAGTACAACCCTTTAGATTCCTCTGGCCTAAGCAGTTTATAGTGAACAATTCATACAATAAAATGATTTATTAATGAATTAATTATTTATGGAAAATGTAATAAATTATTGTTTAGATGTTTCCTTATGATTCATATATTCTCATAACCATTTGTGACGCATATTTTTACTTAATTTCCCCAAAATATCATTATAAAGAAATATAAGAGAGCAAAATGGTGTGAAACTTCAAGAAACTTTAAGCGTTAAGTTTAACAATTCAAACTAGCAGGAGATATGGACAACAGTGTTGTTGTGTTGAAAGATGAAAAAGCCTGAACATAATCCGCTCCATAAAGCTGTTGTAATTGGGATGAGCTAAGCACAGAAGCTAAACTTCAAGTGTCTCTGAGAATAGTCTCGATAGCAGACTCCTCCTCTCCGTTGCATGTCATCGCAACGCTATGTAGGACGGAAATTGGTAACGTACCTGTATTTACAGTCCCAGGAGGAAACTAGGACCTCTCACCTGCTCTGAAAGCACAGTGGTGTTGGACCGAGTCAGAAGGCGTCCGACAAGAAGTCACAAGGGGCCGTCATCTACACCGACCGACAGGTGGAGGCATCTGCATTTACACCTGGTTGATTCATGGTGAGTGTTTATTTCTTTTGTTCAGTTAGTTTGATCACAGTGATTTCTCTGTACTGATGAAGGATCACAAGCTGTGCAGTTCTCCCTCCTCCTCCTCTGCTGATCTGTGGTTCCATGGTGGTCTGTGGCATAAAACGTTTGACATGTCTGAGGTTCATAAACATTCTTCATCGAGAGCAGTGCTTTCTTGGCAACACAGGAGAATTGTTTAAATTTCAGTTGGCATTATTGTTGATGTTGTGTTGCTTTGAGAAAGCGGCAGAGGAGCTCAAACGTGAGTTGACCATGGCCACGTGTGACTGAGGTTATTCTGAGGGGGGTTGTTCCTCATTTAGCCCGACTGTATGTTCAGCAGGGCTTTAAGATGCTGATCCAGTTACTCAACCGCGAAAGACACACTGAGCTGGTTCAACCACACCCACTTCATGACACACAGATAACACACTCATAATCCCTGAGTGACAGACACATCGTTTTCCCTTCGTCAATCTGACCTCAAAGCATTGATCTTTAAGGGAGGACGATCTGAAGCCTTCCATAAAGGCTTCACCTTGTTGTGATTATCTAACAATTACGTCTCTACAATGAGATGACTTAAACTTGGCAATGAATATAAAAGGATGAACTCTTCTATTTTCCTTGTAGATGTAGCCAAAAGAGACAAAAACATCGCACCTTTTCTGCTGCTGGAAGATGGCTTCTGCAGCCGACGAGGTCCACCTGGGCTCAGGCCCTGATGAGGACGACGAGGGCCCGTCGGGGAGCGAGTCCGACTCGGACAGCATCCTCTCTGACGACTCGGTGCTTCCGGACTACACTCCTGAGGAAGCAGACGGCTCTGCGGCGTCAACGCTGTATGGAGCATGCGCCCGCAACAACCTCGCTTCTCTGCAGAGAGTTCTGGAGAGAGGGGTGACAAAGGAGGAGGCCACGGAGCTGGACATCAACGGCATGGTGAGGGCCTTAAATCGCAATGATATGAATCAGCTTGTGATGTCAACACTGACACAGTGGAGCGGGGAGTTTTTATATAATTAATTATTGTAATGCAACCTTATGTGGTCTCAATTGATAGAAACAAGCACATAAGACAAAACATATGAAGATATTGAGATCTTCGTAGTAATCGAGATGTGACACAAGCTATGCCATTTTGCCCTGGTCATTTATCCTTGTTTACTACCAACAGAACGGCTTGATGGTGGCTTGCTGCAAAGGTTTCGTGGACATTGTATATGGGCTTTACGCGTGTCCCTTTATAGACATAAATCAACAGGACAATGAAGGCAACACTGCTCTGATGATTGCATCACAAGCAGGTAAGTGGCAGCTACACAGTAAACATTCTCAAAAAAAACACAACAAAAAAGGCTCAGGTTCACAAGATAAACCAGTGAAGTACAAAACAATTCGGATTTAATAGAGTAGCAAACGTTATTTACACCATGATGTATGTTGTATAGAATGAAAACTGTAAAACCAAAGTACATTCATCTTAATGCACACAGTTGCTGATTTGATCTCTTAATTCTGTGTTTTTATCTGCAGGTCATGTCAACACAGTCATGTACCTGCTAAACTACTACCCCGGCATAGACACTGAAATAAAGGATTGTCGCGGTTTCACCGCACTCATCAAAGCTGCTATGACCGGCCGCAATGACGTCATGGCTGCCCTTCTCATGGCCGGTACGCCTGTCTCAACTTTTGCTTGCTTGATTTTCCATTTCATGTCATCAGAGTTTTCGTCATTCCTTTTTGACCATTATTTTTGCATGAAAACGAAAGAACGAAAATATCAGTTATCAAGTTCATAAAATCATATGAGCGTTCTCACCATTAAACTTTTTAAACTCTATGTGATCTTTTAAGAAACCCTAACATTAGCTCATCAACCACAACTCTTACAGCTCTAAATGAACAGTCACAGCGAAGCTGGTGAGACTAGCTGAGCCCACGGATTATCTGTCCCTCCCAGAAGCCCCATTAAGGGATCATTCTGAACACATCATCACATCGTATCGCAGCCTGGCGTAACCTCTGACATGCGATCGTATCCTATGTATGTATGGAGCTATATGCAGACAACTCCTGAAACCTCTGCAAGGCATGAGTTGTTTGTCATTGCAGTAGGAACACAAATATTTATGATTTTCTTTACTGTCAAATCAATTGTTTATTTTGCTTTTTTAATTTTTTTCAGTGTCGCATATTGTATTAAAGAGATTATCAAAATATCAGCTATATATTATTTTGTTATGGGCAGTAACTGTCTTTCTTTGTGGTACCGATTTGGGATGTTTCAGAACGTAACAACTGAAAACCCACAAATGTAAATAATTGGTTGAGATCAATTGAATGTTTCAGATTCAGGTTCGTGCTAGTTGGGTAACTGGTATGTTACACTGGGACAGTAGCTGTAAATTCAAATATATATTTTTTAAGGGAATTAACAACTGCTATATATTTTTCATTTTATAATCCAAATGAATAATTTATTTCCAGGGGCTCACATACACGAGGTAGACTCCACCAAAGGAAAATGCGCCAAGCAATGGGCAGCGAAGACCGGTCGCTATGATACCCTGTGTCGTCTCCGCCGCCTCAACATGCGGCCAGTAGTGGAGCAGTGCTGTGAAAGTTATGTCCCTGACTGGCCCGAGCTCCAGGAGAAGGTAGCAAAGGCCACAGCTCAGAAAAGTAACAGGGAAAGAATCACCCAGCGGATCAAAAACACATTCGTATTTAGATTTCCTCGTGATCCTGAGGACAACGGGGCCCTGGACCACATGGTGCGCATCACCACCAGCGTCCACAGTCCCCTAATTTCAACGGGGTGCCGTCCGCTCTGCCCCACCAGCCCCCCCGAGATGGGGAAGAGACGCCTGGCTGTGCCAGAGCTGATGAAAAAGCACCCATCTAAGGACCTCGAAGGGAGCTCAGTGTGCCACAGCAACGGCTCGGTGTCACACGTCAATCCCACAATCCAAAATGCCGATCCAATCTCTGTAGCGTGCTGTGGCAATACAGAGCGGCGAGAGAGCATCCTGTCTTTGGCTTCCACCAAAGTTAACACCACATTCATTTCCCGTTCTATGGCGAGAAGGAACAGCGTGTTCCCCTCTGGCTGCATCCCCAAGATTGATGTCAGCAGGCCTTCAGAAGCAACGCCAAAGAAAGAAAAGAAAAAGAAGAAGGGCAAAAGCAAGGGCTTCTTGGAACCACCCATATGGAGGTACAAGGAGATCAAGGAGGAGAAAAAGAAGGAGAAGAAGAAAGCCGAGAAAGAAAATGCAAAAAAAGAGAAAAAGAAAGAAAAGGACAGCAAGAAGGCCCAAACATAAGAGCTTAAAAAGTGCTCTTCTGCTGTATGAAGCACTCCTTTCGAAAAATATGTAATAATATGTAAATATCTATTTGCAGCAAATGCAGAACCTTGACTTAAAAATTACCTATATAAAATCTAAAAACATCAAGATCACCTTTTTAACAATTAGGACACAATGTATGAAACCCATATTTTCTATTAAATTTCACAGGTGCTATTATGGTATCTACCTCATTAACATAAACATAAAACACAGCCAGGAAGGAACCTAATGCATGTGTACCTGCATCCGCTTCCCATGCAAATTGGAAATATATACTATAAAAACATAGCTATATCACAGCTCATTTGTAGTATTGTGAAATGTTGTTTCATGTGTTGTGTATTTTTGTAAAACGCTAACCAGAATAAATCGTAAATATTGTACAATATGAAGCAAACATGCATATAAATGCCAACAATGTATTCATTTAACATATATATGTTTATGATCATGATCTTATTAAGTGTGAAAAATAAAAACGACAGGGAACGACGACAGGGAATGATTAATCAATTCATTCATTAGTGTTTAAAGCAGACATGCCAACCATCCCGATTTTTCCGGGAGACTCCCGAATTTCAAAGCCCCTCCCGAAAATCTCCCGGACCGACCGTTCTCCCGAATTTCTCCCGATTTCCACCCGGACAATAATATTGCTGCACCATCCGTCACAGGGCGCGCCGTTTCAGACCGAACAATAATAAAGGTTACACCTTGAAGTCAAGCGCGGCATTTAGAACGGAAAAAGATGAGACTAACGTGAGTAAAGGGGGAGAGGGAGGGGGGGAGGGAGCATCTTGCATCTGCCACTCGTCTCTTAGCAAAGAGGTGTCATGGCTACAGGTGCCAGCCGGGCGATGACACGCCCCCCGTTCCTGCAAATTGAATTTCACAGGTGCTGCTCATAGATACGCTCCTTCAAGGGCTGTGCTACAGGCTGCGAAGCATTGCACCTTCAAATACAACCATGGGTAGAGTAGTGTTGTTGTTATTGTACAAATTAGTCTAAACTCCTGAGGAGAACCCTTAAGGAATTGAATTTGTGAAATAAATGAATTACATTTTTCTTTGCGTTTGTGATATATATGACGATACCCCATCCCCCCCACCCGGTCCTTTTGAATATCTCGCTAATTCTGAGGTCTCAAGGTTGGCAAGTATGGTTTAAAGTTGCATTAATCAATATTTTAATATTAACAATGGATTAAACGACAGCGTGTAATGTCAAAGGTGAGGCTCGTAGTGACTATATCAAACTCAGTTTTTAGGTCTATTTCAGGCCACTCTCTTGGTTTTCGACTTATCACCTTGTTTCCAGCTGCAGCAGGAAACTTTTCAACAAGAAAACCCGCAGAAAGAGTTTAACAGGTCAAGAGCCAGATATTTATTTTAGGGGTTTGTGTTGTTCCACCATATATGCTTCATGTGAAAATATAAAAAACTTAATTAACTTAATTTGGTGACATTTAAAGATTATATGAAAAATAGTCACACACCGTGAAAGGGTTTAAGGTCCAAAAGGAAAACAACAGTTATCTACAAAAGGAACATCACACTGCATTGTAAAAAAAAAAAAAAAACTTTGCGATTGAAACCGTAAACTCATGTTACCTAAGTTTGTATATCAAGTCAGAGGTGGGGTCAATTTTTAGCTTGTTCAGCTGCTCTCCAGAAACCAAAAGGGTGATGCAGCTGTAATGTCCAAATGCTGAAGAGAGCAATCCTTGGTCATACAAACATGTATTTGGAGAAATGTGGCAAAAACATATTTCCTAACGCAGACATTCCACCTTTCCTTTACAGTTTTTCTCCATTGGTTTGGCTCATTTTTTGAAACAGAAATGACATTCTCAAAACTACATGGAGAAACCTCCAAACCACTTGGCAATTTCTCAATACAGAATTGAATTTCTCATTCATTTGGTCAAATTGCAAATGTCTAAGTACATATCTCAATGTCTCAGTACATCTTTGCTAATGATTAAGTAGATGTAGCCTACATTTAGCACAATTTCCAAGTGAATAGATCTTGTTGATCTAAACTGATTGTTGATTCTCAGTCTAATTGTTTTTTGCTCCAAAACGTCTCAGCGTAATTTCATTGTATAAGTCATCACATGCACAATAGTCTGTTCAATTGTCCAAATTACTCAAGAACATAATACCATGAACACCATATATGAATCCCTTGGAACATTTGATAAATTCACAGTATTACAACAATTGACAGTCAGATGAAACTGGAACTTTATTTTTTTTTAATTCTTCAACCAGCTTTATTTACAGCACTGTAGGCCGCATATAATTTTCATTGTTTTTTGTTTCTGTGTTTATTTTACAGTATACTATGCTGTATATATTTTCTTTTTACTCTGATGTACGGAAGTTATTTTATGTTTGTGAATGATAACTGCAATTACAATAAATTACAATTTCCGGTAGTATGAGGTCAAACCTTGGAGGCTACTCTTACCCTAAAGTCTTATATCATTTTTTTTATTTTTTTTATACACAATTGTATTCTGTTAGCTTGACAAAAAAACAGTACAGTAACCATTGTCAATGAAGAACTGGGCTAAGACTGGTGGACATGAGGGATTTCAATGGTCCTCTGCCATAGTGACAAAACAACTAAACATTTTGACCTGCAGTGTTTAAACAATGACAAAGGGACTTTTCATTTTGGGGGCACTGACTGTTTGTATGAGAAAAGGAATTTGTTGTGACTGATGAGTTGTCTGTTTTGGGAGAGATATGACCTTTTGCAGGTGTGCCATAGTGTTTTGCTAAACCATCTAGGTTATTTTGGCAAATGTATTTAAAGCTTTGAGAATGTCGTTTTTTCGAGAGATAGATGAGCCACAGCAATCGAGAAGAACGTTTTCATTTTGGGGGCACTGACTATTTTTATGAGAAAATGATTTGGTTTTGAAGCTTGAGTTAACTGTTTTGGGTGAGATATGACCTTTTGAAGGTGATCTATGTAGTTGTGCTTAAACATATAGGCTATTTTAGCAAATGCATTAAGAGCTTTGAGAATGCAATTTCTGTTTCAAGAATTGAGCCAAAGCAATGGAGAAAAACTGTAAGACATTTGGGGAAGGACTTCCAGCTGTGAGACAAACTGGTTGAAATACCTTTTGCTGCCCCCTGCTGGTGGAGCACGTGAGTGCGATCAACTGTTCACTGACAGCCGGGGTTATCTGTCACTATCACGCCTCGCACCATCTAACCTCACAGCTAATGTCCTAATGCGATGAACGGGGAGTTTAATGACCATGGCTAACCTTCGGATTTCGGTAGCCGTGGTGGTTGTCCAGGTCGTCCTGTACGGAACCTGTGAGGGTGAGCGAATTGTTGTTTGTTTTGGTCATGCGCTGCTGTGAATGTGGACTTAGCTGCTAGCTGCCGTTAGCAGGTGTTAGCTAGGTTAGCTCGGTGAGCTAATGTTAGTGCAAGTGGAACGAAACGTTTCATTGACGCACAGACATGAAACCTACCAAGTCAGCCTTCACTTGTTTGAACCCGGGAATGATCTTAACAAGCTGTCATTTAACTTAAAGGTAACCAGCCACGGTACCTCGCCGTCTCTCTGTCGCAGCTGGTTCGGCTAACCACTGGATCAGCGGTAAAGTGTAAGGTGTTTGTGTAGCGACCGCTCGGTGAAAGGACTGTGGACGGTCAGTCGACCGACAGCTTTTTGTAGCAAAATGAATGATTGTTTCATTTAAGGTCACTCATTCTGTCATATGCATTGGACGAATTGTAAAACTTGGACGTTGTTCATTGTGCACACATGACGTCTTTGTTATCGCACTCTGCCCGGGGAGGAGATCCCTCCTCTGTTCTTCTCTCTCTAACCATTGGCATTTTTTCCCCTCCCCGTTGAAGGTTTTATTTTGGGGAGCTTTTTCCTGTACGAGAGGGATCCGGTGTTACGTCCCTACTGGTTTTCGAACCTACTGGTTTGCCCATGCGTGCGTGTTTGTGTTCTTCTAACAGCAGCCGATGTTGTCCGCTTCGGTCACCTGATTCGTCACACATTCGATACGTTGAAGAAAATAAATTGACTAAAAGATCACCACAACCTGGACCCCTCTCACCCCGGACAAAACCTGTTTGTGCCCCTTCCATCCGGCAGGAGGCTGAGGTCCATCAGGACCAAGACCTCCCGCCACACTAACACTTTCTTCCCTTCGGCTCCTCACTCTCTACATGTACACTTGTCACTTTCTGTTGGCTGGTGCACATTCTGTTTTTTTTAACTTAACTAACCCAGCTTTAGATTACTAACCCATAGCATTATATATTATATTTTTTTCTTATTCCTGCACTATGTCTATTGTCCATTGTCGTACTTTCTGCACCAACCGGCAGGTTAAATTCCTTGTATGTCTGACATATGATGGCAATAAATGTTTGCTCATTCCTGATTCGAGTCGAGTGAAATAACGATATGTTCTAAGACGGGTGCACTACGCGTCAGCCAATCGAGCTTATAAGTTTCCCAGCTGCTTCCTATACTATTCATTAAATTGTACATTGGCTAGAAAACGTTTTGGAACACTTCCAAACATAGTTATCGATGCTTGATAGTTATTTACATATTACATTCACATTGTTAAAAAAAGGTGTTTTAGGGCTTGAAATATTTAGGTGTGGAGATTGAGACTCTTGAGGGAGATTTTTCTCTCTAATCTTATGAGTTAGCTGCCTCAAGGAGGCCTCCTATAAAAACTAACTATACAACCATGACCTTTGTCATCACAAAGTGAGATGCCACACGCTAAATAAATCACTATAGGGGTTCATCAGTGACAAAGTATGGCTTTTCCTTTGTGTTTTGGGGGCATCATATGTTGCACATTGCTTAGAAATCCATAGATTGTCACTGTTTGCTGTTATTATCCTCCGCTGTGCATCATGTGCACTCAAAGTTCCTGCATGGATACAAAGAAAAGACTGTTTTGTGAAGCCTTGTTTTTTTTAATCATTCAAACTATTACATTTCCAGCTCTGCGCTGTAACTGCTCCACTGCCCAGTGTGAGAAGACTGGCTTCCAGTGCGAGACCGATGGCGCCTGCATGGCCTCCACCTCCTTCATCGGTGGCCAAGAGAAGCACTTCCGTCACTGCATCCCACGAGCCAACCTTGTGCCGCCTGGACAACCGTTTTACTGCCTCAGTGCAAAGGGCTTCCTCAACAACCACTGCTGCTACACTGACTACTGCAACAACATTGACCTCAAAGTACCCTCAGGTGAGCTCTGTCTGGGAGAACTTCTGAGAGATTCTAGCCAACATCTGAACACAAATAGAAGTCTTTTGTACCACTCGAGGCAAATACATTTTATATGGTGTGACAGTAAAATACAACAGTATTTATCCACAGCCTTTAAAAGACTGGCAGGGTATTCTCATGGAAAATGGGCGTGTCCCTTCAGTAGTGCGTTAGGTTATCTTATAATGATTATTGTGCCAGGTTATGTAACTGTTTCAAGGACCAAGTCGGGCATTTTCTGGGTCAAAGGTGGAGTTGAGGACCAGCTAGCAACGAGTTTTACAAAATGTAGCATTTATTTACTAAACATTTGGTAATGATCAACAAGTTGAAAGAGTCAATCGTTAAGTTGGTCAAAAGCCTTATGTCATACTGCTAAGCAGACCAAGGAGTTGATCTCAGAGAGCAATGTCCGTTTCACGTGTTTTCTCTGTGCCAGATGTTTTATTCGAATTGCCCCCTTTTATCTTTTCAATCAGGTCTCGGAGTTGGATACGACCCAAGTTGCTCGTGGGGGCCGGTGGAACTAGTTGCTGTGATAGCAGGGCCGTTGTTTCTGTTGTGTCTTCTGCTGCTGATGGGCGCATTCCTATACCAGTACCACCAGAGGGCCTACAGCCACAGGCAGAGGTTAGAGGTGGAGGACCCCTCGTGTGACCAACTCTACATGACCAAAGACAGGACTCTGCAGGACCTCATCTACGATCTGTCCACGTCTGGTTCAGGCTCCGGTCAGTGCACAGCCGGGTGTAGTAGCTGCAGGCCGGCACTCAAGTTGCAGTTTACACGGTTTCTTCTTTTTCTGTGGGGGGGGGGATATTTGATATTTGTTTTCATAAAAGCTCTGATGACTTTTCTCATCCTCTCCCGACCAGGCCTGCCTTTGTTTGTCCAGCGGACCGTGGCCAGAACAATAGTCCTCCAAGAGATCATTGGCAAAGGGCGTTTTGGGGAGGTGTGGCGAGGGCGTTGGCGAGGTGGTGACGTGGCGGTGAAGATCTTCTCGTCCAGAGAGGAGCGCTCCTGGTTCCGTGAGGCGGAAATCTATCAGACTATCATGCTCCGCCATGAAAACATCCTAGGCTTCATAGCTGCCGACAACAAAGGTGCTAAACGAGGACGGCATGTTTGTTTGTCATGGAAGACCCGAATCGTTCTCATTTAAACGTATCGTTTCTGTCTCTGTCCCGGCCTTCTTCCCAGACAACGGCACGTGGACCCAGCTGTGGTTGGTGTCGGACTACCACGAGCACGGCTCTCTGTTTGACTACCTGAATCGCTACTCCGTCAATATCGAAGGAATGATCAAACTGGCTCTGTCAGCTGCCAGCGGTCTGGCACATCTGCACATGGAGATTCTAGGAACACAAGGTGACTGCGACATGTTTCAGCGCTCGCTCCATCCCGAAGCCAGTTCCGCCCCACGAGGCCTTTGGTGTTAACAACTGACCTCGTAGTTGATAAATCGATAGGATATGTCACAGTAACACCATAACATTTCAGCTCATGCAATGGGAAAATTAAGCAAATGGAGGCTTGTAGAAAAATAGAGGACAAGAAGAATTTCATTTTTATATACAATACTGTGTATATCTCTCTCTTTACAATATAGTGATTAAAAGTTAAATTGCAGTTGAGGACTTTTCTTTGTATTAGGAGGATTGTTTTCTATTTTGATGAACCAAACTGAAGGGAAAATTTCATGACCTGTAGTAATTTTCTGATAAGAGAGTTTTTATTGACATTTTAAAAACATTAGGAATGTCTGACATGTACGTTTATATTTCGGTAGGAAAACCGGGCATTGCCCACAGAGACCTGAAGTCCAAGAACATCCTCGTGAAGAAGAACTGCACCTGCGCCATCGCTGACCTCGGCTTGGCCGTCCGTCACGACTCGGCCACAGACACCATCGACATTGCGCCTAATCAGAGGGTGGGCACCAAGAGGTCTGTTTCAACATACACACATGCAGCTGCTGACCGTCCATTCTCACAGATATCCATGACACTTGACTGCACCCATCATTAGAAAAAAATGATTGTTATTCCATCGTTCAGGTATATGGCTCCGGAGGTTCTGGACGAGACCATCAATATGAGACACTTTGACTCATTCAAATGTGCTGATATCTATGCCTTGGGCCTAGTCTACTGGGAGATTACTCGCCGCTGTAATAGTGGAGGTCAGACTATTTAGTTTTTACTCTGTATACTCAACCTGTAATTTGATTTTTGTTTTTGTATTGATGTTAGCAAATGATCTGACCCCGACATTGTCCTCTCCTGTCAGGTATCCATGAAGAGTACCAACTGCCCTACTACGACCTGGTACCTTCTGATCCCACCATAGAGGAGATGAGAAAGCTGGTGTGTGACCAAAAGTTACGACCCAACGTCCCTAATTGGTGGCAGAGCCATGAGGTATAAAATGTATTGATTCATTCAATCATTTGAAGCACAAATACACAAATATTATCGTTTAGTTGATTAGTTGCGGAGTTCTAGGAACACTGAAAGCACAAAAAAATAGTTCAAGACGTTACCAGGTGAGTCCTCCATGGTATAATCATTACTTAAAAATGAGTCACTCAGTCTACAGACCTTCCATTCCAATCAGGCTTCTTCTTTACAAGCAGAACACAATACATCAGTGGGTAGTACTTGATTCAGTGCAACAAGGAGTGCAAAAGTTCAACATGTCTTGGTCAGAATTCTTTATAAACAATTACAAACAATTCTAGGGATTCTAATTATATAGATTTTTGGGGGGTAGACGGAGGGCTATAAATATTGATCATCAGCATTTGAAATCCAGTATTGGTTGGGCAATGTTCAAGGCGCGCTGGATTGTTTTATTTGGTTGGATTGCTTCCTGTCTAATCAAATTTACCACTTCACGGCAGTGACGTAAGTGAGTTACTGCTGGAAACTATGACTAAAAACTATATATATATTTATATATATATATATATATATATATATATATATATAAAGCCAAATTAGTTGATTGACACAAACACTATCTTCTTGAACTACATTTGTATCATCGCAGGCTCTTGATCCTTATTTTTTTTATTTATATTATTTGCTTTTCCCCCTGCGGTTGCAGGCCTTGCGGGTGATGGGCAAAATCATGAGGGAGTGTTGGTATGCTAATGGCGTAGCTCGCCTGACGGCCCTGCGCATCAAGAAGAGCCTCTCCCAGCTCAGCATCCAAGAGGACCTGAAAGTCTGAGAAAGCAGGACCAGACTCTGGACTGTGTGACATTGAGAAGAGGAAGAAGACAAAGAAGGGGCTGGGCCCTCTATATAGAACGCACAAAGTAGGAGAACGGGACGGAGATTAGCACTTTGTAAAATATTTTTTTTAGTTTTGAAGCCACTTGATTTCTTACAACCCCTACCTCGCTTTCCCAGCCAAACTACCAGGAACACCTTTCCTGTGTTATGCTCAGCTACTGCTGCCCCTTTTGTTCCTTTCCACACTCCGCACTAAGGAGGATCTGAGGATTTCCTGCGTACTTGTATGCAAGCGGTGGCAGGATGTGTAATTAACATTTTTGAAGAGCAGTTCCTTATATTTCCTCACGGTCTTTTCGATCACAGTCCCTTCAGAGTTAACAAATAGTATTTGCTGTTTTAGTCTTTGACAAGCTGGGAGGTTTTGGAGGATTTTAAACATATATTTTTATCATTCTGGTATTTAATAACTAGATCTTGTTATTAATATTTGGGTGTGAAGCTATTGTGCAGATTTCTATTTGCCACCTAAAGCATTCAGGCACATTACAAACTGCTCATAGAGAATAATCCATCTGGTTCTGCTACCACTGTGTCGTTTAGTGGTCTGCTGATTACTTTGTAAGCATGTACAAAGCAGCTGAGACACCATTTACTTTATAACGAGGTGTTTTTAAGACTTCAAAGTCACCAGTTCTTTTTAGGGCAACTTGCCCAACACGATTTAGCCTTTGGACCACTGCCTGGAGCCCTTCCTGTAAGCTGTTGTACACCTCAGGTTTTCCTCATGCTTACCAATCAACCATTGAAAACACGTGAACTGAATGTGAAGAATATTTAAATGGTGTTTAAATCATCTCTGGATCCACATACAGACCGTAACCTGCCACGAGGGTAAATGTTGCTGCCTGCCCTCAGATAAGCCCACATTCAGATAGTCGTATTTACACTGTACTTTAATAAGGGACAATACTTCTATTTTTTTATTTTGAGTCCCTTTTTAAACACACTAACCCAGGAATATGAATTACAGTTGGTTGACGAAGCATGACCAATGTTCCTTTCACCTCGGGGCACAACTACTGCACATATACTGGCTTTTTAAGGTATAAAACTTGTAGATCTGACATTACATTTGGTTTTAAGTTGAGACTTGGTTCATGTTCTAGATAGATTGTATCTTTTATATCATCTTTTGGTTTGGTGGAAAGAATTATCTTTTGATTTGCAGTTTGTGAACAGAATTGTGTACTTTTTGTCCTTTGAAGTTACATTTCTCTACGTGTTGACTTTCACCTTCAGCGCTCTACGACAGCAGAGCAGTATTTGATTTAAATACACACAGCCTCACAGCTCTTGTTTGTTAACCATACAATACCTCCTAAATGTACAAATTGGATTGTGAATTCTTTCCCTCACGCTAATCAGTTTAAATGCTTGTTTTCATGACGTATGTGTACTTTTGTCATTACCTGTATGCAAATCCCAGAGGTACTGTCTGTGTGTGTCGTTGTTCCCGTGTTATTTATATCTGTATGCTGTGAGTCCCATGTGCACTTCTACTGACCTCACGGCATAAAAACCAAATTGTTCTCAGAATCATCTCTGGCCATGGCCTCTAGTGTTGATTTAAGATTATACCAGAGAAAAATGAGCCAGTTTGTACAAATCATGCCAACCGATTGCAGTAAAGATAATACTTTTCTTTGGGAGAGGAAAAGTTCAAACTAAAATACTGAAATGTCTCAATGCGGTTTCTCTGATGTTTGACCAACACTTTCTGACTCCCCTTTTCTTACAGGATGTTTGTTGGGAGCAAATAGCCTGAACTTTAAAGATTGAAGGGTTCTACTGTTTGACAACCGATCATATCTATACATTGATCATGTGTTTATTAAATGGTAACCGCCTGACAATGTATGAAATGCATAGTGTATTTAAAGTTTAATATCTTACTCCAAGTACCCCATTGAATAGGAGGCTGTGAGGCAAAGAGACAACTGCATGTAAAAAAAAGTTCAGGCCGTGAATATGTACATTCTAATATAAAGTAATAAATGCAAATGTTTTCCTAAGTGGCGTCTATTTTATCTTCTTTCCCCATGACCCACGCTGACCTTGTTTAAAAAGGTTTTCTACATGGAGGTTCAATGGTTTTAGGTCAGTGTTGCTTTATTTTCACCCCAACTGGCCAAAAGATCTGGGTGTTGGTTTAATTTATAGTTTAAATGAATCACGCTGTGTAAATCACTTTGGCCAACTTCTTTATAGATTATGTAATATATCAGATATAAGCACTCAATAATGCCATTTTAGACAAAGTCTGAAACTTTATTGCTCCTTGATGCTTTCAATCATTATCTCAATGCAGGTTATTACTAAAACTGCATGTACATACAGCTCTTCACCTTCCATTTGAAATATACCAAATCAAAGTCAGATTCCCATGGCCTATCTTTAGGAAAAAGAAAAGGCTGGAAAGCTGGTATTGAGTGATTTTGATTAAGCCCTCTAAACATAATGAACAGAAAACTGCTGAATAAATGCACTTTGTTGATTACTAACTTACCGACACCATGACACACTAAAAGGGTTGAAATCAGAAAACAAATAATGCCACAAGTGTTAATTTGGCTTGGATTTTAAATGACGGAGAACCTTTTTTAAAGAACTGAGATCTTGCACCGTCGAAAGCAACAAATGCCAAAACACACAATATTAGTAACAAAACCGCAAAATGAAAAAAATAAAATGAGGAATACATTAAAGATTCGTTATTCTTGAGAGCACAAACTAAATGGCAAAACATAAAATCCAAAAACATCCAGAGCTTGTGGCTTTTGGGAGAATAGAGCACAATTAACAGTCCGCTAACAGCAGATTCATAGACTAGCTATTTGGAAGCTTGTCTTGTATGTATAAAAAGAGAAATAAAATCAAAATCAAACTGGCTGAATAATAAACATTTCTAAGTTTCAAGCAAATGTCCAAACAATTCGCCCATTGTTAATCAAAGTTACACAGTGTGCATGAAGATTTCAGCCTCGTTATCAAAAATCAAAAGATGCCAACACAGGTAAAATTAGTTATTTTTCCAACTGATTCCAATTTACACTACAGGGGAAAAGCCTCTGATCCAACCACAATCAATGGTCGTCCTCTACTGCACGTAAACCAACAGAAGTGGGAGTGACGCCCGGAGAGGCTGCAGCTCCTCTCGGCTCCGTCTCTTGTTGTAGCTTCTGTAGGTCTGTGCTGCTACACTTTTATATCGCTGCATTGCTAAAGCTTCACATTTCTGCAGGGAGGGAGACGTCTTCATGTGTGACTATAGGAAGCTGGATTACAGGAAATGGGTGAGGATACTTCAATGTACTATCAAAATGACCCTCTTACATGGCCTGTTCTTTCTCCCGTTGCTTCACCCTCCTCTTTAGACTGTGTTGCATTTCCATCAGGATGTCTTCTTTAAGCTGTGCCTATGGACAGAAAAATCAAGTCATTATTTAGTGTAACTCCAACACAAAATGTTTACACTGCTTATATTGGTACTTTAATACTCACTGAATGTATAATAAGCGGTTGTAGAAAATACAAAGTTACACAACAGTTACACAAGTGTACTTACCCTCTTCCCCATCAGTCAACACTAGTGCCTGGAGAATATCTGAAAGGGAGACGATCCCCTTCACCACATCCTGCTCGTCCACCACCACCAGCCTGTGCACCTGGAGGGAAACACCGGGGAACCCATCACGTTACCGTGACCTTTGTAAAACATGCAGGACCGCATCAATACGTGAAACACAGTGGCGTCCGGCTCTCACCTCGGCCTCCACCAGTCGGTTGATGATGGCCTCCAGAGTCTCGTGCCGGTTGCAGGTCAGCACGCCTTCAAAGTATTGCGAGCGGTGCTTCAGCGCTTTGGTCACAGTCAAGTCCAGGTTGTTGTACGTCTTCTCTGCTGCCAGGTTCTGTACAAACATAAGTCTAGGGTTTGAAAAGGACTCCTAATTTTAGAGGGCAGACCAATTAGTTTAAAAAGAAATAGCTCCAGGTAGTTAATGAATCTCTCAGGAAATGCTGAGTGATGCCAATAAATGCTTTAGCCCAATATGTCATGTTATATCCCAATATTGATCATTATATCTAAAGAAAAAACGTCATTGCATTATATCCGGTGAATTAAATACCTGAGAAGATAGTCACATACCTAAAAGAACCCGATAAATTAGAGTTCTCCTTTAAGCATGCATTGTGCTTTCAATTTTAAAAAGCATATTGTATTTTTTTTATAAAACTTGTCATATTGCTCAACTGTGATCCTGGAAAATTATTTCATGCAGCTTTTACAAAGTGCTAATAACATCAAAAACAAATAGTCAAAAAAGTCAGATGAAAACTTACTATGACATCAAATTTTGAGTATATATCCACCACTCGACCTGCAAGAGGCAGCAGATCAGATCAGAACAGAACAGAACAGAACAGAACACACAAACACAAATCAGGAGTTCTTTGATCATTAATGCAGAACGGACGTTAGTTCAACCAGCACACACACCTTTGTCATCGACAACAGGGAGCGCCGACACGCGCTGCTCAACAAAAATACCAAGTGCCGTGTAGAGCGGCGTGTCAGAGCGGACCACTGCTATGTTCCGGAAAGTTCCGATGTTCAGGTCCTCTAGCGTTTGTCTCAAGAACGACGGTTTTGGCATCTCTGATATCTGAAAAGAATAACAAGACAACACTTCATTAAAACGGTAGGGTAACGGATGTGAAAAATAATGTGAAAGTAATTGACAGTATTTAATGCAGGAGTAGCTACGGCACTTACAAAAAGCTTCAGGAACTTAAGGATCCTCTTGTGTGTGAGAATATAGAGTGTGTTCCCAGTCAGGGGGTCGATTACCGGCAGTCTGTGGATCTTATTCTTCAGCAGAGATGATACTGCATCATACAAACTGGGATACAGATCATTTCCAAAAGGAACAAGTTAATCACAGCATGTTGTGAGGTAAGATTGCGGCATAAAAAAGTAAAGTAAAAATGGCCAAGATATAGTTACAGAAATGAGCTTGTAGACCATTTGCATTTTAGATTGATTTTTAGATTAATAGTTGGAATAACTTAGTGAAAGTTAAGTAAAGGATTTGTACGATAAATATCATGATGGAAATAAAACCTCAAGTCACAACATGTGAGGATCAGACGTTTTACACAAACAACATGCATTTGTCATGAAGTACTACAGTGGAACAAATCACTAATAAAATAAAAACTCACCTGGCATTGGGAGATATGCTAACCAACGGCTTAAAAGAGTCTTGAAGGTACAACTCTATTATGGACAAAGACAGAAAACATAGTAAAGACCTCCAACATTACAAGAGTTAATGTAAAGAAATACATTACATATTAAACATTTTCACCTCTCCATGTTTCAATTTTGTGTTCCTCCAATTCATATATCTGTACCTGAAAGATTATAAATGGAAAGCGGTTCACATATTTAAGAACATTCTTGTGATAATAAAATAATAGAATCCCTTCAAGGGCACATTCGTCCATATATATGGTTCAAACCCTAAATATGACAATATAAACATCCTGTAGTTCCACTTTGAGATTTAAATGTTACATATCATCAAACAAGTCGAGGACAATATGCATTTGGTGTCCACCATCTTACCAATGGAGATTTGTAGTAGCGATGTAGAATATTAATAAAGTCTGTGATGGTCAGCATTCCTGCAGAGATGCACGAGTAGAATGGAGTCAGTCCTTCATTTATTATGTCTTGAGTGGAGAGAAAATGTGCCAAATGAGAACAGCCCTTACCAACAAAACACTGCTTTTTGCTGTCCCATAGAGGCGCTGCTCGAACGCCATTAGAGACCAGAGCAAAAAACGCCTTCTTGACCTGTAAAATAAGGTAGATCAAAGTTTAACTCCAAATGAGCTCATGAGAGAAATTATTCCATTTTCTGTTTTAAAGCTTATATTTTACCTGAAGTGATGTATCAAACACAACCAGTTTGGAGCTGGTCGGTACAAGGTCATAACATCGGTGGGACTTCATAAACCTGGTGTACACATTGTGCTCCGAGTCTGAAGGCATGAGAGATTTTGTATTTTTTTTTTTTTTAAAGATTTTTAATTACCAATATTTCTGAGCTATAATGTTATATAGAAATTCTTACCTTCTATGACCGGGTCCTTTTTGCCCTCGAGATCATCAATAGCCACTGGAATCTTAAAATGCATTAAAGGGTAGTTCAGATTATCAGATCAGATTAAATTCAGATTATCTAAACTAGGCAAAGCAAATGCAAGTTTAAAAAAAGTTGGTTTTTAAAAGCCTTATCTTAACAAGCCCTATTTTAGCAAATACATTGATTCCAGCATGTTATGGGATGAAGGTTGATTGGCCCAAAGACAGAGGCAATAGGCAAACGGTTCAAGATGTGTATGATCAGCAGTTACGTACAACCCTGGACGTTGTTTTGTTAATGTACATTTCTCTTACAATGCATTTAAGGACTGGGTTTAGGTCCAGGTGATGTAAAGTAGCCAGTGTGTGTGTGTGTGTTTGTGTGTGTGTGTGTGTGTGTGTGCAGGCATGTTTAATCAGAGTTTACCGTTATGCTTGAAAGGCACTTTCTTGAGATACACAGCATTACGCTGAATATCTGACACACCACATGACGCATTGCCTCGCTAATCAAGGCTTTGCTACATTAGGGAGTGCAGCTTTTTATCTGCATACACATAACGTTAATAGTCAACAAGTGAGCTCATTTAAACTGTTTAACTTGAGTGAGCATTGTAAAAAAAAATGCATTTAGTTGTGACGATACAGCGGTTATAAAATAATTTTGAAATGTAGGGGGAAAAACTACAAAGGGTGTCGAGGTCAACAAAAATATACGTGAAATAACTTTAGTTACTAGCGTCACGGTCTGTTGACACGGAGCAGATTCACGTTTGACCTGACGTTAACTTTGACGTTATGTGACACACTGTCTTAACAACGTAATGATTGCAAACCATAGTCACTGAGGGGGAAATACGGGCCTTATTGTTCGGTTGACAACCGTCACTAAGAAGCGCGCTGGCCTCAGAACTTAACGTTAAGTTACTCTGCCACGAATGAACGTTAGCTTGGTTAGCTACTTAGCTGCTATCCTTAGCATTCTTCGGGAAGTCGCGTTTTCTCGAAGAGGGGTTTGCGGAGTCTAACAGTCCGTACACACTTAAGTTAGCTTAGATAACTTACACACTCCATATTTCATTCGCTGTGTGGCCTTTCTTTGGCCGGTCCGATCACAGTTGGCAGGTCGGATCTTGCCAAACAGCACAGGTCTTCCGCTACTTCTTGCAACTGAACCGATGATCGGCCGTTCTTCTTCTTTTTTTTTAATGTCAGATTGCATCACTCGTTTTGCACTACTGCCATCTTCTGTTCAGTTAACTGAAACTCGTTTGCTGTGTTTGATATTTCGTCCCGGTTTGTGCAGATATTGAGCACGGTAGTTTCGGATATACTTTTTTCAGATCTTCTCTGACTGGTACTAAGCTTACAGAATGTTAGCCTGCAGAATGACACCTCACCATCACCCTGTGGCCTCATCTCCCACCCACAATAATAAAATCTGCAGAGTGATCGTGTATCAATTTTATTCCCTTTAATCATTTGAAATTGTGGGATTTGTCAATGTCAATTTTGTATCTTTTGGGCATTAGGCTGAATGTCTAAGCATTTATTGAAAATACCACAAGTTAATGTCTTAAGTAGGCTATTCCATACAATATATCTACTTTCTATACCTCTATACAGTTTTAATGCATACAAATAAGACAATGCAGTAAATGAAACAGCAAAAATAAAAACATCTAATGAGTAACAGATTTATTTATATACAAAACTGTTTACAGCAAGATCTGTGAATTAACATTGACCCACAGGAGCATATTGGTGTTCAGGTGCACACCTGCACAACGGTATCAAATCAACAGAAGAGAAGAAAAGAAACAGGGGGAAAAAAAACTTTAAGAGCACCTTCAGTCATGGAGGGCAGCAGATGGAGTTTGAGGAACTGTAAGGCAACAGGCAATCAACTACTTACTTAGCCAAGCATGTGAAAAAAAGTTATTACCCACAAGCAAAACATGAGGATTATGAGGGGAAATCCACATTGTGTCACGTATTTGTGAGTGTACAGGATCTAGGGAAAACAAGACATTAAGGATCTTTAGCTTCTGACAGTGTGCATGCTAGTCCACCATATGAATTTAATGGACTGCATGCCATTCTGGCTTGGTTATAGCAAGCCTGCATAAACCATCACATCAAAATGATTACTAAGCTAACTCTGAATCCTCCAGCCAATGGTCTTGGTGAAGTGTTAAAATGCAATCACAAAATTGCAACTCAATGTTCATAATCATATTGCATTTTTAGGAATATAATAAGGATATTGACGGCAGCGCACTCGCACCGCGCAAAATATAACAGTATCAAACCATTCTCTAAGATTCTAAATTTAATTGTATAAAAAGGCCATATGTGGTAAATATCAAAGATCTATTTCAAGCTATACTAAATTCCTCTGAGGTCTGTCCATAAGATAACATCTTTATTACAGTCAATAAGGAGGCATTAAACTGTATAAACTGAGGATTTGCTAAATCTGCTTAGCAGAAGAGCAGAAAATGTGAGTTGAATTTACAAACAGATTCCTACGTTGCAAAGACGCAGTTTGAAAGTTCATTGGTGAAAGTTACCCGAAGAGTTGATCAGAATTACAGAGAAAAACTATGGAAACAGAGACATTTCTTGAGTGAAATCGTATTCACGGTTGTTTAAAGAAATCCGCCGTTTTGTGAGGGGTACTGACATTTTAACACCACATTTAAAGCAATGTGAATTTTGACTCTCCATCACTGTTGAAATAATACCAGTCCTAAATAAGGTTAACCAGCCCTGCATGTACATTAACTAAACTACTCAGAGATGAGTTAAGCCATGTCTCCAACATCAGATTAAAAAAGTTACTTATAAATGTTCAAAAAAAATTGTTGGGACCAATATGTTCGACAGTATCACGTTTTCGTAGCAGTTGGTTCAAAAGTCGAGATTTAGCCAAGTTATAGATAATGTTTCAATATTATAAAGAATTCACCAACTGTGCTCTTACAATTAATGGCAATTAACTGGGGCAGTTGAATTGCTATGAAAATGAATAAGATATCACATTTGAGCAGAAAACTTCTACTGGGGCTTTTATGGTGTCTGTGAGATCTCGATTGGGGAGCTGGTGAAGTTTTGGCTCTTGTCTTCAGCAATTTAGCTTTCTGATGTCCTGGATACACGTTCACATCACAGCACACTTCTTCTCCTCCGGGGGTCCATTTCCATCTGCTTTCTCCATCTCCAAAATTATCCGCTTGAAAACCTCCACAGCTGTCTGCATTTCAAGAATATTTTCATTGCAGTGCGACTCTGTGTCGGAGTATATATGGGACAGCATGGGTGAGTTGGTGTTTAACGAGTCATCCATTAATACCTCATTCTCTTTGGCTGAGGACTCCATAAATGCAGCACCCCAGGAATCAGCAAGGATCTTTCCCTCTTCTGCCTTGATGACCCTGGAAAAAAAATCAAACCAAAACTTGACTCAAAGGGAATCCTGTGTGTATAATATCTGGACACATATAATCAGCGTCGGAAATACACAAGGGCAAAGGGCAAAATTGCCCTTAAGAAATATAATTTTGCTCCAGATATCACTAGGAGGGGCATAAAATGCCACCATAATTTCCTCTAACAATAATGACAATTTAGTTAATTGGTGAAAAACATCATAGCCTTTATGACCCAGTCCAGTTGCCATAGAATGTTTGATTCTCGCCTTAACTGATGTGTGTGGGCAGGAAAAAAAAGGTACTTCAAAGAAAAGGAACTTTTCCTGAACAGACCTGTGAGTGCAAGAGAGCGAATCCAGCCTCCGTCACAGTCTCAGGCTCAAAAGAAAAAAATCCACCCACCCATCCACCATCGAAAAATGGAAGATAGATTAGCTTTGGGTCGAGGAAGACAAGAGACCCATGAAGGACTCTGACTTTCCAAAAACAAAATGCAAAGTTTGTTGTCAACCAGAAAATTCTTCTGCATTCTTCTTCAAAAATTTGAATAATATGTACTTCATGTACATATATCATGAATAATATGTATTTCCCTCCTGCATGTAATACATTGTTGGTTTGGACACAAAGAAAAAAAAAATCAGCAGATATACCAGATAAAAAAGTAAACAAAAAGATTATTCTGAATACCTTTCCATGTGAAGATCTTTTTTGTTCCCTACAAGAACAGTTGGCACCCTAAAAAGAAACATAAGAACTTGTTGTAAAAAAAAAGAAACAAGACAGAAAACAAAGAATTTGAGGCATTTTAGTTACAAGTAAAAACTTACTGAATCTTTCCAACCATGTCTAGCAGCTTGTCATGTAGAACCTGCACAACTTCAAAACTGAACAAAGACAAAGACACTGCTGTGAGAAGAATGTGGTAATTACTAATTTACTGCACTTACCCTGCACTGAAATATTTGAAGCAATGGTCAGAAAGGCACACAGTGAAGCTGCCACAAAGGGAACAATATAAACCCATTTATATAGAAAATATAAGGCGATATATGTATGTACACAACAGCAGGTTTAACCGTTTTTGTATGCATTATTATGGTAAATGAGTAACTGAGATCATAATACCAGCATCAATTGTAAGACATAAAAAGCGGTAAACAACATTGTAAGACTTCTTTAACAGCAAATGGCACACTATTTACACAGACGTTACAACAAAATCATCCAATTACCTTTTACTGGAAGTCACTGAATAGACAAGGACATAACCATGGATGTCCATTGAGTGGGACTGGTGAAAAATTGAGTACTCATCCTACAGACAGAGGGGAGACTTCTTATTGAGTGTGACTATTACCAAACACAACACATTATTAAATGGAGGTAGATTTACATGAATACAACACTACAGCCGAGCCCAAAAGTTTTGAGAATGGCACAAATATTCATTTTCAAAGTCTGCTGCCTCAGTTTTTATGATCACAATTGGCATATACTCCAGAATGTTATGAAGAGTGATCAGATGAATTGCAATTAATTGCACCTAAATCTACTATTTAATGGATCATCAAGAACTTCAAGGAATGCAGTTCAATTGTTGTGAAGGAGGCTTCAGGTCGCCAAAGAAAGTCTAGTAAGCGCCAGGATCGTCTCCTAAAGTTGAACCAGCTGAGGGACCGGGGCATCACCAGTGCAGAGCTTGCTCAAGAGTGGCAGCAGGCAGGTGTGAGTGCAGGTGTACCTGCAAAAGGTACGGGGATTGGACTGCTGAGGACTGGGGTAAAGTATTTTTCTCTGATGAATCCCCTTTCAGATTGTTTGGGGCATCTGGAAGCAAGCTTGTCCGGAGAAGAAAAGGTGAGCGCTACCATCGGTCCTGTGTCGTGCCAACAGTGAAGCATCCTGAAACCATTCATGTGTGGGTTTGCTTCTCAGCCAAGGGGGTTGGGCTCACTCACAATTTTGCCTAAAATCACCGCCATGAATAAAGAATGGTACCAAAACGTCCACCAAGACAGTTTGGTGACAAACATTGCCTTTTCCAGCATGATGGAGCACCTTGCCATAAGGCAAAGGGGAACAAAACATCGAAATTTTGGGGTCCATGGCCAGGAAACTCCCCAGACCTTAATCCCATTGAGAACTTGTGGTCAATCCTCAAGAGGTGGGTGGACAAACAAAACCCCACAAATACTGACAAACTTATACTGCATTGATTATGCAGGAATGGGCAGCCATCCGTCAGCATGTGGCCCAGAAGTTAATCGACAACATGCCAGGGCGAATTGCAGAGGTCTTGAAAAAGAAGGGTCAACACTGCAAATATTGACTCTTTACATAAACTCTATGTAAATGTCAATAAAATCTTTTGACACTCATTACATGCTTGTAATTATACTTCAGTATACAATAGTAACATCTTACAGAAAGATCCAAGAACACTGAAGCAACACACTTTGTGAAAACCAATACATGTGTCATTCTCAAAACTTTTAGCCACGGCTGTACATTAACCACTTTCACTATAAACGGACGATCCGACATCAGAGTAGACGCCAAAATTCCAGCCTAAATTAGTACAATCAGAGCCAAGTAATATGGGCAATGCGGCATGGTAAATAACGCTGACTCTCCAGATTCACTGTGACGCCAAACTGTACATTCCAGTGTCCCCATGACGTCTTCCTTGAATGCTAACTAAACTCAAGGATATAACCTATGGTAAAATTAAGAATTAACAGACCAGTTCTGATCAGCTCAAGTGTTGATTTAAAATCTAGAGTTTAGCATTAATCAAGTATTACTAAACTAAACCAACTTACTTGTCCAGCTGTATCAACCAGTTGAAGATTGAAGTCTTGACCATTCACGCTGACTAGTTTGTTAAAAGCTGGTGAGAGAGGGATGGAATAGTTTTACTAAACATTTGTTTACATTAAGTGAAAAATTGTGACTAATCAATCTAATTAAACATACTGTTTTCAATGGTGGGGTCATAGGAGTCCACAAACTGTCCTTCCACAAACTGTATTGTAAGAGATGACTTTCCTGTGCAAGGCAAACAAACACAACACAGAACAATAAAAACACATTTACAAATACTGTGCCACCAAATTATTTCATTAACGCCATTTCTAGTTAACACAGAATCTGATCTGGACACCAGCAACGCCAGGTCATTTTAGAATACAATACAGTTAATAAATACTGGAATGAACTGGTGGTTTGGTCGAAAATGATTACAAGATGATTATTATGACCCCTTTATTTTTGGTAAAACACGCGGCTCTACCAAGTTTCGACACAACAATTGGCTCTATACCAGGATGCCGTCGCTAAATGCGTTTTCCCAAAACAGATCACAACTAACTTAACGTTAGTACCAGATGGCTGAAGCTGTACAACAACATAGACGACGTACGAGTAATTTAGTGGCCAACAGCTCATCCCACACACAAAAAAACCAAGAACACGGGTAACATTGCGTTGCTTGTGGAGGTCGGATAGACCGAAGAGGAAAACAAAGCCAGGACGTTAGCATGTTAGCCAGCTAGCTGACTAGCATTAGCCGAACACGAGCTCGTGTGCTTTACTCACCTACAGATCTGTAACCTATAACAGCAATCTTTCGATGTTTCGGTTGGGGCATTTTGGTAAATGTTTTGTTCCAAATGTTTTGATATTAAAGTACGCCACCGCCTTTTACTATCTAAGAAAACTTTTATCGCCACATTCGTCTCACATCACGTGACAACAACAAACTTTTCAGCTGCTACTCGAGCTCTCTGCTGGGCCTCGAGCTGGAAGTTCGGAGTTTAAGTAAAGCGAGTACAACTTGTACCAATCTCAAAAATACCTTTCTTTATCTGATATTGTAATCAATATGGATCGCTAGATTTAAATTATGAAATTGACACTCCAACTGAAATTGAAAAAAAACGCTCGCTCAACGCGGTTACGATTTGCAAGTCAAACTGACGGAAACTGTCATTGTGTAAGCGCGCACCGTCGTAAAACCAGGCGATACGTCATAACTGACATGGACGCGCATTGTGTACAGCAGAGGTCACTCTTTGTGCGTCCCAGCTTGATTCTTTCAGATAGACCTTTTCGATGTTTCCAGAGTGACCTGCAGGCCACAATCACCAGGGCATTTTTGAGTCCTTCGTATCAATAAGCCATGGTTTCCAATGATTCAGTACACAACCGTATGGATGGGAAGTTGGTAAATGTAATCAAAGTAACTCAAACAGATATTCTGTCACAGCGTCATCTGGAAAGGTTTTAATCCCAGAAACCCATCTGACAAGAAGCTGTTGGGATTAGCGTGTAAGACGATAAATAGCTTTATGTCTTCAGTTAAGTACACTGTCCTTATATGACTGGTCTACTGTAAGACTGATTTACACAAATACACCCATAGTGTACACATATTTAGGTTATTTTCATTTTGGGCCAAATAGGGATTTGGTGATAAAAGGGAAATAGCAAAAAGAACATACTTATACGTGAACTTTTATAGCCAATTGTGTTCCTAAATTATGTTAGTAAATCATTGTAAGACCACCCATAAACTCCACTTGATCCTCTGATTCATATTTTGTGTTTTTTGTTAAAAAATTAACGTTAGAAATGTATATAATGTGATGGATGTCTTAAACAGGAAACTGTGACCATAAATGTACTTGTGAGTATTTATATGTATATATATATATATATATGGTCGGTGTGGAAGACCCCATCAGCATACAATAGCATGTTGTTAAAACAAAGTAAAACTGATGATTTTCGTAATTTCCATGAAAATTTGTATATAACAAACAAGGGAGGTTCTATTGAAATATCTTATATTCCGTAATTTGTAATTAAATATATATATATATATATGTTACTTTGGTATGGTTTATTTGAGAACGAAACTGAGGTTTCAACAGAATACTATGATACCAAGCCTGCTTTGAGCCAACAAAATACTTCTGAACATAGAAAAAAGTCACGTAATCACTTATTCAAACATTGTGTGTGGGACAGATAACACCAATACTTGCTGTTTAAGGGACCCGTTTAAGGGATCATTTTATGAGAAACAGCGCGATCCCATTTGTGGCACTGGCCACTCACTGGCCATTGCTTCCCAGTGCCACAAGGAGGATCTCGGCCCTGCTGCATTTTATTTTAAACTGCCACGAGAAAACAAAGTGTCGTCAGTTTTAAGTCTTAATTAATTAAAACCCTGATCAATTATAATTTGTCTGTTTATATGTTTAACATTACATGTTAAATGAATATGTTAGGTTTGAAGCAGATTAATGGTAGAGGTAGTGTTAATGCTACTCGCAGCTGGTGGTTAACCGGAAATTGTTTGGAGCTAAAGGTAAACGCTGCCGGGAGATGCTGCCGTCATAAACAGGCAGATGAAAATACAGAATAACCTAACCGAAACGGCCCTGACAGGCACAGGTAATGCAACTGTAACTGAGAAATCTAACGACTTTAACAGTACTTTTTTAGTAGTTGATAGTTGACTGCTGGTTTATGCTGTAATTGCCGGCGCCGGGGCTTCAGAAAGAGCAGGCTAGCGAGCTAACAACTAGCTGGCTAGCCATAGCATCAGAGAGGGGGTGGGTGCCATAGCAACCGTTTAGGAAACATTGAGTGGTGGCTAGCTAGCTGAGACAGTTCAGGCTAACGTTGGTTTGTTGTGCTAGCGATAAACAAGATGTTAAGAGACTTGACTGTCCAATGTAACGCCTCTCAGTCAATTGATGTCACAATTCCGCGTTATCAACCTTACGCCATTTCGCACATTAATGAACTGTAACTTTGCCTAATGCCTTGTAAGGTAACGTTAGCTGGCCAGGATGACACACTGGTGTAACGTTGTGTTGAGTTTAGCTAACTTAGCTAACGGCAATTTCCGTCACATTAAGTAAGCTAACGTTAGCCATCTAGGCCGACCTGTAAACGCAGGTTACCTCAACGTTATCGTTATCAACGTTAAACGTCAAAGTTTTCGCTAGTATTATATGGATTTTGGACTGACTTCTTGAGCCAATCGTCAGATTGGATTAACATTAAGTTACTTTATCAATGTTGTCATGGGTCAACCTAACGTAAATGTCACTCGGTCAATCAGCTGATCCGTTAGCTTGCAGTTCACGCCTAAACATGTTCTGGTATTATAACTGACGTCAGTTAACACTAATCTTTAACAAAGGTGCAATTTTTACAGTTGAGTATGGTTGCAGTTATTAATGTATGGTTGGTAGTTGACATTAGGTTAGCTTCTAGATTTGAGTGTTATTTTGGGACGTCATTGAAAGTGTTTGATATCATAACATTGTTGTATTCTAATCCTGAACCCATCTGAATTATGAGTTGAGTTATACCAATTTAAGTTAATGTGCACTGTTAAAGTTTCTATTTCATAATGTGGTCTTCAGTTTTACCTCAACTTCTAAATATCTGTTTCCCTATTGCATTAATGAGGATTCCTGGAATGTTACTTTAGAATTAATATGTTAGAGATCATACCGTTAAATCGTAACACCTTACATTACTGTCATTTCAGTATTCAGCTTGAACTAGTATGGATGTTGATGACTGCAATGGCCGGTCTTGCATATCAGGTAGAAATTGTTTTTGTTTTTTAATACATATGAACTCACTTGAATTTTGTTCAAATAACATTCTGCTTTGGTTTCCTTTTTTGGTTGCAGCTAGTGGGGACTCTTCAATGGAAAGAGAGTTTTCTGGGGCTCTTGGCGGTCCAACAGTGAGCACACCAAACAGCAAGGACACTTCCCCCAGTCGCTCCCTCAGCGGTCAGTGAAATAAATTCATCCCACATAACAGACAGTGTAATGATTCACAAAACCGTCATTATTTCTCAGGTCACATATCTTTGCTCCCCAAACATAATGCAACGTATAGTATATACAATATATAGGCATTTTTAGAATTAATTTATTTTACAGAACAATATCAATTTAAGGCATTCCTAGTGTATATAAAGTACATGTAAGACTGTGCACACTCTGTTGTCTCTTTCTCTTAAGTCTGGCCACAGGTTGGTTGACGCATAATCTAATCTAGGGATTTATTTATCTTCGCTCCTGTGTGTCTGTAGCCAACTCCATTAAAGTGGAGCTGTACAGTGATGAAGACCCAGGTCGCAGTACTGAAGATGAAAGAGGGGAGCGGGTAGAGGATGGAGGGCCAGAGAAAGGATCTGAGCAAGTCGGAGGCTACAGGGAGTTCACCAATTCTGAAACCATGCCAGCTGGAGCGACCAGACTGCCAAATGGAAAGCTGAAGTGTGACATCTGTGGAATGATCTGCATTGGGCCTAATGTTCTTATGGTGCACAAACGCAGCCATACAGGTGAAAGTTGACACAAGAAATTAACAAAAATGTTGAGTGTGCTGGCTATTAGTCCAGACGAAGGGGCAATAAAAAGCCGTTGTGATGATGGATCATTTTTTGAATGTCTTGGTAAACTTTTAAACATTTAATTTGAGTGAAATACCGAGAACCAACTAGTTGGGTTGACAATCTGTCCGCAGGTGAGCGACCATTCCAGTGCAATCAGTGTGGCGCCTCCTTCACTCAAAAGGGTAACCTGCTCCGCCACATCAAGCTGCACTCAGGGGAGAAGCCTTTTAAATGTCCCTTTTGCAGCTATGCCTGTCGAAGACGGGACGCGCTCACTGGCCACCTTCGCACTCATGCAGGTTGGACAAATTCAAGCTTGATAATTATTATTTTATGTGATGTACAATATTGTGAAAATAACAATCCCCCTCTCCCCAGTGTCCTCTCCAACTGTAGGGAAGCCCTATAAGTGCAGTTATTGTGGCCGTAGTTACAAGCAGCAGAGCACCCTGGAAGAGCACCGTGAACGCTGCCACAGCTATTTACAGAGTCTGGAGTCACATCAGCCCTCCTGTGTGCAAAATCCAGGTATGGTTCCATGACTTTCAAGGAGATTACCTCTCAAAAGAACCACATTTTTTCACATAAGACAATAACCGAAAACATACAAAATGGTGTTGTAAATATCAGCCTCCAAGAGATTGTTGTGGTATCTAGTGGAGAAATGTAGCTAACTTCCTTAACAAGGTGATGCACACGATCCCCCGTTAAATTTCTCTTCTGTCCAAATGTTGAAGACCAGCACACAACCTAAACATTTGGGATAAATGCTGTCTGGATAATAGGTAAACCCCTAAAATAACATTACAGTTTGTTTGTACTCTATACAGGAGAGGAGATGAGAGAGCTAGAGTTTATACCAGACTCTCTACTGCAACCCTCCTCAGACAAGATGGCATTTATTGATCGGCTCGCCAACAGCATCACCAAACGCAAGAGATCCACACCACAAAAATTTGTAGGTGAGCAATTGGTCTCAATGGGGACAAGTTGAGGAAACTGAAAGCAGTTTAATTGGTTTAATTGGATACCACCAACAATATTTCTGATCTTTTTATGTGAGATTTGAACTTTTACAGCATTGGCCAAATAAATGTCTACGGAAACTTTTGAGAGTTATTGATTATTGAAGAGCTGTGGTCTGTGAAATCAAGACAAACTGTATAATTTGACAATTACCAAGCAGCCATTTATAAGCCTCTCATAAACCTTATTAAACACAAAAGCACAATAATTTAAATGCTTTCTAAAATTGAATGCATTCATCATAACCTCCAACCTAATGATGGCATCAACTTTGCAAGCTGTTCATTTACCTGAGAAATTTCCCTGCCCATGTATTTTCTTTAAATTTTCCAAAGAACAGTATCATGAGATTGTGTTTCTTAATTGCAGGACAGAAGCACATACATCTCAACCTTCCAGATGCACCTTATGAGCTCAGTGCTGGTTCGGATAAAGACGTGGAAATGCCTGCAGGTGACCTTGAAGCCCCACACTTTCCTGGTCTGGGAGGAGAATACGCAGGTGTGGCCGGAAATGGAGGTTTATCAGACACACGGAGGCCTCTACACCATCCCACCAGTCACCCTTCATCTTTATCAGAACTCAGGCCAATCCACAGCTCCATTCACATCTCTGCCGCTCTTGGCCCACGGATGGATTGCTCAGGGACTGGGGCTGAGTTGGGAGCTGTAGCTGTAGGTGGAAGGGAGGCCGCGGAGGGTCATGAAGATCAGCCAGCGAGCCGAAGTCGCGCACCTTCGCCTAGCAACAGTTGCCAGGACTCTACGGATACAGAGAGCATGCCGGATGAGCCTTGCAACAGCACGGCGATGACTCCGACCCTGCTCAGTAACAACGGCCACTATCTTCACTCCAACAACCATCACCCTGCACCTGCTCCTGTTGCACAGCACAGGAGCAGGTGCGGACACAATCCCAGCCACGCCAAAGACATGGAGCTGAAACGAGAAGATTTAGGCCACGCGGCCCTGCGGCCCTGCAGTGACGCGCTCACTCAAATCTCGCCTGCGGCGGCCTCCGCTTCGAGGGAGTCGTTTCGGGTTGTAGACGGGGAGGGGCGAGCCGTGCGCTCTTTCCGTTGCGACCACTGTCGTGTGCTTTTCCTGGACCATGTCATGTACACCATCCACATGGGCTGCCACGGTTTTCGCCAGCCCTTGGAGTGTAACATCTGTGGCCACCGCAGCCAGGACCGCTATGAGTTCTCTTCCCACATTGTTCGTGGTGAGCACGTCCTCGACTGAGGATGAAACCTGCTTCACAGAGCTATATTTATACACTGAGACAGCGGCCCTGCTGGGTTTGGTCTGCACAGAAGCTAAAGAAGACTGACATGAAAGCAATATGAACATTTTTAACAGGCACTAGTATAGTGAGAACGTATCGCCATTACAGGCAGGCTCTTATGGGTTTGTTTTCTAAAATTTTCAATAAGGGTCCTTGTTGTCTTTAATGCACTTTGAAAGATTAATCAATTTTAAGATGCACTTTTAAATAATGTATTATAAAGTAGAGCTAGTGCAACTTTTCAATCAGCAGATGTGCCTTGATCCAAAATCCAGGATTCAAACCTGATGCACAATTTACAGTAGACAAATGTGACTTTTGTCCGTAACAAGACACTGTCCCTACTTGTGCACTTTAACAGAGATAACACATAAAATAAACAATAATCTGAAGTTTATAACATTTTCATGGCTTCTTAAAGCACTTCAACAAAATGATTGACCAACAAATGTTATGTTCTGCAAATGTGGGTTGTATTCTGAAATAGTTTGCTTTTTTAAAATGAGAAGCGATGTGCAGACCAAACTCATGACCTAGGGCCAAGTCATCCGAGGTTCGTTTGAGGGGTTGTCCGTGAATTAGAAATGCACTTTTGTTTTTAAAAGGGTGGGGTGGATAGATCTGAGTGTGTGAGAAAAAGGGAGCACGTGACAGACCTTTCGTTTTATGGAAGTTAATAGAATAATTGTAAAATGGAAGCCTATGTGTGAATGCCGTGTGGCGCTGTGTATGAAATGAATGTTTTTCTTTTCCATTACTGCTTTTGTTGCACTGATCTTTGCCAGAATACTATTATATTAAACTATTTTATGAAATACATTAATGACCTGAACAAATCTCTTAAAGTGTGATAAACACCAATGGAATGTTTGTCTCGACTACATCAAACTGCAAACAGACCATAATCGAATTGTACTGTGCCTTTCTTCACCATGATCACACCTTGGTGAACCGGCTGAAGGACCTGACCTCCCAACCGTCACATGTCTCATGCCGCCAAGACATGAACGAGTGCAGTGCCAGTAACTGCTGTCCTCGCTATTAAATAACAATAATAATAATAAATAACATTTGAAAGATAATATTTCAGTCCAAACGGGGAAACGGGTGTTTATTTCAAAATAGCTGATCTTTAATACGTCCCGTTGGGGTGAAATGGTGCAGAAATGTTATTAAATGTCAAGAGAATTGTGTCGTTATAAGAAGATGATCAGATCTTGATTGTCTTTATCTGCTTACGTGTTAAAACGAGAGATATGTTTTTTGCAGAAACTTTGTATTTCACTTAAAGCACATTGAGGGTTATTGTTTAAGAAGGCACAATTATTTATGTTTGTTACAGAATTGGGCACAAAAATTAACACGTAAGTTGTGTTGCTGACTGGGCATTTGTAGATGATCTCTGACATAACTGCTAATTTAAGATCGGGACAAAGTGATAGATCTGCTGATGTCCAAAAGGTTGGAGTAGCCCATTAACACCAGAATTTCCTTGTGTTTACTATAACTGGTGATTTGTAGCATCAATAAATGCTGCTTTTTAGGGTCTTACAGTCTAAACAGAAACCACGAGACAGTTTGAAATTGAGTTTTATGGCCATAGTTGTGTTGTACTTAACTCAGCCCTGTATGGGGTTGCACATTTTTAAGTAGTGTTCCATGCCCCCAAATGTATATATTTAAAGGAATATTTTGATTGAACCAAAGAAATACTTACTGGTGAGCACTTTTCCCTTTTTCAGTGTCCAAACACACAATCAACATACTTGTACATAGAGTATAAATTAGGAAGGAGATCCACGGTAATATTTAGTAAAGTAATACTGTATAGAGGTTAATTGTATTTGTTTTGGCAAAAGACAATTCAAAACGATAATTTGGGGATTTCCATTTCAAATTGAAGTTGAATAGAACTGCTTTTGTTTTTGTGTGAAAAAGCAGGCGTTGGGGCAAATGACTGATTTTAGAGTCCCTTACAATGGATTATGACTTAACACTTTTTAAAAAATTACATTTTTCACTTTCAAAGTTGCTCCATTAACAATACAATTGTTGCTTTTTTTTTAATACTGTTTAATCATGTTGGGACAGAAGGTTGAGATGTTTCCTGCAATCTCATCCAACATTAGGTGTGACCAAATGATTCAAAAGAATCATCTTAGCCCAAAATGACAAGTCTGTTTGCATGAGCAAAAAATACTCACACAATAACCCTGTTGAAATTATTCTCGTACTTTACCATTGTGCCTTTTCTGCATTCTCTTCCCGACAGTTAAAATACTAAGATTTAAGTGTAAAGCTTAACCAGCATGCGGTGCAAGTGGAGTAGATTTTAGGTGGCCCCACATTTTAAGGGTTATGTTCAGGTGTGGATTTTGTAGTCATGTGCAACACCAATGAGTAATGTGCTTCTGAGCCTGACGCATGTGATGCCAAAGCTGTTAGCGTTAATGCACCAATCCCCCTTTAGACAACCAAATCAATAATCAGCATTTAATACCCAAAGAGAAGCTCTTCATTGGTTTTCTTCAACCATTTCATCCTGTAAACAGTTGTTTATTTTTTTTAATCCATCATTATTTTGTATAATTTAATCTAGTTCAAGAATGTATATTCCAAATAAAGAATGACAGGCCCATCTTTCCCAAATCAGACAAGCAATGCTTTGTCAAGAATAAGCTTCACTCATTGACGTTTCTGCAAAGACTTGAATTTATTTTTCAGGTGTACAGCCTCTTTAAATGTTGCTTTACATGGGCTTTGGTGGGGCTCTTGGTGCACCAGCCTGTAGAGAAAAGAAAATTCATTTAAATGAATAACCAATAGACTGTCAAACTGGAGAATGTAACATGTCAAACAGGGGTAAAAATAAAAATGGTTTTATTGCATTCAGGTGTGCCAGTTTAACAGATACTTATAGGAAACAAAACAATCATGTAATTTCTTAAACCTGGGATATACCTGCTATGACTCGTTTAATAATACCACTCAGACTTAATTAACAGAATCTATCAGATGTGTAGAGTGGAGTAGAAGGTACTCACTGCTGGCCTGAAGCGGGGTGGTGGGGTGCGGTCTTTCCTGGCCTCACAAGAACGGTTCCTCACCACCTTACTGTGGATCGCACAGCTTACACAGTAGTGCAGCTTCACATAAAGTTTGGGTAGAACATAAGCTGCAAAACGAAAATGAAAAAGAAACGTCACACAACAAGTCACATACATAAGACTAATAGTGAGGTTCGACAGGAAAAACAAATATGCTCACAGTCAAAGACGCTAGCCTCAGAGATGTCTCTCACGGCCGCCGCCTCCACAATGTTCCTGATGACAAACTTCTTGATAGCCTTGTCCTTTGGGACACAGCGGGCGCAGTTGGTGCAGCGGATGGGCTGCACGTGGCCACGGCCCTTCTTGGCACGGCCGTTATTCCTCCTTTTCTTAGTCTGTAAAAGAAAATGCCAGAATTAGAGAAATACAAATCGCAGCCAGAAAACTTGGGCTCTGTTCTTAAGACAAGTTCTTTGGTACATTAGAGTGCAAAGCCTGGTGAATCAAACATGGCCATGTACTGAACTGTTAAATATTGTATGATCGTTAGTGTAATTAAAATGTTTCTTTAAAAAAAAAAAGGTACAGTATTGACATGCTATCAAGAATGGACCCTGTATTTATTACAAAAAGCAAAATCGAAGCCGAACCCACAACCATATTCCCAAATGCGTAGAGGTGGCTGAGCATTTCAATAACAATTCATGGGGAAAATTCCAGGGAAAAAAAAGTCAACTATTTTGAAAGATGAACCCTCAGAGCAGTATAGTTGGCCGTGCCAAAACAAAACGCCAATTTTAAGAGTGGTTTTAACAGGTCCATGAAGTGACTAGTCCACATTGGACAGGTATTTTACGCACTATTAAAGACGATTATTGATGTGATGGCTGCGGTGAGTCGAGTAGGCTGCCATTACAACACGTAATCCTCACATTTAGAGAATTTAAAATGTTTCGATTTACATAAACTGACGGATTGGTAAATTTCATCGTGAGAAACCAAAATATGTATTGAATCCATATGGCGTTGCCGGTTTCCTAAAAACTAATGCTTCGTCGGTTCGCAGGAACACATGCACAAAAACGGTTAGCATGCTAAACGCTAGCATTAGGCCAAGACTCGATTTTTAATATACAGGAGTGATATCAAAGAACCTTCCACCACATTGTGGTTTAACTATGCGACGGAAATACAAAATGAGAGTGAAGTAGGATTGATTATTCAAACAAAACGATGGTTTATTCGGTTTTTGTCTAACGGCAGCGACTGACACACACTCACCATGTTGCACGGGAAGCTGGAAAGAGAACCGGAAGAGGTTGCACTGCGAGAAGTAGTGCCATCCGCTCCGCCCTCAATATATTTTTTCAACAAAAATTCAAGCCCATTAATTTATTTAATCTATTTTATACTATACAGCGTTATGTGTATTAATTATCTGTTCAGATAATAATAACAAAATACACATATGCTCTTCAAGAAAATTACATCAATAACATTCTATTGGCGGAGGGATATCAGTCAAGGTTTCATATCCGAGTGAGTGGAATTCTAAACACCCATTTTCCGTAGTTCTCCACCTTGCCATGATATATTTGAGAATTATATTCATTTTAAATTACGGGTGGCTATGTTCCAAAACATACAGGGTGGTCTTAGAATTTCTTTTCTTACTTTTGAGGAAGCTATGGATTTCAATTGCACGATTAGAAAACGAATTTGTCGGATCTAAACTAAATAAATAAATATAATTTTATATATAATAATTTCCACAGAACTCAAAATCAAATGAATCTTCACTGCGGTGGATAACTAATCAAGTTGAAAGATTTCCAGATTATCGTGCTAATAATAAAATAAATCACAAATGCAATGGTAAATCTTCAAAAAGGTTGGAAGTCACTTTTGTGACAGTTTTTGAATAAACAATTACAGTACAGCAGCAAGTTCAGACAGTGGGCAATTGCTGTTTTGATGCAGAATATCTCTGAGGGAGTCATTTATTTGTCATTTCCTGTATTTTACACAACTTCAAACTAAAAATACTCAATGGTACTACATCAACAAGTTTATTTTTTTGTGGGAAGTAACTTCCAACATGCTCAAGTCCATGAGCACTTATGATGACATGAAAATGGAGGTATTTTAAGCAGGAGAGGTTTCATTTAATTTGACTACATGTTTGTAGACTAACAGTTTTTTTTATATCATAATACATAATCCTTTTCCCACCATGGGGCTCGTTGTGGGTCAACCTTCACCAAACACAACAATGTAATGCTGGAAAGACCAACATTCAAATTTAAAAGCTGCAGATCAACGGATTTTTTGGCAGTTGCCATACAGTTCTTTTTTCAATTTGTCTTTAAAGTGTGTGGCATCTCCAAAGCAATATCTATTAACACATATTTTTGGTGATCATGTTCCTTCAAAAGGTTATTACTCAATGGTGCTTATGTACTAATTGCTTTGGATAAACATGTTAGCTAAATGCTCTGCCATTTATGAAGCAGGTCTGTGCACATCTGTGCTATTTAATACATTCACAATAAAATACACAAAAACGGTGAGAAAATATCAGTGGAGCATTCAGCAGGCTGTGGAAGTGTGCTTGGACTTTAACACAAGTAGGTCACGAGTATTTCATTTGTTTGCCACAGCTGCTCCTTAAACTAAACTTGTTACATTTCCATGTTGATCTCTCTGCTTTTAGCAATAGGTTATTAGTGCTATATACTATACTATAGTACTTATCTTTTGTAAGTGTGGCTCAACAGGTGGTGTCAGAGTTGGCAGTTTAATCTACTCTATTTTCTGAACATATTAAGTACACCTGTATTTATATTAAATAAACAAAAAAAACAAGTACAATTTTATAAATTTATTTAAATAATTTGGCTCCGTGTCCTTATTTCTTCTTGCTCTTCTTATCTTTTGCCTTCTTTTTGCTTGGCTTCTCGACGTTGGCTTTTTTGTAGAGGTAAAGTCCCACCAAGCCGAGCAGAGTGGGCACCAGAGCCAAACACACGAGGGGCAACACGTCGTTGACCATTTTCTGCCACGACGTCTGCGGTGTCAGAGAAACCACCTCCACCTCGAACTCAAGGGCAGCGTCACCTACGACATGTTCAATGTTTGGTCACATCTACATTATGTACATGTAATAAATAAGGACATGAAATAAAAAATACAACGGGTATCAAATAACACCAACAAATAGAAAACTCAGTCCTCATCAACTGCTGATATTCTATTCTGTTGTCTTGTTGTCAACAAAATCTTTTTCAAATATTAAACTAATAAATAGTGTTATATTACATGTTGTTCTGCCATGCACACATAGAAAAACAGCCACACTGGGTGACACATTCTTTCATTGTGATAAACTTGGACAAAGGAATATATTTTGAATCATAAAACTAACTTGTCGAAATATATCACAGAAAATATACCATACACTCCAGTTTAAGAAGTGTTTGCTGAAATGATCATCAATGATCATGTTGTTTAAGAAAATGTTGGAACCTTTAAATAAAAAAAATTAAGATAAACTTGATACACTGACTAACCCATCATTGGTCTTGGTCTTTTCATGAGATTTATTGACAACAAAACAAAAACAAATATTTACCGAAACAAAGATTGTATGCTTAAATAAATGTTGAGTGATAGTTTTGGATTTGTGTAGAGTTACTCGGTAAAGCGCAGGCACAGATCTTCAACGTGTACAGACACTGGACTTTTCCAACAGAGCTCATTACATTTCATTTCGGTATAAAATTAAGTTCAGTACCTGGAATGGTAGGAGGGTAACCTTTTTTTCCGTATGCGAGGTGAGATGGAATAGTGGCTTTGATTTTTTGCCTAAATGATAGAAAGACAAATACAAAAAAAAATTGGGTCATGATTGCATGCAGCCATTGTAAAGATAATCTATAGCATTGCTCTTTCATTCAATTGGACCTTTACTTTTCACGTACCCTTCACAAACACCAACCAAGCTTTGTTCCAGACCTGATAAGAAAGTCACACAGAGAAAGTCAATCAGCAAAGCCAGCACATTCCTCAGCTGGCACACACCCGGTGGCGGTTGGTTATCTCTCAGATATGAGCAAATCAAATTGTAGAATTGTAAAAGGATTTACCGGCAATAACCGTCCTCTTCCCTAGCTCGACCACAAGAGGATCCATGGATAGTGATGAGTCGATCACCTTTCCGTCCATCAGTTTACCCTGGTCAGTGAAACATACAATGTGAGGTACTAGATGGTGACATGAATGAAAGACACTGAATGACATTGAGACCATTAAGGTCTTTTTAAAGCTACTGTCGGAATTCTGTTAGCTTATCTTATAGCACAAGGACTGTAGACAGGGTTTGTCTAAATTGAACACAATCCATGTGCTAGAACTCTACACATGTTTAAACTTAAACAATACAAAATAATGAAAAGGCAGATATGAATGTTGGATTTGTGTAACGCTTTTTTTCTAACAGATTTTCTTAAATTAAATAAATTGAAGGATCTAGATCTTGACAAATAAAACACCTGTTGCACACAATGATTGTAGGATATATTCAATTTGAAATCTGACGTCATTTCATTAAGATATGTTATAATAGTGATATTGGAATTGTTTTATCGAATGTATGTAGTGTACAATGTGTAAACATTTATTCTAATAGCCTATATTTAATACGTAGAATAGTTTTGTACAAACTACTTGAATTAACAATGATCAAAACTTATGGCAAAACCTACAGCATATTGGTTCTGTGCATTTGTTCACACTATATGACATGTATAAACCAAGTGTTTTAATATCTTATTTGAAACCCAGTAGTTGAACAGCACACTGGTTGCTGCTGCATACAGGTTCAATAACTATAACATTTTGAGTTTTACAATGCCTGAGGATCAACATTAGGAACCACGAGCCTCCAGCGGGCTACTGTGCACACATGGACGCAGTGGTGGAGTTTATTGCTGACGTGTACCACCCCCCCCCCCCCACCCCCCCATCCCTCCATAGTGAAACGAGAGGCGAGGTAAAAAAAAAAAAGCCCACTATATAGAGTCTAATAAATTACCCGGGGACCAAATAAATCACAATCGGTCATATAGGTTCAATCAAAGGCATTCCTAACAGCCGCTGGCCGCAGATCTATTCGTTCACGTACGCACGCACATAGCGGTACAAGTCCACATGGGTCACGCCGACGGTGCCACATAGACAACAACTGCTTACGTCAGCAGCCGGGCCGGTTTTCCCTTCGTGTTATTATGCATGTTAATATCCTGCAGCTTGTTTAAAATACGTGTGTTCGTTCCCTCTGACTCACCGTGTAGTGGATCTGCAGCGTGTCTCCCATCGTGGAAAGCACGGAGCAAGTTTCGGGTTTCACCTCGGGTCAGAAGAGTTCATCGTTAACACCGCCGCATACAGTATATGTGTGACAGTGGGTGTCATCGTGCTGCTGCTGCTGCTGCTGCTGCAGTGGGCCTTGTGACTGCAGAACGCACGCGTCTCACTCACCAGGGTCTCCACCTGCAGCTCCTCGCCCTCGCCGTCCTCTCCCCGCGCGAGGCCGCAGGTGAGAGCCGCGAGCAGCAGCAGGAAGACGCCGCTCCTCATCGCAAACTTCTGGAAAACAGCTGCCGTCGGACAACTTCCGCGTAGGCTTCTTCTTCTTTTTCTTCTCCACACACACACACACACGCACGCGGATAGAGAGCTGCGCGCTGTGTCCAAAAGGGAACGGGAAAGCGGCTGAGCACGGAGAAACGCTGATGTGTTATAACGCTGCAGCGATAAGGACACCCGTGGACGTTGTCCCAACACCTGGGTCTCCCTCACGATCCCGCCTCAGAACATTCCGCCAGCATCCCATCGGGCTACCGGGAGGGGGGGTGGGGAGCGGAAGCGGAGTTCTGCAGACGCGCCAGCAGGGGGGGCGGTTAGATGGGGGCTGCTGCTCCGTGCACGAGACAGCGAGGCTCACACGTTCCCGTTGTGAAGCCTGCTTGAACGGACGCCACGTCGCCGCCGGTCGATAGTCCTCCTGACCTGACCGTGAAAGTCATGTTGAATGAATGATTTAAATACTTCCGTTTTTTTGTCTCTAAAGTGTCAAGAATTTGGACACTGAAAAAGTCGACTGTTTATCAGCTTAGACTAGTGGGAGCTGGCCAATAGGGTAATGGGGCGTCGCCCCACCTGCAGCGCCCCTCGTTGAGCCCCAAAATAAGAATGATAAAAATGTAAATATTTGTTTTTAAAAAAAATATAATATAACAGTAATATGTTTTCTCGCGAATCCCTGCCTGTCATACGCATGTTCTGTCTTCATGTGAGTTCCAGCATGCGCTAGGGGCAACCAGAAGGCGGATCTAAGAAGCATTTTAGCCAATTGATGATTATCTTTAAAATGTGTTCATACAATAAAGCCATAAATAGACATGTATGGGCAACATTAGTTTCGCCCCAAGTTTGTGCCTTCTCGTCGAGGCTGCCAACCGGGCGGATGAAATTCAGGAGGATGTAAAGAGCACAGATTTGATTGTTATTCAAGCAGACGAGACAACGGATTTAACACCCCCATTACTTAAAAATGGTGCCAAACTCTGAATGGAGCATGGAAGTACATCACATCACTTTCCCCAAGTGCTTTTAGGACGACGGGAATTAGATTTAGAAAATATTTTATAAATGCTTTTAAAATAATTTAACATTGAAATGTGACCTCAAATATGTAAAACAAAAACAACATTGTGTTTACAAAGTAGTGGCTTCTTAGCATGGCCATGAGTCAGGCACAAAGCATAGTTGTGATAAGAAAATGAGAAAAACAACTAAAATGTCTAATCGACTTTATGAACTAACTGACATATGTGACAATTGATTGTAATTTACTTATTTATCAAGAAACAATTGAAGAAGAATAGAAAACGGAATCTCAAACTCAGAGTCAGAGCATATTTTAAAATCCACCAATAGCCTAACACACCTGGTGCTCAGCCCTCTCCCGTCAATAACGTCACGGTGGTTGGGTTTTGTCCTCAAATCGCGCGAGATCTCCTCTATTGCTGAGTTGTCCCCGCACGAGACAATCCAGCGAGGCGTTCAGCAGAGGACTCCCCGGCTAAGGTAGGTGAGGATACGGGCTCATCCCCGATGATACACACGCATGTGTAGGTGTGTTTCTGATCGACCGTTGCACCGGCGGCGGAGTCTCCGTGTTGTCCGAGCTGGAGCCAACGGATGGATGGTTAGATGGATGGATGAATGGATGAATGGGGCGGTAAACACGCTCGCTACTGACGTAACGTTGTAGCCGTGACGTTACCCGATGTTACTTCTGCATCCCCGGCTAGAGGTTAACATCACCTGAATCGCCCGCAGCGACATGGACAGGGTCACTCGTATTGTGGCCCTGCTCCTGCACGAATCAGCACTTTAGGGAGCTCGCATTGAGATAAACCTGTAAACTGGGATAGGATAAGGGTTAAGGTGTGACATGTGTGGTGATCACCGTGGAAATCCTCTTCAGCACCATGGATGGCTATCCTATCTACCGCCGACTGCAAATGCAATATCTTCAACATATGTGTGTATAATTATCGGAAATTTAGATTATACGGATATATATATATATTACAAGAAACACATGAGATAAAATGTGTTCCTTGTAATGTAGGACATTTTGCATATGCCCTGAGGGCTTGGCATTTTTGCAGGATAACATTTGAAGGAGGCAAAAGAAAATCAGCGAGAAGGAGCAGATTGTGCTGCAGCCTGCAGCGATGGCACCCACATGTATCTCCTTCACCCGCTCTGTGTGATCACGACTGTGGGCCGTTAGCATAGCTGGCGCCTGTCTTTGGGTGTGCAGTCAACCAGGGACAGGTTAGCTTATTAGTTGTCTTTATTGCAACATTTTCGTGGTTCTGAACAGTATCTTTCATTTGATCAGTTTTATCTTGCAATATGGTAACACACATATAAGTATCTCTAAATTTATATTTCTTCTGTTCCATTTTAGCTCTCCTATATATATTGATGGATATATCCCAGCTGGAGGAGTCTAGCTAACAGAAAAGTGTCCGTAATCACAATTATAGCAACACACGGATATTTGACAACTTCATCTGAATCATGGGGAACATTTTCGGGAATTTGCTGAAGAGCCTCATAGGGAAGAAGGAGATGAGGATCTTGATGGTGGGGCTCGATGCTGCAGGAAAAACAACAATCCTCTACAAGCTCAAACTGGGCGAAATAGTCACCACCATCCCAACCATCGGTAGTAGCACATTCCAAATCGTATTGTCATGTATACCATGTACCGCCTTTGCTTTTCACGTTGTGTGACCCTGCTGTTATTTTCAGGGTTTAACGTGGAGACGGTGGAGTACAAGAACATCAGCTTCACTGTTTGGGATGTGGGCGGGCAGGACAAGATTCGTCCTCTGTGGAGACACTATTTCCAGAACACACAGGGTGAGAAGAGCTAATGAAAGGGTCACTCGGGGGGCAAATGTCTCATCCTTTTCTAGAAAACATGTATTTTTTTGTTTCAGGTCTAATCTTTGTGGTGGACAGTAACGACAGAGAGCGTGTAAACGAAGCGCGAGAGGAGCTGATGAGGATGCTGGCTGAGGACGAGCTGAGAGACGCAGTCCTGCTTGTGTTTGCCAACAAACAGGCAAGAAATCCCAACTGTTGTCTATTTGTGATCCAACCATATATATATTGAACAACACAATTCGATATGCTAAATAGTCGTGGTTTAGTGGTGCCGGTAGGCAGATCTTACCTTTGGACAGAGCTAAGCTATAAGCTATCCGCCTGCTGGCTGCAGCTTCATACTCATGGTACAGCCATGAGAGGGGTATCAATTTTATCATCAAAGACAGACAGACAATAAATATAGTTTTCAAAGTGTCAACGTCAAAAAGTCTACCTTTCCTGTTTCCATTGTACAACAACATTCATATTAGTACGTCTACACATGTCATTTTCAATTAATCTGCCGATTATTTTTTGCATTCATTAAGTGTTGGTCTACAAAACGCTCCACAGTCCCACGGAACTCAAGGGGATAACTATCCGAAGAATAAGCAAATATCCAAATTAAAATACTATAATATGACAAAAAATAGCAGCAAATCGTCATATTGAAGAAGAAACCTGAGAATATTTGGCATATTAACCTAAAAAAACGATTTGTATCAAAACAATAATCATCCAATTGTCTTCACATGTGCATCTGAGTGCACACTGACATAGTAAATGTGTGCACGTTTTAATACACACAATAAAAGGATATTGGCTTCCTTCAGGGTCGTGCTGATCCTTGTTTTTATCTCCCACTCTCACCCTAATTGAACTCTTGCCTCTTTAACAGGACTTACCCAACGCCATGAACGCTGCTGAGCTCACAGACAAGCTGGGTTTACACTCGCTGCGCCACCGCAACTGGTACATCCAAGCCACCTGCGCCACCAGCGGCGACGGCCTCTATGAGGGTCTCGATTGGCTGGCCAATCAGCTCAAGAACAAGAAGTGAGAAGAAGACTCGAAGAAAGGAGCCGTCCAACTTTTTACCTGTTTGGGAAATTGGGGGCGGGGGTCAGGTACAGGGGGTTTTGAAGAATAGGCCAGATTCTGGGATTGTTGGAGATTTTGAGCTTTCATTTTGTTGTCCGTGGAGGTTCTCTATTTAAAAGCAGAATTTTATACACTTCATATTCAACCGCTCACACACACAAATGCGCACACAAAAACACACACAAACAAATGCAAACTAAATGTAGGCATTCACAGCAAATATTTTTCCGGTGTCCACCCCTTGTTCTTAGGTGCCACGTACTGTATGTCCATAAGTGCTGTACCAAGTTGTGTGCGACTCCACTGAGTCAGCAATGAGTTAAATGTGACTTTTTGTGTGTCTTTTTCAACTGTCGGTACTTCGTACAAAGAACTAATCTGTATCAGTTGCACTTCTTCTTTTTTGTGGGTGTTAGGGAGCAATCGCAGCTCGCTGATTAAACTGTGAGAGCAATGCTTGAGACACTTTGATTCTCGCATCATGTGTGTGAGCGTGTCCACAAGCTAAATTGTGATAGTGCAAGTGGCCCAGTCAGTATTCACCATGGAAAAGACACAAGACTGGAGATTCCCCAGTCGTGTCTCCTCTTACTGCCTCATTTTGAAAATCTTTTGATATCAGTGGCTTTTACTCCCCGCGAGCATTGAAGCCGCCCCTTTTAAATATTTTAAAACGCACAACATGTCTTCGACCGCCTGTGCTGCTCGCACTTGGGTTGATCTCGCTTGTTGTATACTTCACCGTCCTCGGAGCTGCAAGCATGTTTATGCTGTTTGTGGATTTCCTCTATCTTCCATCCTCGTGTTCTGCTGCTGGATGCAGATACTAACCAAACCACCACTCTCTGCATTTAGTTGTCAATGCGTCCTCGGTACAGTTTATTGTTACACTTTATGCTCTTTTTAACGTGAAAGCAGTATACAAAAGACAAACGATGCTGACCTGCACAGCGTGTCAGTCTTCGTAGGTCCACACGAGTACTCAAACTGCATCAGGTTGCTCTCGCTGTGAAGAAGATAACTTTATCTTACTGAATGTGAATCTTGTTGACAAATCTATAAATGACTAATATTAATTAGACATGCATATTCCTTTATTTCTGTGATAACATTATTGAAAGCAGGGTAAGCCGAACAATTCACTCATCCGCTGACCACCGCTAACACCAGCAGAATCCATTGATTCGGTTTATTGTGTGCCATACATGGGTCCTACTACTCCTACACCAGAGACACAACAACATACTCTAAATCCACGATGAGCGCATTGCTTGTGGTCAGCATATATGTTCTAATCATCATTTTGATTATTGGGGTTTTGTGGCCTTATATTTAGTGAAAACTTGACTTGGTTTTAACCTTGTTACTGAATTATTGTATAGCTTTGTTTGTTAATGCTGTCAAAAAATATCTTTTGCACCACAGTTAAAGATCATATATTAAAATGTTTGTCTTTTTTCCTGGCGGTACTATATTCATATTTGCTGTTAGATTTATTCGATTTTCTTTTTGGTTTAAAGACAAATTGATGTAGACAGTGTCTTTGAATCAATGATAAAAATGTACCGTTAAAGTTAAACAAATAGATAGATAAAATGCTGATGACTTTGTGTTACTCCTGGCTTTGAAGTAAAATATATTAAATTCATGTGCACAAGTGAATGAAAGGATGGAGAAGATCTTGCTGTGACAAACTGTCACCAGAGGAGAGCAGCGTTTAGCCACAGTGTTGTTGTGGTTTCTACATTTTATAAATCAAAGTGGTGTCTAATTTATCTGTTTTGCTCTTTGTTAAGGAACACAAAAAAACGCTCAACATTTTTTTTTATCGTTAGGAGGTGGGTCTGTGAATCTCCAACCCACGAGGAAGGAAATTTACAAGTTAAAAAGAAAATGCCAGTTTTTTTTTAAATGGTTGTGTCCTTAAAATGGGCGTTTTTGTCCAAGAAGAATAACAATTAGTACATAACAAATTTACACACCAGAATGTATTCTGGTCAGTGGGGACTCCTGTTGGAGAAAACATTTAAGACCAACAGAAAAGCAGCTTTTCAAAAGTAACATGACTTTTGAATTAAACAATTGCAAACATATAATGCATTTCACAAAATGTTCTGGTCTGCATGAAAGCTATTTGCAATAATCGCCCCAGTATTTCTGAATTCTTGGACGTTTTTATCATTAAGCGAAGTTTCTTTCAGTTATTCTCTATCAGTCTGCTGAAAACATGTTTACTCTATGTAGAAAAGCCCCTTTGTTTCAGTTGACTGAGTGGTTCCTGCATACCTGCTGCTGCTGGTAATTTGTTGGACATCACAAGGAACACGTTTATTGTAACAACACATTTCTGACTGATGCACAACCCTCCACTCTGTGTGTGTGCCTGTTTGTCTTTTCTTTTATTGAGAATTAAAGTGCAGAGAGTAGAGACTAATATTTTCCTTCCGCAACCACTTGTGATGTTACGATCTTATCGTGTGTCCTTCTGGTCCTCAGCAGGGCGTTTCTGAAAAAAGAAATACTTTGAGAAAGACTTCCTGGTAGGAGTCAAATATTAACTATTTGTTTTAAAGCTCTTTGTGAATTTCTAATAAGTGACTGGAAAAGAAGTGTATGACCTTCAGGTGAACAAGAAACATTTTCTCAGTGTATGTACAACTCTATGGAATTAAACCTATATAGATGAAAAAGTTGTTATTGCTTGTGTGTGTGTGTGTGTGTGTGTGTGTGTGTGTGTGTGTGTGTGTGTGTGAGAGAGAGAGAGAGAGAGAGAGAGAGAGAGAGAGAGAGAGCTACAGAGAGACTAGAACTGCAGGTAGACCCAGTTTTTACACAGCAGTTTAGCTGGCTCGCCCACTCTTACAGGGAGACGATGTTTGCACGCAAGCTTGAGTGACAGACGACGACAGATGATAAGATGGCCAGCGTCAAGTGGAGCATTTCTCGCTGTGCTGCTTGACTTGATTCAAGATGTCAAAGCTGAAGCTGTTAACCTGCGCAAAATTAAGTCCGAAGTGCACAAGATCATGTAGCAATAGAATGATGCAGCAATAAAACAATCTTCTATTACCATGCCAGCAAAAAGGAGTGGAGGGGTCAAAGCCTGATCGTTAAGACAGCAGATGCATGATATGTTGGATCAAGGAGCAGCAGGACCTTTGGATCATTTGTTGTCTTCATAGAAGAAAGTGTTAGAAGGGATGTATTTATTTCTTTATGATGGAAACAATGCTCAATTTTTTGGTTGTGAGGTTCAGAGCAAGTGACTCATCTGTTCTGACTATAACAATACATTGACTGTAGTTGCATTTTCATAGTGGTTGGTCACAGAAATGATGTGTACACAATATTCATGCAATGTCACTTCTCCTCAGCTTCACTCCCACTGATGTGCAGGTTATTTGCACGTCAGGCCTGATAAGAAATGTCATACTTTGTAACAGGATTCAAGGTTGATGATTCCCCTCAGTGTATTCAGATGCCATCCCACTTACTCTCTGTTCTACATTGGCCAATTTTGTTTTTTGTACATTCATTTATTATTCATGTCTTCACTTCCTTTCTGGATTGTCCCACAACTCAACATAAAATGAGATATTCCTGTTTGTTGTTTCGCCTCTTAACATAATAGTTTACCTTACTAATAGATCCTCCCTTATGCATTCTTAATATAATTTCTTCAAACGTTTTGGACATTATTTCTGTTTTGTAATTATTTTTTTGGTTGTTCTACTTTTATCCTGTCCTGTATGTCATGGCATGCTTTTACTGTGCAACATTTTGTAGGCTATAAATTTTGTTCTGAAAAATGCTGGATCACCAATTACTGCACCTTTTGTAAACAATAACATCCAAAATGTTCCAAAACGATTTGACCTGGCATAAAGACTTTATTCATTTTTTAGATTTACAAAATAGGTCTTACAAAAGGGTTTAATTCCCAATACCCTAAATCAAGTTCAGGATTTTTTTTAAACTGACACCTGCCCTCCATCCTTGTGTGTCATGGTCAACAACTTAAATTCCTGTGTATGTGAGAATTAAACTCGACGATTGACTCTTTCAGGTAAATGGAAAGGCCCTCCCACATAAATCAGTGCTGGAGAAAGAGACGCTCCCAACGCTGATTGGCTGCGTGCCCTCCAATCATTGAGCTGTAGTGATTCCTCTCGCACGCGATGAAGCGGGTAGATCGTAAAGTCACGGCTCAGTTAAATGTCAAACAGACAAAACACCAACAGGTTTTTCTTTTAGGGTCGATTTAGGTTTTTGTTTCAACATTCGAGAAAAAGCGAAGCAAAGGATAAAGAAGAAACATTTGGATTACCTCAAATGACTACCGTTTCTATGAGGACTCTTTCGGATCGTAAGGAACGAAGACGATTTCTGACGCGGAAAGGACGAATGTGATGGCAATGTTTGTTTAAAAACATCACCAGCTTGGGAAATTTGAGCGAGGATGACCGCGACCATGAGGAAGCTGAAACAGGTGCTGTGCGTCCTGCTGCCGTGTGCTCTCCAACTCTGCAGCGCGCAGACACAAGGAGGTGGGCTCACACACACACACACACACACACACACACACACATTTACACACACTCAATCCATTTATCTATTCGGAATCATCACGTTTTTATTCTCAAAGTGCATTTGACAAATCCTACCCAACGCCTGGAGTGGAGTGGCTCTGCTAACAACACACCTGTCCTACCTCACAAACCACACACGAGAAACCTGTTTCGCACACGTACAACTTGTTTGCTGTGAGTCACCCGCACCTCTCCCACGACTCTGTGTGAGCGTTATCATGTGTGGCTCAATTGTTTCAAGGCTTTTCAAAAGAGTGGCCCAACCTTCAGCCCATTGACTGACAACCACATTCAGCCCCAAATACCTTTCCTTTAAAATGAAAACAAGTAGCGTAACTATGATGTTAAGTAAAAGACTACAATGTAAAAATAATAAAAATCTATTTTTTTAATCAAAAGTCCTGCTTTAATTGGTGAAAAGGCCAGGTACCAAAGCCTCACAAACATTTTGTAACGTTTCTTTGCCAACAATGAGAGTCAAACAAATATAGCACTACTTCCCTCTGAAATATAGTGAGGTTGAATAAGATGAGAGTCCTCAGAGTGCACTTTAACAGAGATCACCTGCACATATTCATTTGACTTGTTTGAGAGAGGTGTTGTGATTTGAATCCCAGTAGGACCCCGTGACCTTTAACCTCTTGTTGCAGTCACTTGGCTCTGAATCAAGTTGTGCTCCGATTCACAATGTGAACATGAGATCATCAATGCTTAGGCGGCTGATGCGCAGGTGACAAAGCCTTCTGGACCCAAAGAAAAAACAGAATTTAAAAAAAAAAAAGAGTTTGATCACATGAGATGGAAGATGTGATGGTTCGTCATAATTTGGTGTAATGAATGTTGTGAAATACGTTTTGAAATCCATAACAAAATACAAAACACTCCAAACTAAGTTCAGCTGGTGTGTACTTAATAAGATAAGATCAGATAATACTTTATTATTTCCGCAGCTGGGAAATCTACAGGATTACAACAGAAAAGGTTTAATGTTTCATTAAACAATGAAAGGCATTGATGCAAACTTCGATTGAAACATGTGTTCTTTTGGTTAGTCAGGTCCATAAACTGTGGATAGATGGATCATTTAATCATTTAATTCGGTGTCAAAGCAGAATTTCTATCTAAGGATTTTGAGTATCCATGTAGTAACAAAAGAGATTGCTCTTGTCATGTGGATGTAGAATACGCACCTGTACGGCATACCTTTGACGAATATGTCTTAGGTCTTATTGGAGGTTAATTGACCAACCGTAATAAAATAAAATGACAAAAATATTTATATTTCGTATGTTTAGATCCTCTCTGAATAAGCAGGGGGTAGAATATTAGGTTAGAGTGCTTTTGAAAGCAGACACACATTACACAAACATGCTCACATTGTAAATAAACAACACAGGTAAACTTTCATTTTCAAATGCAGTTGTTGTGCCAATGGGAAGGGAAATTTCTTGTCCGAGGGTTTAAATCTGTGATGTTTCCGAGGAGGCTCATGTGTCAGTGTGAAATTAAATTTCACCTCTTCACACAGCAAAAAAGAGTTAATTCTGGGCAAAAGTGTTGAAGTGCAGAGTGGAAATCACACTGCAAACTCTTACAGAGTCAATTGTACGAAAGAGCTGGAATCATCATCCAGTGTCAAGATCAGATTTTGCAACACTTAGTAGAGTTAAATGAACTCTTTGATATAATTGAAATGTTACTGTATAGTGTCACACTTCTTGGTGTAGAGCTTCACTCTATGTACTGTGGTGCATGGATTGTAGAGGGTGTGCCGGGAACCATGAGGTTGGTGGTTCAAATCCTGGCTGCTCCATGTCCCATGTCAAAGTGTCCCTGAGTAATACACCTGAACCCTGAATTGCTCCGTGGGCTAAAATGTAAACATCATGTGTTAAAAATGCAATGTAAGTTACTTTAGCTAAATGACGTGGTATTTAACAACGAGCAGATTTATTTTTGACACTTATTCCGAGTTAAATTGTTAACACTTTGAGTGTTGATTTAACACTGACAAGATTGGGAGCAGCTTAATTCAAATTCAAAGTTCAAATTGAATCTCACAGACTTCAACTTCATTTACTGTGCAAAGAAAACAACAACATGTGGTGCCTCTTTAAATTGCCTCTGTACTTTTACAGGTGTGACATCCAAATAACCAATGCATGAAAAACAAATATGCTGCCGCTCCTGTTGCCAGAGCATGATGTTACGAAAGTCCCTGTGTGTCTGCCTCTGTGCGTTCACCAGAGCGACCTTTCATGTTGGGATCGCACAAAGTACATTTTACAGTTTAATTTAAGATCTGGCTGTGAAACCACAAAATAAAAGAGTTAATGTGCTCAGGTGTTTTTGTGTGTGTGTGTGTCTGCGCGTGCACGCTCACTTGTGTGGTATGCAGTAATCTCTGCTTACACCCTGTGCCAGGTTTCTGTTTACCTCATTCATCGTCTCAACCGCTTCATTGAGCTTGTTTATCTCCTCCTCCCTCTTTTCTTTCTCTCCTTCTTTTCTTTTTGAAAAAAACAACAACAGCTGAACCTGATCTGTGTTGTGTTTTCATCATGTGTTGGGTTACACTTTAGTGCCAAGCACAAGGAGCCTATTCTTCTTCGAGTTCATGTACTGTATATGATAGTTAGTGATGGAATAAGTAGGAAGGCAGACATGCAGCGTCGGATAAGAGCAAGGCGACACACAGCGAGTGAAGTGTCAGCGCACACAGAGGGACGCAAAATAGAGCCATTGTTGTGCATGTACGTGTATTAATGTGTGTGTCTTTTAACCGCCGAACCCTTCACCCCATTTCATTTTTACTCCATCAACCCTGCCAACACTGAAAGTCCTCCTTTAACAGAAAAAAACCCACTCAGCCGGTTGAGGTTCAGGGCTTCTACAGCTGCAGCCTCTGCATTGTTTGTGCGGGTTTGTGACACACTGTACAGCAATCACACCCTCCCTTCTCCCTCCCTCTGGGGTGAGCTGTGGTTTATGCATACCATACATACGTGTCGTGCGCGGATGTTCAAGTATTTCCCAATAGGCAATGTGAATGGTGTAGAGTCAACAGCAGCAAGTCGTCCGCTGATAGCTCAAGGTGGGGTTGATAAAGAGCTTCACCCTCGAGCAGCTCATAAACTGACATTGTTTCATTTGAATGGCTTTTAATGAGCAAAAGTTTCTGAAAGCTATTAGTCATTGCAACTCACTGTGATAACCCTGACGTGCAAATCGAGGCATCTGATATAAAGACATGAGCCATGCTGCTGCATTATAAATGTTAAGAGATAGTGTTATGTGTCATTAGAGGAGTGTTTCGGTTAAGATTCAAACACATATTTTGTAAAGCAACTCAACGCACGGTTCTAATTTCCCAAAATGTTTAACTATTTCTCGTAGAGTTTACTTTTTGGAAAAATGCAGTCAAGTTTACAAACCAGAATCTGTTCATTTTCCTGTTCTTCCCATTACTTTTGACTCGGCTTGAATGGCCTAATTGACCCTGTCTGCCGAGTAAATGTTCGGATCTTTCAAACTCCATGCCCCCAGATTGAAACATGTGTTGTATACATTTAGTTCTCTAAAATCCAGGTCACCCACAAAAGCTTTTTCTCTTAAAAACGGACTACAGAGACACACGGACATTAGTACTCCTCCTTAAAAGGAAACTTATCTCAGTGTGTAAAATCACTTAGGAATCCCTTTAAAGTGTCAATCCACCCAAATCAATCCAAAAACATGTGGACAAAACGTGGACACGTCCTTAAGATACCTGCCTCTGAGCCCCCCCCCTCCCCCAGTCTCCACTGCAATAACACTGAATGTGAAATGTTAGGCAACTCGTCATCCTCGGAACATGATTATTTAAAATAATAAACTTTTATGCGACTATTATGAATGAAATAAACTAAATTCCAATCCCAGACCGACTTTCTGAGATGAAAAAAACTTAATCATTTAGACTTTTTACACACCATGCAATGGGTCTTTTTATGATGTAAGTGAAGTAACTCTTTGGGAACACAGCCAGTTCCTCTGAGGGTGATGTTCTCAGAAACACAATAAGGCAACTTTTATTGGGACTTGGATCTCTCTGTCCCTTAATCTCATTCTCTCTCTCACACACACACAGGCACACACACCTACACACACACACACACACACACACACACACACACACACACACACACACACACACACACACACACACACAGACACACAGTGCTTTGTCTTGTGAGGTTAATAATCATTAGCTCTTTCATGCACTTGTTGATCTCGCTGTTGTACTGGGCTCCATTTTGAATCTATTGTCAGCAGAAGGAATGTGTTTTTGAGAGTCGGTTATATATCAGGTTGGTGACCCGCGACAAGTCCTCAATGAGTACAACAGAATCAACAACAACAAGTCGGCAGGCTCATGATTAAGCTGATATTGAGATAACAGGTTTCAGTTTCCCCGAAATAATAAAACAATTATCGTTTACCCATTGAGATTTTTGCTGTTTTCCAATGTGTTTACCTTGAATTAAATTTTATATAAATAAATTATCAAAGGTCTAGGAAGCGAGAATATATGTTTCACGATGTTAGGAATGAATAATGTCTTTACATAAAACCTGGAATCTGGATGATCCAATGTTACATCCTGTAACATGTCGGGAACACGGCTGTAAAAGTGTTTGTTCTCTGGGAATAATTTACCAGAGATTCTGGACTCTGCTTGCAGTGAATCCCTCACATTAAACCACAAGAGCATCATTGAAGTCAGGGATTTGATGTCGAGGGATAAGTCCCGGCTCGCAATCGGGTTTCCAATTCATCGGCAAAGGCGCTGGACAGGGGAAGGCCATTCAAGCTCTTCTATACCAAATTGGTAAAAACATGAATCCATGCACCCTGTGAATTCATTGTCAAATTGAAATGTATCTTACCCATGGAAGTCCACTGTCATATCAAAAAACATTACATGCTGAAACTTTAAGCGACCAAAAGCATGTGGACATCTTTCGTCTGTTACCAGTGTGTAAATGTAATTTGTATTTTTAGTCAAAGTAGGTGACATTTTGAACAACACTCTTCAATTCTGTCCTTCCCTTTCTCTCTGCGGCTTCTTTCCTCTCTGACATTTGAATAGCAAAGCAGCCTTCAAGTGACGCTGAATGGCTGAACTCCCACAGACCATAAACAAGGCCCTGTATGTTTGTATCAGAGAAAGACGATCCTCTGTGCAATCCTCAGCTTGTGTCTCACTGTTACAGTACATTCATTGATATTGTGTGAGCACAGGACATAGTGGTGGTGAAGCATACTCTGCTCCCCCATAAATGGTTCAACAGGCTACTTTTATTTGTATTGTGATACAATTGCGTAAACATTAGTGAAAGGTTGTATTTTTGACTTTTGAGATCCTTCTTATTAAGCAAGAATGAATTTACTAATAAACCAGTGATGACTCTTAAAATGCAATGTATGAGAGAAGATTTAGATAAAGCTGTTCTTATTCTATATGTTTCTTATTAACAACAGATCCCACTACTGTTCTTATCTACGTATATGTGAAGGGAGTCCGAAGACTTTCATGTTATTAGCATGATTAGAAATGTCAAAAGGGATTTTGAACGAGATCTTCTAGATGCTTTGACAAAATTCTTTTTAAAAAGAAAGGCTACACATTTTCTTAGTTCTGCAGTGCACTGAAGTAGCTAATATTTGTTGAGGACATTTTCAGGAGTGGATTACACACATTTGGGGCTTGTGAGTATTAGTAGCAGTGTGTAGAATCAGCTGAATGAAGTTATTTGTAGGAACACGCCAAATAAGGCTTTGCATAAACAAACAGTTGTGAAAAGGGTCATTGCATCAACACGTATTAACACAATTAACAGAGTTTGTTCTTTGCGCTTACAGTGGCCGTTTGTCACGGCACCAAAAACATTCTGAGCACGACGGGAGACTCGGAGGTCCAGTACAACCTGATGAAGGACATGTACACGGGCTGTGAGATCGTGATGGGCAACCTTGAGATTACCATGATGGATCACACCAGAGACTTCTCCTTCCTGCGGGTGAGGCTTAGAACAATCAATAAATCCAACCTGTATTGAGAGCAGATCATCAATACTACAGAGCTGCTGTTTATTTGACATTGAGAAAAACTGCATTGTAACCACTCTAGATTACGTCTTTGTCCCAGATGCATAATGAGCTCATTTATGTCCTTTATTATATTATTATTACAAATCCACCACAGTGATGTGGATTAACGCCCATACCAGCAAAACACTCCTCTGCTGCCAACAATCCCTCTGACTAACTGAATTAGAGGAAAGTCAGTAAGTGTTCTTGTCAACACCTGGATTTTCTTTAATTTCCCCTTCTCCTCCTTTGCTAATCCCGCAGTCTATCAGGGAGGTAACAGGCTACATTCTTTTGGCCGTCAACGAGTTTCGCCGTCTGCCCCTCGACCACCTGCGCGTCATCAGGGGCACCGCGCTGTATGAGGACAAGTACGCGTTGGCCGTGATGGTCAACTACCAGAAGGGCGGGCAGTACGGCCTGGAAGAACTGGTCCTCGCACGCCTCACAGGTACACGGGGAGTCACGCGGTCAGTGTGTTAAAGCGCGGGAGGCTGGGTGATGATGTGACACTGGGTTGCTGGCGGTCCACGCTGTGCAGCCACACCTCCACGGAGTGCCGGTCCTCGGCGAATGTGCTATGTGTGTGGTTGCAGTGATGGGAAGTCCTTGGAATGTCCCAACTGCCAGTGTGCCACGATTTCCAGTGAATGACGCTGAGTTTGTCGAAGTGGAAGTAATGATGAGTCATGGGCCCGTTGAGGCTTGTTTTACACATTTCTCTTCTTCCATGTAAATGTTTGCATGTCGCCCACAGAGATACTGGAGGGAGGAGTCAAGATAATCCAGAATAAGTACCTGAGCTACGCCCCGCAGGTGAACTGGATGGACATCGTGAAGGATGGAAGTGCTCAAATTGTGATTGAGGACAATGGGCCTCAAAGTGAGTGGAAAGGCTTGAAATTTAATTTTAATGTCAGACTTTTGCTTTGGTCGACTTTATCATTAAAATGCATCCACCGATCATCCTATATGTGTATTGTAGAGCGTTGTAATGAAGCATGTGGAGACCTTTCATGTTGGGATTCCGGAAACGACACGTGCCAGATCTGTGAGTCACATTAACATCCCATGTACCAACTCAGTTGGGTAATGTCTTTAGTACTACTGCTGCAAAATAATACATTAACACACACTCAACTCCATTTCAGTGACAAAGACTGTGTGCGCCGCTCAGTGTAACAGCCGATGCTTCGGTAGGGACCCAAACGAGTGCTGTCACATCGAGTGTGCTGGAGGCTGCACTGGACCCCTGGATACAAATTGCTTTGTGAGTCTTCTGCATGAACAGACATCCTGACACGCTAAAGCAGCCAAGTTTACGGTGGCAGAATTCCATCCAAAAACAAATCTGAGCTGATGTTGCTGATGTCTATATGGGATGTTTTTCAGGCATGCAGGAACTTCAACAACTCGGGCGCCTGCGTGCCTCTGTGTCCCCAGACCCTAATCTACAACAAGCACACGTTCAAACTGGAGCCCAATCCCAATGCCAAGTACCAGTATGGTTCCATCTGTGTGGCCCAGTGCCCTTGTGAGTCGATGTACAGCTGCTGTTCTCCTCAGCATAGATGGACTTTTTATGTTCTTTCAAGACTTTTCTCTAAATTCTAACCCCTTTCATAAACCAGCATTTGCAATTTATTTTTCTATTCAAAAGCTAACTTTGTGGTGGACGAAAGCTCCTGCGTCAGCAACTGCCCGTCTGAAAAAATGGAGGTGGAGAAAAATGGAGTGAAAAGATGTGAACCGTGTGGAGGCCTCTGTCCAAAAGGTATATTTAATTCATCATGGGAGACAGCTGTTTGATGCACCTTAGTGACAAGTTGAGCTAACAGTATGCCTGGTGACTGAATTATATTATATTATATCATAACATATGATATCTAGTAATATGTTTATACATGTATCGTCGTCATGTATATCTAGTTGAGGTCGAGCAGATGGAACTGAAGAAGCAGCTAACACTTGTAAGGACAGTATTTGAGTAAATGTGCATACTTATTTCCAGCACTGTACTGGTTTTCTCAAGGTGAATTCATGAATTCATGGGTTCTTAACATTTTAATCTTCCTCTTCTTCATCTTCCTACCAGCTTGCCATGGCACAGGAAGTTTTTCCAGACAGACAGTAGATGCCCTTAACATCGACAGTTTCATAAACTGCACTACGATCCAGGGCAGTCTGCACTTTCTGGTGACGGGGATTGAAGGGTAAACTCACTCATAGTTGCCATTAAATCAATTCATGCATTAATTACGGCATTTGGTAGTTTAATAAGTACCTTCTGTCATCAGAGGCACCACGCACCTTCTGCTTTTGGGATGTCTTTTTGCGACACATTTATTTTTCAATCTGTTCTCTTTTCAAAGGGATGAGTACAACAGTGTGCCAGCTCTCGATCCAGAGAAACTAAAGATCTTCAACACTGTTCGGGAAATTACAGGTGTGATGAAACCTTCAATGTTTTTTTGATTTTGAATGTCACTTCACTGTATTTACAGCCTGGTAAAGTCATCTTGAATGCAATTGTCTTTTATATTCAGACATCCTAAGCATCCAGTCATGGCCTAAAAACTTGCCAGACCTGTCAGTCTTCTCCAACCTCCAAACCATCCAGGGGAGAACACTTAACAAGTGAGCAGTGGTTGTTGTTGTCTTTCTTTGACCTAATAATGTCTCTTGTTATTACCATGTTGTTGTCTTTAATTGCATTGCAGACTAAGTGTCACCAAATTTGATTGTTTTGTATCTCTTTGCCCCCTTGTTATGTCTGGTTTTACCCCATATAGAGGAATGAGCTGTAAAAGGTACGGTAAATATTGAACATATGTCCACCTCAATGAAAAATCCTAATGCTTGGTTTAGATTTTACTGTATTGTTCTTGTTTTCTCATAATCAGTTCTGGGATTGTGTGATTGAAATGGTGGTGGGTGCAACATCTACTGATTTTACAAGGCTCACTCGCATGCTCCTTCTGATGAAAACTATGTGGCTGCTAGATTTTGGAATGTGATGTTGTATTTTATGGAAGCGGAGGAATAATTAACACCTTATAAGCAACTGAACTCATCTTGTCAAAGTTGAATCACTTCTGACTGCTCAAGTAATGTTGAAATGAAAATACTGCAGTGTTGGTTTTGTAGTCCTAAAATGTTTCATTTTGAAAAGAAAATTCCCCAATATATGTATATATATATATATGTTTTTTACAAAGCATTTATTTTCTTCTATTTCAGGTGCTACTCTCTTCTGGTGATGAAGATCCCTTCCTTGACTTCGCTGGGGTTACGCTCGCTGCAAAAGATAAACGACGGTGGCGTCTACATCACGGGAAACAAGAAGCTCTGTTACCAAAGCACCATTAACTGGACGAGCATCTTGACCGGCGGCTCTCGCTCACAGCGGCGCCTGAGGAATATCAAGATCGAGGTCAACAGACCGCCAGACGAGTGCAGTAAGTAAATGAAGATTATTTTTAAACCGGCTCCTTTTCCAGTGTTTACGATGATACAGTTTTCTTTTACTCTGTGGTGTTTGTAGTTGTTGACGACCAAGTGTGTGACCCCCTGTGCTCCTCTGATGGCTGCTGGGGGCCGGGGCCAAACCTGTGTATGTCGTGTAGGAAGTACAGCAGGGGAGGAACGTGCGTGCCAGACTGCACGTTCTTAACTGGGTGAATATTATTTTAGAAAGCACAAAGTTTGTCTTAATATGAGTAATGTTTGCTCTGGCGCCCTAATGGTTTCAATCTTATCAGTCTGTCAAAAGATTTTGAAAGGGATTGACTTTTGACTATGACTGCAGGGAGAGGCGGGAGTTTTCCACTCAATCGGGGGAGTGTATGCCATGTCACCCTGAGTGTAAGGTCCAGGAGGGGAAGCAGACCTGCACAGGCCCGGTAGGATTTCCTCTATTCTCTTATACTAGTGAGGCTGAACAGTAATTGGCACTCAATTATACTCCATATTGCAATGTCTATCTCTCTGCTTTGCATTTGTCCATCAACTGAATCGTTCCTCTGTCCTTTAAGGGAGAGGATCAGTGTGTTGCATGTGCCCACCTGCAGGACGGTCCACACTGTGTCCCCGTGTGTCCTGAGGATGTGATGGGAGGGGAAGGAGTTATCTTTAAATACCCCAACAAGCAAGGCAGCTGTGAACCCTGCCACATCAACTGCACCAAAGGGTGAGCAAGGAGGGGACTTTTTTCCGTGTGTATTTACACATTTGGATATCATTTAAACTCACCTCTTTTTTATGTTCCTAGATGCGACGGACCAGGAATAGGAGACTGTTTGGGGACCTCCCGGGAAATGTCTTCGTAAGATGCCATCTTTGTTTGTATCATGTTTTTCGTAACATTAGAAATTTGATTTATAAATAAATGATGTATTATTATGTCTTCTTCCTTTTCTTTTGTCCTCAGACAAGCGACCACAGGCATCGCCCTTGGAGTGATCGCTTTTCTCTTTACTTCATTCTCTGTTTTTGTGCTGACTGTTCTGTACCGACGAGGTCTCGCCATCCGTCGCAAGCGAGCCATGAGGAGATACATGGAGAGCGGAGAGGTCGGTTAGAGTCTGAGGTCTTAACGATGTTGTTGTGCTTTAGTTATAGTTTGTCTGAGCATGTTTCCTGTGGGTCCCTCAGAGTTTTGAACCTCTGGACCCCGGAGAGAAAGGGTCAAAGGTCCACGCTCGGATCCTAAAGACGTCAGAGCTCCGTCAGATCAAGCTGCTGGGTAATGGAGTGTTCGGATCAGTGCACAAGGTAATGTCGATTGTCGCAGTATTCTATCATATTTCCCACGTTAACCTTTGGTATTCATATCAGAAATTGTAATTTCTTACCACACAGGGCATTTGGATTCCTGAGGGCGATACGGTGAAACTTCCCGTGGCTATAAAGACGATTCATGATCGCACCAAGCGGCAGACCTTCCATCAGCTGACAGATGTAAGAAAACATGACTTAAAGGAAAAATATATTTTATGTATCAAATGCTCACTGTTAGGTTTGGCTTGAAAGAAGAATCTTAAGGATTTATAGCTTGCAATTTCAAAGAGCCAGTTTAGATTAACCGAAGTTAATGGTCATGCAAAAAAAAAAAAATCATAATATTTATGTATTTGAAGTCTGTTTTCAAGAACTGATTTCTTTACCAGCGATTTATTACCAATATGAGGATTATTCATTTGCAACATATTGGTCTAATGTGTTGCATGAGCTTGTTAAGATAGATATTATGATGTTTAACCTTCCCCTTCACTCTTAAATCCAAAATGTCTTGAATCAAACTTTTCCCAGCCTACAATAAGAATATTAGGAGTATTAGCTCCTAAAAAAATGTAAACAATGTAAAAAATGCGTAATGATTTACTCTACATGCTCACTTCAGCACATGATGACCATTGGAAGCATGGACCATATCAACGTAGTCAGGACCCTGGGTATCTGCCCCGGGGCCAGCTTGCAGATCGTCACCCAGCTCAGCACCCAGGGATCCCTGCTGGAGCACGTCAGGAACTCCAAGAACAAACTCAGCCCACAAAGGCTGCTCAACTGGTGTGTTCAAATCGCAAAGGTAAAGGACAAACCGTTCTGTGTAGGCAGTTTGAAGGATGCTCATTGATATATTCCCGTGGCACTGATATTACCAGCATTTGACAGCAGAGTTGTCCTTTCTCATCAGGGCATGTATTACCTGGAGGAGAACAGGATGGTGCACAGGAACCTGGCCGCGAGAAATGTACTCCTGAAGAATAATTACACAGCACAGATCTCAGACTACGGCATTGCAGACCTGCTTTACCCTGATGACAAGAAGTACTTTTACAATGAGGTCAAGGTCCGTAGCCCAGTTGAGAAAAGATCCAATAGTCAGTGATATGATCAAAGTTCATTAACTGAGCCTGTGACCTTAAGTGGATTTACGCACATTCACTGAACACTTGTTCTGTTGTTTTCACTGGTGTAATTGAGGACATTCCATGCTTACGTCCTTAGACACCAATCAAATGGATGGCCCTGGAAAGCATCTTGTTTCGCAGATACACACATCAGAGCGATGTCTGGAGTTACGGTGAGGTTTAAACCAATTTACAAATCCCTGTTGAGGTTACATTGAGTATTTATAAAAGAAAAAGTGAAGGTAGGGATTTTTTTATACCACACTCTGTTTGTCTCCTTGGTTCAGGTGTGACAGTATGGGAGATGATGTCCAATGGGGCTGAGCCGTACACTGCGATGCGTCCACAGGACGTTCCTGATCTATTGGAAAAGGGCGAGCGTCTGTCTCAACCTCAAATTTGCACCATTGACGTCTACATGGTCATGGTCAAGTGTGAGTGCTTGTCTTTGATAATTATTTTACATCTCGATGAACCTGCAAAATAAAAATAATACGACTATTGGATTTAGATCATCCAGTCGAAATTATATTTCTCAAAACTTTTTTTATGTCTAAATACCTGAAAAACAAATTATTGTCAATTCTGAATTTGTGTGTGGATTAAATAAGAACATATTAGCAAGCTAACAATGCTTATTGTGCATTGGTTACATAGAACACAAGTGGCAAACTATGGCTTGTATTTTTTATTTCAAGGTTGGATGATTGATGAGAATGTCCGTCCAACATTCAAAGAGCTGGCAAACGAATTCACCAGAATGGCCAGAGACCCGCCTCGCTACCTAGTGATCAAAGTAAGAAATATCAGTAAAGCCCCCCAATCGGCACGGCACTCGTTGTTTCTGTGGGAAGGCTAGTTGTGTTTATTGTGGCACTTGAAACACACATGCAATGTGCTAATTGATGTCTCCGCCAGGAGCCCAACGATCAACAGGACTCGGCCCCGGATGATCTTGGACATCGAAGTGCAGACCTGGATGACCTGGATGATCTCGACTTTCAGCTAGAGGACCAAGAGGAGGAGGAGGTGGATGGTGTGACTGCAGCCCCTCACAGGAGACTAAGTCGCTTATCCCGGATAGACACTCACAGAGTAAGAGACTTCCTGTCACTTTCATGGCCAGTTTATATTGAAATCCCTTTTCTCTAAATCTAACTCCTGTCTTTTCTTAAAAAGGTGATTATTTCTCCATCAAACGGGGAGGGTTACCTGCCCATGACCCCAGGTGTTGGCAACCCAGCACAGGTATCTAAAACTGTCTACTTTTTATGGAATATATTGTGTGTTTATGACTGAGGCTAAGTTAGATCATTTAAAGATATGATCAACATCATCCTACTGCATATTTCTACTCAATGCTATGAATGCTAATTTCATTAATGCCAGTGTGTTGGTTGTCCCCTTTTGTAGGCCACATGGCAGTCGCGCTCTCGACTCAACTCAGCCCGGACCGTGTCTGAGAGCTCGGAGGGCTGCAGCACAGCAGTTGAGCTGGAGATGATAGAGGCGGGGAGCCTCAAGACACGGCGTCAACGTGAGGACAGTGCTTACATCTCGCAGAGAGGCAGCTTGTCCGGCGGCCCGCCAGAAACTCCATCACCAGAGATGGAGGAAGAGGATCAGAATGGTTATGTGCTTCCCAGAGACAGTCCTGAGAGAGGTCATAATAATAATAATTCATATTTGCTCATTATTTCTGGGTTTGTTCTGTTGAGTCACAACCACCCTTTTAAGGAATCAATCAACAATTTATCAGTTAATAGAATTGTCTCCATAGTTCTTCCATAACTCGACTAACTACTTTAACCACGTTTTTCTTGTCAGATACCCTACTTTCCCCATCTCGTGCCGGTACTGGTAGGATGGGCAAGTCTCATTCGTCGTGCCTCCTCGACGACCCCGATGAAGAAGAGTATGAGTACATGAACAAGCAGAAATTCGTAAAAGCCTCACCAAGGCATAACAGTCACTGGCCGAGGCCGAACAAGAAGCGCACCTCCTCCACATCGTCACAAGTGACTGCGTGCTCAGGTGACACCACGTCGTCCGTGGAGGTCAGAAGCATTCACAACTCTGATTCAGAGCAGCAGGAATCTAATGAAGTTGAATATGAATACATGGACACCAGGGGTAATGAAAATGATGAAAGCCCTGCGGTGCCTGACACTCCTCCTCCTCCTCCAACACAAGCAAGGATGGGTGGAGAAGGGGAGGAGGAGGAGGACAATGAAGAGGAGGATGAATATGTGGAGGACAGTAACTACCACTACACAAACAGACAGCCGAAGCTGCGTCAAGCTCTTCGAGACAAGAAGGAGCTGAAGATAGAGGGAAGGGAAGAGGACGAAGCGTATGAGTACGAGGACATGGACTCCTTTGCTGCCTTACGGCCCGGAGAATCTGTGGTGTACCACAACCTGCAGAGAGACGGGGAAGGAGCAGTAGGGGGCACAAAGCCACTTCAATCGGGGTTTGAATCCTACGTAAAAGTGCAAACTGGAGTCAGGGTTGGCGAACCTCCAGCTGGCGACAGATCTTTTGACAATCCAAACTACTGGCACAGCAGGATGTTTCTAAAATCCAACGCAGTGCCAACATGAAGAACCTTTTAAATATGACTTCCCTGTGAGACATGTTAATAATGTAGCATATGGCAGAATTACAAAAAAACAACATGCTTGACTTTTCGACAGGCTCTTATTTCTTGTATTATATGATTTGGGGGTTTTTCCAGAAGTAAAAGCACTCAGTGTTGAAAAACACCAACAGAATTGAACAGAAAACAAGCTATATTTTTCTGTTTGCATTAAGCAATGAACAAAACTTTTAATTTTCAGAACAAATGTGTTTGACTTTTTATGTTACGAGACCTCCTATGATAACGGTGTATGTCATACATTTTTTACTCATTAAAATGTTTTGAACATTTCTGAACTGTTTATTTTAACTTACAAGTACTTGCGTGTGCAAAATGGGTTATTATGAGTATTATATTTCCATCATTCATTCAGTTATATGTATTGATAATGGATCTTCAATAAGCATATTGATTGACAGAATTATTGAATTCATTTGAAATGTCATCACGTTACCGTAATGCCTTACATATACGCACTGCGAAATAACGTGCTTCACTTTTTCAAATTGGAGGCAAGCTTGACCACAATATTTTGACGGGATGTGGTTGCTCTGACGTTGAGAGCATCACCGTGAAGTGGGCGGAGTTTGGAGGACTGCGGGAGGCCGGTGTTTTAGCACCTCAGGGCCGTCGTTTTGAACTGTTGTTTCCCGGGGTCCCAGCTGCCAACATGTCCGACGGAGAGCAAGAGCAAACCATAGCAGAGGACCTGGTGGTCACTAAGTACAAGATGGGTGGTGACATCACCAACCCTAAGTACATGCCACCAGCCGGTAGCCGTCGGTCCGTCGTACAGCCGGTGTTACACCCCTACCGGTTTATACACCTACTGGTTTCCCTACGCGTGCGTGTTTGTATTTACCCGACAGCAGCCGATGTGTCTGCGTCTGTTTCCTGATTCGTCACACATTCACAAACATATTGCTGAAAATCTACAAAACGCATCACAAATCCATCGCAGCTTTCACGATTGTATAAGTGAGCACTAGATCACAGCCACGTATGAAAACATTTATTCAAGAAAATGTATTTAATAAAAGATCGGAAGGACCGGTGTTACGTGCCTACTGGTTTTTTAACCTACTGTCCAGCAAAACAATAATTCGTACTAAGGCGCCTGCGTTACGCCGTCGGCCAACCGAGCTTTCAAGTGTCTCTGCTGATTTGATTACTTGTCATAAAATTATACATCGTCAGTGGCAAGAAAACATTTTGGTTCAGGGTGAACCAAGACAACTGGTTTTTGGTGGGCGTGTCGTGGAACACCAAACATGTGCATCGGTGCAGCCTGTCACCACCGAAACATTTGGACCAAAGGTGATATTCTGTGCGGACTGTCATACAGTGACGTGCATCACAGCCACTTAAGAAAGTAATTTAGGAAAATATATTGAATGAAAGATCGCCACAATCTAAATTCGAACCCTGTCGAGCAAAATAACAACGCGTTTCTAGACGACTACGCTACTCAAATAGATTTTCTCGATTTTACTTTATTTTATTATAAAATTGTACACGTCGATGGCTAGGAAACCTTTTGGTTCAAAGGTTTTGGTTCCAAGACAACTGGTTTTTAGTGGTATATCCCCTGAGGCCATTTAAAATCAAGAATTAAGAAATATTGAGACATGTAAATGATCACTGTTTTTGCTTCGGTTCTCTGACAACTGATGCTTTTAAACAAGGGCTTTGATGACGTGATCCTTCCAAGAAATATCAGTTTTCTGGCCACTTAGCGTTTGTTTCACTCGGTGTAAACACTGTTAGTCTATTCACAGTAACTCGTCAGTGTTAGACAATACCTAATTTCATCACTGGTCTCGTACCTCCTCCACTTGGATCCTCTTGTGCACCTCTTGATCATTTGTGTTGTCTGTCACCCAGAGGCTCTTCGTCTGCTTGTGGAAACGGCCACACCCGGGGTGTCAGTGCTCAGCCTCTGTGAGAAGGGAGATGCCTTCATCTTGGCCCGAGACTGGAAAGGTCTTCAAAAGGGAGAAAGAAATGAAGAAAGGTGAGCCAAAGATGATGCTCGGAGTCTGTTGTCGATCGGGTGACCTCAGGACCCTTCAAGAGGAGTTGCCGTCAGTCATTCAAATTGTTGAACAAGTGTCCCTCCTTTCATCCATGTAAAGTTTTTTTTGTGGATCATTTCTGAATGAAGACTTGGTGGTTCTCCTTTCCCTCTCCTAGGGATTGCCTTTCCCACCAGCGTCTCAGTTAATAACTGTGTTTGCCACTTCTCTCCCCTGAAGAGTGACCACGACTACACACTTAAAGATGGGGATCTGGTCAAAATGTAGGCACTAAATTCTACAATAATGTCACTCCTTGTTCTTCATGTGTGTCATGAATCTGTTGTCCTGACCTCTTTCTTTGTAACATCCTGATTTGTATGTGAGGTTATTACTTTGCTATTTGCATCATCTGTAAGGTCTTGTTTTTCTGTCTGTGCTGTGTGGCAAATAATAAGTACCATTGGACACTTTTAGAATGTGTTTTGCAATTTTATTAGGCGATCTGTTACATTTTTAGCTTTAATGGCCACTTTTCTGCTGAATCCTATCAATAGCATTTTTCAATATCAACGCTGTGCTTTGAAAAAGGAAGTGAACTTGTCTTAGTAGTTGTATTGCCACATGTGTTTTTGTCCTTTGTATTGTCTTATGTGCTATTTGTGGATTTGCAATGTATCGAAGTTTATTTGCTTCTCGTGGTTATGGAGTTACACACTATTTTGTTTATCCCTTTACCTTTTCAACAACTCGTAGACTAGCCTGTATTTTTAAAATGTCTTTATATATATTTTTTATTATTCATTATTTTATTTTCAAATTCCATTTTGAGCATAAATATACTGTATTACATGAGGCTGTACTCCAGCTCATGTACAGCCAAGAATAAATGAACCTGTAGTGTATATTGTGTTCAATTACCATAACAAATTGAATACTTTATTTGTGTCTGAGTTTCTATATTTATTTTCCAAAGTGGGTTATTTTTCATTCAGTCCTGCCTTGGTTGGTTTTATTGACATTTGTACAGCGAGTTCTACTGCACGGCAACTGTACCGCAGTTCTACTTTTAAAGAAATTGGAACACCATAAAAAAACAAGAAACAAAGTAAATCAACCCTCCTTTGGGGAACAACCTCTACTTTTACTGCCATGCTCCTTAAAATATTATGAAAAAATAAGATCTCAAGTTCCACTTCTGAAAACTTCAAAATTAGCAGCACCTGTTCGATGCTTTAGTACATCATTGGTCGTGTGAAGCATAATGATTAAAGCTGACCTAGTTTAGAAAATATTTTTTATGGCTATCTAGTGTGGATTGGGAACAATAATGGGTAATTTGAGGACGGAGTTTCAATTTCAGGAATGGGTAACATTTGTCAACAGCTCAATATGTTGTGGAAAGTAAAATTATGCTCTGTAAGCTCAATCAGTGAGCATTGGAACTTTATATCTAATGAAATGAAAAACATTTTCATACATTTCTGTCTGTTTTCTCTGGAAGTTTTTGTTCAAATTATTGAAAAAGGGCTGCAATTACTACCCACCTAATTAAGACAATGTGAGTTAGGAAAATGTGTTGTGGCGTTAAAAGAGGAGTAATAATATTTTTATCTGGTTCTTATTCTGACATATGTAACTAGTAAATGGATTGGTCTCCCAAAGTTTTATCTATGATGGATATTGATAACACAATATTCAATTATATGCAGCCTATAAAAAAGTAAATCAATATAACCCACTTTTTGCATGAATATTGTGTCAGGTTTGAGAAGTTGTGTTTGCATAAATTAGAAAGTAAATCAATTCGATTTTAAAGGTCAACGTATCTATCCTGGAGCGTTTTAACGTTACACGCGATATTAATCAGCAGATGGCCAGTTAGCATTACCATGACGTTACGGCTAGTCTTTAAAATTACACTTTAATTACTTTACTTGAATGTACTGCTCTGTTCTGCTTTTTTATGTGGATATTTCATTAAAATAAGGCACCATGTGTCATAAATTTAGTTTTGACTAAGAGACACGCGGATCTTAAAAACTACATTTCCCTTCGAGCCAAGAACCCCGCATTTGGCGCTTAAACATGACGTCAACATCAGTATAAATATTCCCCTCTTCCTTCGTCACATCCTCTTTCCGTTGCTCCTCTCGCCCTGAGGTAAGAAGAATTGCGCTTCTGTTAAATGAATCCACGCTAATCTTCCACTTTTACAAACCATCCGCAGGCACTAATCATTTAATTGTATTGTTTTTTACAGACACTTCTCTTCACGATGAGAGCTAAGGTGAGTAAACCATAAACATCTGATTATTTGATTTATACTCTTCCCATTGCAGTCACTGTTGCTCGCTAGCATCCAAATAGCACCACCATGGCCTCTTTGTTATAATTCAATGCAAATGTTTGTTCCTCCTTGCCCTGTCACAATGCTTACGTTTTTTTGATCTGACCTCAAGTAAAATAAATGCTTTTGTAATTGTGAGGTTTAATGCCACTGCGCACGGAAGGCCCGCTTTGGTTGCATGTTCTAACGATCGCAATGGGAACGTCAACACAGATGTGTTTATGAGGATAGTTCCACACAAAGTGTTTGTCTAACATTTGTATTAAATTCATTTAACCTTAGTACCAGTGCAGTTGAATTCTGTGTAGGTTGTATGACCAGCATGCTAAGTCTGCGCTGTGACGCACGTGACTGCAGTTTTTGTTTTCTAATAAATCTCCCTCATTTCTTTCAGTGGAGGAAGAAGCGTATGCGCAGGTAAGAATTATGGATCAGCTTTCCCTATTCATTTGTTTGCATGACGCCAAATAAACCTTCATTCACACTAATTAGTTTCATTTCACTCTTAATAAATGCACCATATCACGTATTGTGGAACTTTAAACATAATTTTTAACTGAAACGTTGCAGTGCAGGTGTCCTAAATGTAAAGTCATTAATCACTAATCAATATAACTGGTGCAAATTGTAATTGAGGTTCAAATGTCATATGCCCAACCCTAGTTGACTGCAGAAGTGCTTCATGCAGGATCAGCGCTTCAACCATAATCTACATGGCAGTTGAAGCCCCAGATATTTTTCTCCCAATGTAGAATAGTTAATGGCGTCAGATCAGTCTTGTATTTTAAAATTTGCTGATCATCAGTTCTTTTCAACAGGCTGAAGCGTAAAAGGAGAAAGATGAGGCAGAGGTCCAAGTAAATCCTCTTCCTGCCAGCTGTGATTCCCGTCTGCGCTTCTCCAGTTGACCGACTACAGGGGCTAAAGTGGAGCCTCCATCAGTTGAACAGAAGCCTACTGTGATATCTGATGACTGCGCATCTCATGGACACTTCTGTGGACGTCTGACTGGAAAATGCAAAGACGCTGGACTATCAACATAAGAACTACAGCTGAATTGATCACGGATCATTATACATATTGTTTACCAACTGTCATGTGATGATGAACAATAAATGAACACTGTTTAAAACTTACAACAAGGTTAGCTCTCTTGATTGCAATATGAAAGGTTAAGGTTGCCGATTTAAGGAAGTATCATTGCATGAGTCCCTAAGGGCTGGCACTAAACATAAGTATATGTACTAGTAGAGCCCGTACTTGTCAGTTTATGGTTAAACTGCTTGCTAAATGTTAACATGGCTTTTGATGATTCTAATGTAGAATAACTGGGTACTTTAAGCTCTTTCTATGACTGCATTTCTAATTTGTCTTGGTGTGCAGTTGGTCATAAACTCCCAGGTGCTTTAAAAATCATGCTCTTGGAATGGATCCAGTAGAAATCCATAAGTGCCTCAAACTGCTTTCACTGAAAGCAGTTGAGCAATCAATTTGTAGCACTGGACATCAACACCATTTACTTTGGTGTAGTGTATAATTTTTAGTCAAAATGTGCTGGAATGTTAATTATCAGCTAGTTGACCGTATGCATGCAGAATCTGAAAAGAATATTAAAGCTGTGGTGCTATGAAAGCTGTCATAAAAGTGGAATTGATACAGTAATATCCTCTGCAATGAAGTTTAAATGAATGCAAAAGGTACCTTGAGATTGCAAGTTAAAACATTGCTGAAATTAGTGTTTTCAGCGACTTCACACTGGATTCAGTCATAAAACATCTCCACTGGTTTCCTAATAACACTTGACATGGTCACGAATTATGATTATGCAACATCAAAATGAAATGGATTTCAGACATCTCTGGATTATTTCACTCCGCACAGCCAGCAGGGGGCGCACGTGATCTGTCTGTACGCGGCACACTAACGTCACCGCAGAAGAAGAGTTGTGTTGTAAACACAAAGATATGGCCGACGAGAGGGGAAGAGGTGAAGACGACGTCAACGACAACATGGGAAACCAGTTACAGCTCTTACCAGGTAACTGAAGGCCACAGAAACGCGTCTTTCTCTCCTCTCTGCTAGCAGCTGGCGTTATAACGTTCACTCACCACCGCCATCACATCCGGACTCATGTTATGAACCCCCGAGCTGTCACTTCACCGTCATTCTCTCCACCATCAGAGTGACTCGTTAAACTCAACAAAGTGGCAGCTGTGGTTTGGTTAGCTGACGTTTGAAGAGCTCGCTCCTCATTTTGAGCCGCTGTGCTTGCTGTGACGTAGACAACGAGGCAGAGGAGGAGGTTGAGGAGGGAGATGACATGGAGACAGAAGACCGAGACAACGAGGAGGCAGAGAAGCCCACCAGCATCACCTTTGACCCCAGTCTGCCCACGTCCCACGCTGTGAGTAACGCCCCCTCATGCTGTCTTTTCTCCTCACGTGTACCGCCACACACTGTGTGTTTTTGGGGTTGGTTTGGTTAGTTTTCTGCAACTGTTGTTGTGTCGACCCTAACCCCGCCCCCCATCTGTGGTGGCAGTACCTGGGTTCAGACATGGAGGAGTTTCACGGCCGCACAGTCCACGATGAAGACAGCTGCCAGACCATCCCTGTGCTGCCCCACACGGCCGTGATGCTGGTCCCGGGTCAGACGCTGCCTCTGCAGCTCTTCAGGCCGCAGGAGGTCAGCATGATGCGCGGCATCGTCCAGAGAGACCGCACCTTCGCTGTGCTCTCACACAGGTGAGGGACATTGCAAATCATCAGCAGACTGGACGAAGAGCATTTCTAGCCTTTTAGAACTGTCTAATGTACCCATTTTCATTTTTAATGGTTTTATTTTTTTATCTGTTTCAGCGGTGAAGCAGGTGAGTCGGAGGCAGAGTTTGGGACAACAGCTGAAATCTATGCATACCGAGAAGAGCAAGAATATGGCATTGAAACTGTCAAAGTGAAAGCTGTAGGCAGGCAGAGATTCAAGGTCCATGAGATAAGAACTCAAGCAGATGGGTAAGTTTAATTGCCTCTTGAACAAAGGTTAGGGCGACATGCATGTGCACATTTGAAGGAGAGCTCACCTCCATGAATGATGACGTGAACATCGTGCCGTAGTTCTCACATCGAGAGAGCCCTTGGTTGTCCGTAGGAACTTTAAGGTTTTAATCTTAATCATTTATTCAGGGTCTGATTCAAACAGGAATATAAACTGAATTATTCAACAAATTGGAAATAATCCACTTTCTTGATGATGGCAAACCAGTTTATATCTAATAATGCAAAGTCCGATGTGTCAGCCTCCTCTTGTTGGAGTGTGCAGCATCCATCAGCAACTCTTTCAGTGTTGTGGTGGCACTGTAGATCCCGTCCTCCACTGTTCATTCGTCATTGACGTTAACGTCCATCAAACTGTGTTGACTTACTTTCTGCTGTTGTGTAATGCACATAAACTCGTTAATCCTAATAATCCTATTTCCCTTTTGTTCTACTGTAAGTGACCCCGGTCATAGAACTGAAATAATCTCCCTCTTGAATGTAATCGGCTGATGTGCCCTGAGAGGTGACCTGTACTGAATGTTGACACAGCGTATAATGTATTCTTATATCCTTCCGTTCCTTTTAAAAGTTCAATATATAATATATTTAGCTTTTGAAACGCGGAACATGCTGCATAAACAATTGTTTGGAAATGTAATTCTAGTGCCGTTACATTATGGCTTTTTATTTGAGCAGTAAATAGTTAAGAGTGAAACACTTCATATTGTCTTCCGTTAGGTTTGAACTACATGCAAACATCTTGTCACACACCTAAAGGCATTACACCAGCACACCCTGGGTTTAATCTTAATATTGGAAGCTTTATTTTTCCAACAACCACTGTTATGTCTCCTTTGATTTGTCTTGTCAGGATCAGACAAGCCAAAGTACAGATCCTTCCAGAAAGAATCCTTCCAGATCCCCTCTCTGCGGTACCCCCCCTGTACAAGCTGCACATGCACCCCTCCTCCAAGCCTCCGACTCAGAGCTGCAAACAGGCCCAATGCTGGTGGAATAACTACCAGCAGGTGAAACCCACAAACACAGTACATGTTGTACACATGTTGTACACTTGTGCAGCAATAATATGCAGTGGCTTTCACTAGGAAATATTAAAAAACAGACAGAATATTGACAGAATGAGAAAAACAACTACAGCTATTATGATTATTGCTATTATTGTCATCTTAAATTACACTATACATTTCTTGGACTATGAACCACCAGAAAATACTGAATGGTGTCAATCCTCGATACACATGGTGACGTTTTCCGTTTTTATTTCATCAGACATTTTGTTTTACCAATTCTGTGTTCTTTTTTATGGCTCTGCCTCAGAGGTTGACAAATAATATTATTTTAAACAATCGTGTTGAGATACTTTTGTCTATGGTGTGTGTCAGTCATCACAATGAGGTACTTTCATTGTATAAATATTTATTTGGATTAATGGTGCATCTGTTCTTCCGCACAGAGGAAGTTTCACTGTGCCAGTCTGACGGCATGGCCGCCCTGGGTCTACGGACTCTACGACTCTGTGAGTGCTGCAGACACTGTGCACGATGTGGAATGTCCCCTATACTGTATATGAACACCACATAGGAATGAACGTAAACCAGGCTGCCTCCTGTGTCTCACCTCGCAGGAGTTGCTGATGAACAGAGTGAAGAAACAGCTCCATGAATGGGACGAGAATCTGAAGGATGACTCTCTCCCTAAGAACGCCGTAGGTCAGCCTCTGTTCAGTGTGTTCCAGATTGATGGCAGATGCGTACACACATGCGTCTCTTTCATTTGTGTCCTCTTCCCTTCATCCCTGTCTTTCCCCTCTGTCTGGTTACCGTCAGACTTCTCCTACAGAGTGGCGGCTTGTTTGCCCATAGACGACACTCTGCGGCTGCAGCTGCTGAAGATCGGCAGTGCCATCCAGAGACTTCGCTGTGAGCTGGACATCATGGACCGGGTAAGAGAAAGGTCAACCCTCCTCTCTCCATCCTGCCGAGCCACCTTAACCTGTCTCCTCTGTGCAGAACATCAGGGCATCATCATGTGATTAGATCTGATGTTCCTGGTAGTGTGGTTCTGCACAGACTGTGTGTGTGTTTGTGTGTTTTTCCCTTTGATATTCTGTCACTGTTTTCCTGCCATGTTTCAGCCCTGACAATGCAAACCAGGGGCGTCAAACTCATTTAATGTTCGCGCGAGTTTCCCACTTCGAGCGAACGCGGGCCAGACCATTCAATCATAGGGAGGGGGGTGGCGCTGACACTGCGGCCAGCCGGACACCGGCGGCAAGCCGCTAGTTTGACATATGGGATGTAAACTGTATAAAAATAAGTTTGTAAAACACTTTAGTTTTACTGCTTGGATTTTAACTGATTCACAGTAAACATTAAAGCACAGTATGCATTTGCTGTGTGCCACATTTCACCTGAAGGAGGCATGTTTGGTGGAATATTTTCTAACAAAACTACCACAGAGCATTATATGGTAAATAACAAACATTTGAGCTTAATGTTATCTTTGCTTTCTAAATCTAAACAATGGATTGTGACTCTGGATTTTAGTTTCAAATGTGTTTATTCTTGGTCTGCTAAGTTTACCTTTATGACAATTAACATTTAGGTAGCTATCGTTAGATTTCATTGATCAACTTATCCAGGTCCATGTCACTCTAACGTTAACACTAGATATTAAACTGATCTCATACACACACACACACACACACACACACAAGCACCTAGTACCCATCACCAGAAACTAATTCACAGGATGTGTAAAGTGCCTCTTTAATTGGCCTGCTTGTTGTTATCCTAATAATCATCCTACCCTACAGACCCCATGAACTCATCCAGCTACTTACTTGTGAAAGCATAAATAATGGGGTTGTTATTATTACAGCAGCCTCCAACCATAACTTTGCATTGAGAACATCTGACCTGTGTAGATCCTTTAAAACTGTATTATCTCTCCTCCTTAGTGCACATCACTGTGCTGTAAGCAGTGCCAGGACACTGAAATCACCACAAAAAATGAGATCTTCAGGTGAGGATGTCAGTATTTTTATATATTATTCATCTGCCTGTCAGGGAACCAGATAAAGGAGTAATAATACCTTTCAATGGAGGATAATATTTTTAAGTAACATTATTAAGGAGGCAGAAAATTGGCACTTGAGATGCTGACTGTGTCTTTGTGTAGTTTGTAGTCTCTGCAGGCGCTTGTGGGGTTAAATTATTATTTTGTCAAACGTTGAAAAGTCAAAGTTGAAAACAACATTTATCATCCTTTTCTAGTATGTATTTATTTATTACTATAGTTGAACCACACAGGACTCATTTCAAACCACCAATACAAAAAGTGTTTCATAAAACCTTCACTTGTTTTGACCCTTTTTTCGGGCCTCTTGTGTCATCTCAACATTATTTTTTTCATTTGCAAATTTCATTTATATTCTGAGACCTACAACTTCACTCCAGAGTGGTCATACTGTGTTCTTTTATACCACACTTTTGAATGGAATGAATCCACCTCAACATGCAATATAGTATAGTTTCTCATCATTTATCATTTTAAAATAAAAATAAAACTGTTTTGTCCTTATGGCGTAATCTTCCTGCCTGTCCTCCCGGCAGCTTGTCTCTGTACGGACCCATGGCTGCATACGTCAACCCTCACGGTTACGTCCATGAAACTCTGACCGTCTACAAAGCCAATAACCTCAACCTGGTCGGCCGGCCGTCCACACTGCACAGCTGGTTTCCAGGGTAAACGTTGCCTTATTTTTATGGCATTTAGCTCTCTCTCCTCCCTCGGAGTGGTGAAAGATGCAAGACCGCACACACAGAGTGATAAAATTGACTCTGAACCCCTCGTTGTTTTTTAGTAATGCTTTAAAACCACAATTAGTCTAAATGTAAAGGACATTGTACACAGCATTGATGAACTGTTTGGCCTGTCTGTAATATTATAATCACTGTGCCTTTTTTAATGGCTTTTTGCAGCTAGAAAATAAATCACTACAAATGCATGAAGTATTTATAACAAATGATATGTGTTTTTAATCAAATGATTCCTATACAACCGCATACTGTCTTTTATCAGTAGATAGATTACTTCTGAATGACGCACACAGGAACTATCAATACGAGCGGTTTATAATGAGTTGTATGTTAATAGGCAACATAAAATAAAGACCATCCTGTGGTGGGATCACTCAGAGAAAAATGCCTTATTGATCCAAAAGCGTAATGTTTTTATATCTTAACATGTCTGAAAGTTGCTCTTAATTAAATGGTGTCCGCTTCATTTCCCCGCAGGTACGCCTGGACTATTGCTCAGTGCCGAACCTGCGGGTCTCACATGGGCTGGAAGTTTACCGCCAGCAAGAAGGACTTGAGTCCACCTCGTTTCTGGGGTCTGACCCGCTCAGCTATGCTCCCCCGTATTCCCCATGGCGAAGGGGAGGAGGGGAGACAGGGCTCTCGTCTATTCTGCCTGTGATGTTGAGACGTCGGTAAAGATCTCTCCCAGGCCTGGATCTTCATGCGCTGTGTGGCTTTACACTTAGTGATGGATGCATCACAACGCCGCCTGTGACCCGTGGCATCAAATTCATTATATGAGAAAAGTTCATCAGTCTTTAAAAGGCCACTTTGAGAGTAAATTAGAACAGCGGGAAGGCAAAGCGGTTGTTTTCAAAAGTGTTTGGTAACAGATTGATTCCTTTAGCTTCCTATAAAGCAGCTTGCTGACCTGCGCCGCCGTCCAGCGGATTCCTTGGTAGCTGCAGAGACACAAACACAGTTTCCCTTTGAACTCCTTTCCTCTATCTGAAGGAGAGTTAGACTGCATGCAGGTGAGATAGACATATTGTCGGTCACCTACTTTAAGCTGTTGTTCAACCAAACAGAAAATATATATATATTCACTTCGCACTCAGATCCTTTGTGGGTTTATCAAATATGGTTTTTGATGTCAGCTGCTGTAGGTTTGAGAGGGCATGTGTGTGTAAATCGGTTTCTATGAGGAATATTTTGAATCTCTGAATCAAATCTGATGTATTTTTGTATGGCGAAAGGTTGGAAAGTAATTGACCTACTCATCCATGTGTGCTTTCTATTATTACACCAGTTTTTATACAATAAACAAGAAACTGAGGGCATCAATGACAATGTGTAATACTGCTATTACATAATTGCTGTCTGGTTAGTGTTCACCCAAAGCTAATGGTCCTGTCAGGTGATGTGTTTCGTGTAACAAGAAAGTGAAAATTAGAAATCTCTTCTAATTAAGAGAGTGAGAAAAGCATTTACCTGTCCTCATTCACTCAGTCCATGCTAGTTTGAATGGTTAAATGCTGTGCCTATGCCCCATCTCGGTGTCTTTTGAAAGCTTTGATGAATCAGTGAGCCAGAGACGTGATTGGAAGATTGTAAATGATGAAAGTGATGAGGTTAAGATGTTTTTTTTAATGTTGTTTTTCTTTTTTGCGAGGTGCTGTTTGTATGAATATTGCTGTAAATATGAGGCAGAAGTGTTGTGCAACGTACCTGGTGTTCTACAGTTTGTAGAATTGGACTCTTAAGTGTCTCTTTGTGTCACATAGAATTGTTTTGAAATAATCTTTTCATCAGTAAGTCATCGATGGCAATACTAAATCACTCAGAATGTGAAGGTTTTCCTAATTTAGTGTTTTGGGATATTGAAATAAAGGAATAGACTCGGCCTTTACAAATACAAATATAAGGCTTTTGTCACATCATCCTCATACGGACTTTTTTGTTGACACTCGGGAAGTGAACTTTACGGTGTGATTTCACGCAGGGCTTAGTTTTAAATAAATCTTTTATCCATATGGTCGTTGCTTAAATGAATATGCTATCATTCGTCATTGCTCCATATAACATTTACCATAGTGGAACTGTTAAATTATTTTATAGAAATCCAAGCAGCAGAAGCATCTTTTTTTTGTCATTACTTTCCACCAGCGTTACCAACAATGCAACTCAACCATTGGTCCTTTGGTCAGATATTTTGATTTGTTGTGCCAGTGATAATAGTTGTATTTTTTAAGTTACATTCAGAATTTAAATGTTATTTATAGTTAAACGATGGACTCATATTCAACAATATCATATCATTTTGTTTCATAAATGTTATCATAGTGCATGTAAAATCTATAATCCTGTTTTGAGCCCTCTGACAATATTCGTCATATTGCTGATTCGGTGTTCACCAAGCTGTCAATAAATTGAATGCTTCACAAAAGGTAACATTGGCCTTTTTCCAAAATGTACTTTGGGCTATTTTCTCTTGACGTTTGGTGCCCCAAACGAGTTACGTAAAACATGCATTTTTCTTGCGGCAATGTACTGATTTACATTTTTCACAGGAGTCTCCAGGCAGGCACAATGGGACCATTTAGAGTTAGCAGGGAATTCATCTGTTGTATAGAAACCAGCGATCATTTGTATTCAAGAACGGGAGGGGGGTCTAACAAGTGATGTGGACCCTATGAGGCTCCCTAAAAGAGATATTATAGTAATGATGTGCTCAAGGTATGGGACAACATGGGAAATGAAAAATACTCTGGATTTCTTTTGTAGCTCTATCATTTGTGTCTCCCTGCTTTCACTGAATGTGGTTATTATTTTGTCTGGTATTTCATCAAAAAAAGATAAATACGTTTAGTGTAAACATTAAATCCATGACAATTTCCCAGACCCCAGTGTGAAGTTGTACAAACTAATTATAACAAAAATGAAAATAAAATAATGGATTGTATAACCCCAGCTTGATTTTTTCTTCTAATTTCTGTGAGAGGAATTGAATGTATTGTACATCCTTTACATTGTTCATTCTATACACAGGACATCCATTGCAGTCCGTCCATCCCGGGAGAGGGATCCCTCCTCTGACGTTCTCCCTAAGGTTTCTTCCCTTTTTTCCCCATTGAAGGGTTGGATTGGAGGATTGGAGTTTTTCCTGTGCCGTGAGGGTTTTGCGATGTTGCCTGTGAACAGATTGTAAAGCCCTTTGAGGCAAATTTGTAATTTGCGATTTTGGACTAAAATGAATTGAATCAGCCTATTGGAATCATATTAGTTAAGGATGCATAATTAATCAATTCAATTTGGACAGCCTTATATAGTATAGGCTCCCATTGGCCCTAAAAATGTATACTATATATAAAGTAGAAAGAAATAGAAATACACAAATAACCGTACCTTAAAATTGTTGGCTACACTTCCATTGTTGCAGTAAAAAAATATTGCTGCAAATAAACCTGCTCTGTATTTGAAATGAGAAAAACAATAATCTGGAAGGAGTGTGATAGTTTTTAATTTATGATATATTTACTTTCATATTTCACTCTTTGTCAAACAGTGGGGCTCATGATACGCGTCCTACGTGAGACCGAGGCGTCATCATGTCTTTTGACCAATCACAGCACTGAACACTCTGACGTCCCATACTTTTAACCGGAAAAGTGAATGTAAACAAAGCAACTAGTTGAGATTGAGAAGTGCGAGTAGAAGGTTCTCCCGCTGTGGCTTTAATGTGACTGTAATAGTTGCTCGTTTGTAAACGACGTATGCATGTAATTTGGCGAACCGAGTGATACACGTATCCTTATTTCTGCGATCTGTATTTCGACAACAGGCAACAGACATGGCTAGCTTCCCTACTGTGAGCTAGCATTAGCAATACAGCTAATCCAACTGCGCTGACAATAAAGTGTAAGATTCCAGCACCAATGCCTCAGGAAGGAGAGCAGTCTCTCCCGCTGGTTCGCTCCCTGAACAGTCACATACCCGTCAGTGCCTTGTTTCGTAACCTCAGTCCCCGTGTTGTGCGACCACTGTGGATAGACTACCGCGGGGAACCTCGGGCGTACGTTGACTTGCAGCCGGGAACAGGACGGGAAATGGCCACGTTTATCGGTAAGGCAGCTTCTATCACACGCCAACGTTACTGACTTACCGGTATGTAACCACATGTCCCAGATATTTTAGTAAAGTACAAAAGTATTAGCATCTAATGTAAAGTAACAACGTTTTCATTATGCAGAATGTGCTTTTTTAAGAATATTATATATTATTTATTTGTGGATTCATGTTATAAATCCTATTATTTGCTTCTGTTTTTAAGTAACTATAGTCAAATAGATGTATGGTGGAGAAGGGAAAACAATAATTCTCTCAGAACTTTAGTGGAGTAGATTAATGAAGAAAATAAAAATATTCAAAGAGCAAATATCTTGAAATAGTGATTGACTGAATATGCTTACCGCTGTTTCCTATAGGGAGAAGGTATCCAGAGGCAGTATGCTGAATGACATTTACAAAAAGGCTATAATTTTATCAAATGGTACAGTATCAGTTGTGGGCAGTGTAATACACACTCATTTTAAAATGTCTTGCATGGATTATTTTCCCAGGTCATCCATGGATGTTCAGGGATGCAATTTCTGATGAGCCACTTAAAGTGAACGGCAAAGAATTGTTTCTTCCTAAACCAGAAGAGGGTAGAAATGCTGATATCAATTTACCAGGTATGACTATCTCCTTTTCTGTAAACGTTAGCCTCCATAGTCACACGTATCTCACTACTACTCACAGAAATACAACCGAAAGTGCCATCTTACACAGTGCATCATAAATATTGTTCATGAATATTTAAAAAAACATTGTCATCCCTGCTGCCAGGGGTTTGTTCCGAGAGGCGCGTAGGTAGTAAAGGAAGGATGGATGAAAGTGCAGTGTGATTTTTCTCTGCATCATTTTAATTAATCCAATGAGACATCACCGCAACCAGGCGGGCCGTACAAACACTTATGTGGCTAAAATGGGGTGGTGGTGGCGCATGGATGCACTGCAAGTGCACTGCAAGTTGCAAGGTTGGGGGTTCAAATCCCGGCTGCCCCATGTGCCATGTCAAAGTGTCCCTGAGCAAGACACCGAACCCCTAATTGCTCCCCAGGCAAAATGTAAGCCATGAGTTAAAATGTACTGTAAGTCGCTTTGGATAAAAGCGGAAACTAAATGACATGTAATGTAATGTAATGTAAATGTGAGCTATAGATTGACACCACACATTCATTTAAGGTGACGTTGACTTGCAGCATTTTAGTAGAATTCTTGTTTTTCCTGACCTGCTGTTATTTAGTAATTGGCTTTTATAACTGACTGTAAATTTATATTGTATGGACCGATTAGTAGAGGTAAAATACTTCCCCCTATTAATTTGGACTATGTAGCTGTAAAACAGGACTATTCAATCTGGTAGTTTTTGCAGTTTGAAGAAATAGATGGTCCTTGGCTAACACGACAAATCCTTGTGTGTTGGTTTTACCCAGTCTACAGCCTCAAGGATCGTGCTCTTCAGGTTATTCGGCGTCTGGTACGAGCAGAAGACTACAGGAGGTTGGAAATAGCTCGATGTCTCCACGAGGAGCTGGAAGATCATCCCAGTGTTCTGAAAGATCTGCATCGCATGAACCAGCGAGTTGAGCAGCATCTGCTGGAAAGGATCCAATGCCAGGAGGAATGAGTTATAAAACTGTATGGATAATGGCCACGTTTTGACAACAATATTATATTCTACACGATTAGAATTAAAGAAGCCTAAATTTGTGAAATTTAAAATCAGATATTCAAGTTACTTTTTAAATGAGGGAGCGAGCAGTAGTTGCAAAATCCTCTCCTGAGGTCTCACATTTACTGCAAATGATGATCTGCTATTTGCTATCTTATTGCATTGGCTTCAGCGTGGCAAATGCTGTCTTCTTCAGAAAAAAGGTCTAACTAATATTTACCTTTTTAGGAAGAGGAGATTGTATATAATGTGATTGCAACATATTCAAATCAATTGTATTGTTTTTACTTTTAAATAAATATTCAAGCATTTAAATGTTTATTCTTAAACTGCAACTAGGACATTTTGATTATCTTACCCGCTTCTTTTTTTGTCATATATAGCTAGGTTTATATATATATCCATCCAGTACTCCCTCCAAGAAAATGCTGTTACGGACGGTAAGATAGAATTTTTTTCTAAATTTGATATTGGTATGCCTGAGATAAGAGGATCTAAACTTATCCAATTTACATGTACCCTCAAAAACATCTTACTGATATCCTGCTCTGGTAAATCTGCACTTTTTATCAGAATATACCTGGCACCACAAAGGCTTTTTCTCGCAGCTGAAAAACAAAATGATATATTTGTCTTTACAATCCAAGACTAGGCTGTGAAACACTGTAATTGAGAATTTATACTCTTGTTTCAGTTTACTTTGTAATCTTTTGCATATTTTGTTCCTCTGTCGCCATGTTTAAAATACATACATTGTTACTGTATTTCAAAGACCTTCACCATTTGTGAAATAAATAAAAGATATATTTCTTATTGGTTGAAAGCTGTGAAGACTTAATATTTAAGCTATTTGTTAGGTCTTAACCCAGATAGATTGAACTACCTGGTACAATCTGAATAACTGCACATCATTGACACTCAAAAACACAAGGATGTCATTTTCAACTCAAATGCTAAAAGCAGGAGTACTGTTACCAAACATGTTGCTTAGCGAAAAAGTAAGATAGCCCTTTGGCTGTGTAAATCAAGGTGAGCCGACTGCATAAATATAAGTAACACGCAGGATGGGGAAAATAAAATAACATGGGATCTAGGTTGTTTTAGGGGAGAGAAGTAAGTATTTATTCGCTTTAAAAAGCGTGTCCCTCACACGCAGAAATCTTTTGGTTTGCTTCATTGTTTTGCATGATATCATTGACTTGGACAGAGGAATAAATGGTAACTTACATTCCCGATCGTGCAATTTTCCCCATCAGCGTGACATTTTGGCCAAGGATTCACCGAATAACATTTCCACATGTCCACACAGACCACTGGAGCAAAATGAAAACAATGGAAAGAACAATTAAAACAAACCCTTCTTTGAAAATAATAATCAAAATCTAATTACACTTACAAAAACATAGTTTTTATTCTTGTTGTACTATAAACGGTTGTCCCCACGTAATAGGTTCCAGTTGATCTTAGATCTGTTCAAGCTGCCATGTTGAAGAAGAAGGTTTGTCAAAGTAATCCTATTTAAAAGATAATATTAAATTAAGAGCTGACCAGGAGAGCACTTTGTACAATAAAAAAAGGAACAGAGTTCTGTTCATAGAAAAATATGTCACTGGTTTTGGCTTCCTTACCGTAAATTCTGGACTGTAGAGCACACCTAAATATAAATAAAGATGTGTACATATATAAGCCACACCGGTCTATAAGCCGCAGGTGTCCATGGGGAAACTCCAGTTAATAATACTTGATCCTCCATGGTACGAGCATACAGTAGGTCCCACATTGACAGTCATTTAAATATGATTCTTTTGTATTATTTGTGACTTCAATATAATGTTTATTTTCTTAGGTGTGCATCAAAACAGACCAAAAAACTCAAACATGGCCAATTTTAGGAATCAGTTCAACACCGCGCCAGGGGGGGCTTCTGCTATTGATTCATTGAACAGAAGGGCTCAGCATGTAAGCAATGATCCAAATGTCATCTATCCAAGAATATGTGTGACATTCAAATTCCCATTCAATAAATATAGTTCATTTCTGATCCTGCTGTTCAGACTGTTAACACTGTGTCTCAGCCTCTCAAAGTTGACATGGTAGCTCAAATCTCCCACTGCTTTGTCCCTTATCCTTAATTATTTGATACGGACCTCCCAGGCTGCTTACATTTAATTTTATGTGGATACAGTGGATCACCTAAAAAGAAATCAAAGTTTTCTGCATTCAATAAAAGAAATGTAAATCTAAATCTAAATATCACAAGCAGCATTTTTAATAGAAATATCTGCGTCTTTTAATATAACTACAGTCACCTCTTTTATTTTCCAGGTTGAAAACACAATTGAATACAATGTATATTAGTCCCTGCTCCAAGTTCAGGGTGCTTGACCTGAAACATATTGATGACCCCTGCTCTAGGCTTAACTGTGCAACCCATTTTTAATTTTATTCAGTCTTTAAATCATCGTTTTATTTAGAGTTCAAATGATGAAAGGCACTACGAATAAAAACCACATAATTGGTGTTGTGTAAATAAAATGTGTCTTGTGTCGTGTTCTGTGAACCCAATTGCCAAAATCAATGGTTTTCGCGGTTATTGTTGCCCATTAGTCAAATCCCGTAAAATCTCACGAGAAGTGAAGTAATTCGCTCTTCTTTTGTTTAAACCAAACACCATCTAGCGGTTAATTTACTTATACACACTTTATTGAATACCATAATTCAACTGCTTAAACACTTGGTCATATTTAACTTTTTTATTTAGAAACGTTAAAAGCGGGAGAGTGGGGAATGGATGACTGAACTAACACTAAGCGAGTGACTCATTGTTTTGACGCTGTTTGCAATCCTTTCCTTCTGTGCGGATCCTGAGAAGGTAACGTGACAAATCCTCGAAATGACATATTTTAATAATATATATGTATTTGTGATAGATACTGATAAATACGTAGCTTTTACGCGTCTTTTCGTTGCCAGAACATTAATGTACTTTCCGTGTCGCAGGTCGAATCACACGTGAAAACCGCTAAAGTGAGCTAACACTTGCTAATTTGCTAAAGCGATGGTGCTACCGGATTGTCTAACTCAACTTTTTAAAAAAAACACGGAGTGAGATTTTGTCGGGGGTGGATGCTACGGAGACGGGGTGGCGCGTACCATACGGGGGGTCGGGTGGACGCTACGGTCGACGGGGGGGTTTTGGGGGGGTGGACTCTACGAGAAAAACCGTATCCACAAGAATCAACGTTAGTTGGCACACTATAACGTTAGCTAATGTTACCTATTAACCGTAATGTTAGCTAGGTTATCTGTAGCCGCAGTGTGCGCCAAAAATATTTTTTGGATTTCAGCAGAAGTGTCGATAGTATTCACATGTATTACTCAAGTAGAAGTACAGATACTAGGGTTTAAAAAGACTTCTGTAGAAGTTGAAGTATCAAATCAAGCTTTAAAAGTAATGCGTAACCTCGCTCACAGAACATGTCAGTCCGTCATAATATTCTCAGAAGGTTCCCTCAGATCAGATGATGGAAACATGGCGATATTCAGAGAGGTAAGGCTAAAACAACAAAGGGACATATGTATCGACCGCATGCTATATAACTTAAACAAATAAAACGTGAACCCATTTTCCAGTAACGGCTAAATGACATTAGTCGAAGGAAGTACACACACGTTGTTCCCATTGTGTGTGGGGAGTCAAACTTTTCTCCATCTGGGCCGAGATCCTCCTTGTGGCAGTGGCAAGTCTGTGGCAACTCCGTGGCAGGTTAGGGGTTAGGGTGAGAGCATCTCACTAGACTCACGTTGTAAGGTGAGATGCTCTCACGTTCTGGGTGTGGGGCGACGGGTTCTGTGTGGTTGGGTGAGGGTCGGGGGGGAGGGTCCACACAGCGTGCCGTTGTGACCCCCGCCCTGGACTTGCCACTGATTTACTGGCGATTGCCACACACTTGCCACTGCCACAAAGAGGATCTCACTGTCTCTCCTTTTTCTAGGGGGCGACCCCTGTTCTTTTGATGTGGGAACACTGAACCCGCAGCGGTCGGTTATCAAAACAACTTGTTTCAGACTTTATGAGCAAATACAGAAATCCTCTGTGTTCATTTCTAAAGCCTCACATTAAGTCATATATCACTTTATTTAAGACGCTGCACTACATGCAAGTCGCTGTGTTGTGCCAGATTCTCAATAAAAGTTAGAAAGTAAGATTTAAAGCAAACCCATTGTCATGAAGATACACATTTAACGTAACATAGAATTTACATGAGGTGGAGGTGGCGGTCCATGTTGCTAAATACCCAACTGAAATCGGCTTGTGCCATTCTGAGAAAGGATCCTACCACCGACCACTTTTCGCACCCGGCATCACTCTGATGTGCTTCATCTGCAGGTGCATCGCAGAGAAAAACAATAGGGTGTCGGAATGGTATACAGACTCATTGGAATCACTGTACGATTTGTAAAAAATGTTTGAATTTAGTAAGTCAGATTGATAAAATGGAAATTATTTTTTGTTACTATTGCGACAGAAACATTCTTCGAGAGGTCCATTATCATTATACTTCCTGACCCTGGGTTTGCAAATTATCTACTGGTCAATTGTTTTTTTATTTTTTATAAAAAAGAATCAATTTGTCAAAGTCTAAATTGATGTCCAATTATGTGTCTCGTTTAATCAGCACAACAGCCAACGATATTCAGTATAATATGTGTGGCACAATGCAAGAAACCTTTCACCATAGCGGGAGAGCTGATTCTGCCTGCCGCTGTGGATATGAGCCTTTCAAATTATTATGTATTTATTTATATATATTATATCAGCAGCACTTAATTTAACTTTTAATGTCTGTTACAAGCTGCTGACTTCTGTACCCACTGAACTTGAATTCTCCGTTAGGTTGTTCATAACATGCGTTAATCTGACAAGCTACACTTGATGTGCTTTTGCTTTTATATTTGTACTGCATGCCATTTGTGCTTGTTTTTGTTGTTACTTAAACAAACTTACTTAACCTTAAACTTGTGATATAGCTATACTTTATTATTTGTTTTGACCTGCCAAGGGGCTACAGATACAAATCAACTGTAATCTGGTAAAGCGCATTCAATGATGCAATTAATTGTTTTTGAACTGTTATTCAATTCACAAAATACTTATGATTATCTGTTGATCAACTAGTTCGAGAAATCTAAATCATTGAGTAATGATTTTTAGTTTTCTTGCATTTTGTACTAAATGGTCATAAAGCTCTTTATTCCCGTTTTACTCTTGTTTGGATTAGAGAGCTGAAATGGACAGCAGCAAAAAGAAATTGCTGATTAAGTGGCTACGAACTGCAACCACCTCGCCTACAAATCGTCAGGAGAGAGATGCTGGTGTAAGCACACCCTTTCGCTGGAAAACCTCACCGATTGAAGTTGCAGATGCCTTACCCCTCGGTGACTCTCCAGAACCTGTTGGCCTCGGAGCGATGAGTCTGAACACCCCCAAGAGAAAAGCGGAGGTGCTCTCTGAAACCACGCCATCTTTGGGTAAAGTTAAGCTGAGGAAGCTTTCCAGGCAAAATTATGAAAATTTCATAAATTCAGAGGTAAGCATTTTCTGTTAATCTTGCTTCGCCCATCTTTGTAATGTTACAAGTATTTTATGAGAGCTAGAGTCTCAAATCTGTTATTTATTGCATTATGTAAGTTTCTTTAAAGACATCACTTATTTATTAGTTCATTTTTTTCATCATTATCAGGAGAAACCTATTGACAACTCACCCAGGCAGCTGGAATCCCCAGAGATTTCAGAAGAAGCATCACCTCCAACTTACTCTTTCATCATAAAAAAGAAAGCAAGGACACCTGAAGAGGGCTCAAAGGCGATCTACAGGAAGGCAATGGTTGCAGCCATTGACAGCGCAAAAGTCGGCACCACTAGTTTTCCCAGGACTTTGCCATTTGTGTCTTCGCCAGTGAAAACTGAAACACCCAATTCAGCAACGTTTCAAAGATCAGACGGAGATATTAAGTGTCCCTTGATCCCAGCTGAGTACAAGTCTGAGCACAGCGACACTGTCCATGAGGAACAGTGGTCCCCCCTACAGGTGTTTGAGGACACTGAAGTCCAAATTGACGGCTCTAGAGTAAGTTAAGAAATCTATTTTTTGTTCTAGGTTTACTTGCTTTTATTTTAAATATTTTAGTTTTTTAGTTTAGGGCAATCTATAAGATCATTTGTTTTTTTATTTTTAGCTGATCTTCTGTCTTCATCAAAAGTATCCATAGCAAATGTTCAATGTACGTCCTTACAATGTAGTGACCACAAAGAGTCACGGGGGGGAAAGCTCTCATCTTTTAATTCTATTCGTCTACATTTTTCAGAGTTTTATGCTTAAAGAAGAGGATTCACCCAAGACGTCCATCGCACCAAACTCTGTGCTTGTAGAAACAACCTCTCAAGTCCAGTCCTTTGCTCCAAGAAGTGAACCAGAAGCCGAGTGCTGTGACTCTTTCCTCTCTGCCCTGGAGTATACACCGAATTCTTTGTCTACTTTCAAGATTCAGGAGAAAGGACCTCTTGACATCACAGAATGGAGAAGTCCACCAGTGTATCCCCAGGGAGCTAAAACGTCCTCTTTCACATTTTCTTCCCCAAATGAAACTCCTTGGGACGTCGAGGAAAACCAGCCCCACCCAACAACCATTGCCCTGCCACACACATCCAAAGTTGAGACTGACTATTTCTCCTCTTCCGACCTGATGGCCTACAGGGACCCCTTTGCACTGCCACTAAACTCAAAAAGACTCTTGAACCCTTGCGTGAAGTCGGGAGCCACACGCAGGCAGTCAGATGGTGCTTCCATGCGTTACCCGCCTGTCTCCCTCACTCACGGCGGCACTCCTAGAAGATTATCACTTGGCGCACAACCCATGTGGAGCAGTTACCCCTCCCCGGACAGTCAGGTTGGATTTGTAGACACACACTGCCACATAGACATGCTGTATGGAAAGCTTGGCTTCCGTGGGACATTCAACAGCTTTCGGAATCACTACAAAAGCGGCTTTCCCCCAGAGTTTAGAGGCTGCATTGCCAATTTTTGCAACCCTCGGCTCATGGTGAAGGAGGCACTGTGGGAAGGTTTGTTGGCTGAGGACATGGTCTGGGGTGCATTTGGGTGCCACCCCCACTTTGCAAAAGACTACTCCAGTGTCCAGGAACGTGACATACTAAAGGCCATGCAGCATCCAAAAGCTGTGGCGTTCGGGGAGATTGGCCTGGACTACTCCCACAAGAACTCCACAAACCAGTTCAAGCAAAAACAGGTCGGTAATATCTCCGTAAACCGGTAACTGGTTGTGTTTAGCCTAAACCAAAATGAAAATTATCGTTGGGAAGTTTTATTGGAAAATAACCAGTGGCGTGGTCCTTGTTTTGTTTTTTCTGCAAAGGTGTTTGAGCGTCAGCTGCGTCTCGCAGTGTCCATGCAGAAGCCCCTGGTCATCCACTGCAGGGATGCTGACAACGACCTGCTGGAAATTATGAAGAAGTGTGTGCCGAGGGACTACAAAATTCACAGGTGTCTTGGGAGGAAAAGTCTTAATTATTCTCATAACATTTTCTGAAATATTTCCTGCATGTCTTTTTGGTAAAGTTGCAACCCTTAAGGTTTTATTAAATCACACCCTGTTTTTATTGTACTTAGATTAGCCTTTTCAAGTAATTACCCTCAAATAGTAAACGGATAAGCATTTCATTGGGGGATTTTTTCAATGCGTTTCCAGGCACTGTTTCACAAACAGCTATCCAGTGATTGAGCCCTTCCTCAGAGAGTTCCCAAACTTGTATGTGGGTTTCACCGCTCTGATAACCTACTTCAAAGCCACTGAGGCCCGAGATGCTGTCCGCCAGATCCCTCTGGACCGCATCGTGTTGGAGACGGACGCACCGTATTTTCTGCCAAGACAGGTACATTTAAAAGGAAACCTGAACGCCGCTCTACCGATACAATGGAACAAAGCACATTTTGACAACATACGTGTGCCTCTCCAAACAGGTGAGGAAAGATGTCTGCCGATTCTCTCACCCTGGGATGGGAATCCACACGCTGCATGAGCTGAGCCTGCTGAAGGGAGAGGCCATGGCGACGGTCCTCACCACGGTCAGAGAAAACACTCGTCAACTCTACGGAGTTTGATCCTAGTCTTGGAGAGCTGGTTAGTGTTACTATGTGCCTTTTTGTTATGGAGTTCTCAATCCGCCACGTAGAGAGCAGTGTCATTTTAAATAAACTAAAAGACTTACAATCGATTGGGGGGCAATTATGTCTCTTGCCTGAAATACTGTATGTTATTGTTCCTCTAATATTTGATCTCATTGCTGTTTTGACATCCACTGTTTGGATGTTGCTCTCGTCCAGATGCCGTTAAGTTGTTTGTTTTAAAGTGGACACACATTAAAAACCTATAATCCCAGTTTTTTTTAATTTATGCATTGAGGTTTTATTGAATTATTTATGAATGCATAATTACTGACTGGAGCAACTGCCAATGGAAAGTAAGTAAGTAGAGCATGGCTTCATAAAGAGAGGCTGATACTCTCTTGAGGACAGGAAGTGGCTGTGGGGACGGTCCATTACCTTGTTTGATCACATATTTCACGCACATTTGGCTGAAGTGCTTTTTATTGTAGGAATGATTAGCTTGGGCTACCTGGGAGTTCTGGGGGAGTTCAGACCAGATATCTGATAGATGAATCTGATAGATACATCATCAAGAGGGATTTGTTGAAACACAGACCTAAACCCCTCTTTGCAAGGTTCTAAATCAAAGCTTAATTTAAAGAGTTTTACAACCTTCTTTGTAGAGTACACATTGTTCATGATTGTCTATCTGTTTATTACAAGCTACCAGGTGGAATGCAGGACACAAGAGCATCGGAGCAGTGTGTACTTTGCTGTGTTTGATTCCTCAGCTTGGAACAGGATCTTTTTGTTGTGTGTTTGTCATCTATTCACCTGTCAGACACTTACATACAACACAGAACCGTGCAATACTTGTGCCACAATTAGCAATTTTTGTGTCATGGCAATTGCATAACTTGCAATATGACAAAAAACATTCAACCGGTTTTCTTTGGTTAAGACAGAAAGACAAAGGATGAGTTTATGCTTTATTTTTTGAAGGCACAGGGTCTCTAAAAACAAATAAAAGTCAGCTTTTACAACTTCAGGGGGGTGGTAATAATCATCTAATTTATTTTTTAATTGCACCCTTTGTGGGGGGGAAGTAATTTCACGGGGGCCCCCCGGTTATAATGGTAGGGGAAACGTGGATTCAATGCTGAACAACATTGCACTGGATATGAGTGGCTCTTTAGTGGACAGTTTTTAAAATGAAGAGGAATTAAAACAAATTCCACTATATTACTATTATTATATTACTACACATCTGAGAGTTGAAAATCAATGTTTAAATTTGTCAAAATGATAACTCAAGTTTCATATATATATTTATATCAGCTTCTGTATTCTATTTAACCATATTCACATCAGCCAGCTTTCATAATTCTAATGAATTCAAATTCAAATCTATAAAGGAAGGAAGACCCTGTCTTTGAAACTGCATCAAAAACTAAAGTCCCTAGTCATAACTACAGTCTTATCTTTGTAATGACGAATATCAGCAGATTTTTTGGAAGTCACCGACACCGACTTATTAACATAGTTTTAAGAGCATTTAGCAAAACCCTTTTGAGGAGACCAACACATGCAGGCTACTACTAATTGAAGAGTAAATGGGAAGGCATTGAGACAGCAACATTCACATTCTTTTCCATGATCTTCAAAGTTGTGATTGGCTCTCTGAAACAAGATAAAACATGTCAAAAAATAACATTTAAGAATTGTATTGTTTAATTATTTTATATAAGCCATAAGCAACTTTTAAATGGATAAAACACAGGATTCTGGCGAACCTGTTGGAGCCTCTGTGCTTCCCAGAAGGCGCCGAATGATCTGCAGAACTACACCGTACTGCTCAAAGTCCTCCTCTCTCACAGTGAAGCCAATATCAAAGAGGGGCCTTATCTACTCAGAGGAGAGGAAGACCATAGAGTTATAGGGAGGATTTTGAAGGATGAGGTGTAGTATGGTGAGATTATTTCAACTTACTGTGAGGTGGTTGTCCACAGCAGGCTGAATAGGCTCTTCCATGACTTGGCGGCCGACTCTGGGCGGTTTTCCCTTGTTCTGTGGTTGACCCAGATCAGAGAAATCTCATAATTGTAAAGAATTTCCTTTCACATTAGTGCACTAAATGAGAGGATACAATTCCAAGGTCTTGAATAAAGTCTATGCAGTCGGTGCCAACTATGATTTCACTATCCGTACAAGCCTCAGTTCCTCCCATGTGATGTGTCAAATGTTCCTCCTTTTGCACCATGCGGCCAATATACAGAATCAAATGTTGGATTTTTAGCCACAAAAGAGATGCTCACATGATTACATTATAAGTGCTAACGAATGAATCCAGTGTAAAATGTAAGAAAGCGAGAGAGAGCATTTTACCTGAGGTTTCTGTGACGGGCTGAGGAAGCTGGAGCCTGCGCTGGTCGACTTGCACCACAAGGTCAGGGAGCACAACAGAAACACAAGCAAACAGGTGTTTCTTTTGACAAACATGATGGAATTGAAATCACTGTTTGATCTACTGCACAAAGTATGAAGAAATAATGTAAAGTAAAAAGTTAAAAAGATTGATCTCCTAATCGGATTTTGACAGCCACCTGTTCCCTTTTCGTCCAAAGGTCTTTGACTTTGTTGAAAAGCTTGTGGCTTCACACCATTATATAGTTTCCTCCTCTTTCATTCTGGCTTACCAATGCATTAAATGTAGTAGTGCATTCGTATCTTGGTAGCATTGGACTGTTCAAATGTTTAAATTGATAACAGAGTGGACATTTCTCTGTTGTACGCTAATAGCAGAGCCCCTGATTCTCTTATCCCAGGTGATGATGGAGACAATTGAAATGCTGTCATAGAGATACTGATAACTGGGACTGCACATCTACAGGGACATGTCAATATTAAGCTATTTTTCAGAGGACAAGTGCAATACACATGGAAATTATTACACAGTATCTTTACTCAGGGTGAGATGAATCATCAATATAGTTAGCTATTAACTCTAATATTGAACAGGCAGACTGCACAACGGCTAATAATGCTCCTATAGTGTTGTTGTGCATCAAACTGAGGAATTTGACTAAATCATAGCGCGTTTATGTATATTTGATTCGATTAAAACATCTACCAATCTGACGGAGCAAATCATCAGTGGGAAGGTTAGAATAAGAGCTTTTCCACAATACTACACACATTGGTTGGCTATACGCAACAGAACATTTGTATTTCTTTTTTTTTGCTTGGATTAAGAAGCAATGTTCTTCCTAGGAAGAAGATGATCACAAACAAATGTGAAACAGGACAGACACAATCATTTTTACCTTTTCACATCCACTTTTCTTTGTCATGGGAAATGATAGATAATTCAAAAATACTTTTTTTAGAGACACAGTTGCACCTGAGACAAAATAATAAATGGAACAAATCCAGTTTATGAAGACTTTTGAGGAAGATTAAAAGTTAACAGATTGGGACGGTGTGGTCGGTACTGTATTTACATCAAAATGCCCCTAGGGGGCGATAGAGAAACGTTTTACTACACAGAGAAGAAGAACCAACGAAGAAGTCAGCGCAGCAGCGACCATATCAATATGGTGTAGGAAATAACTCCTAAACATGGACAAAAAGAAGAAACCCTTCGCCGTGACTGCTTCATCGGTGAGTTTCATTAAGAAGCTTCTTTTAAAAAATGTTTTGAAGCTTCTCAATATTTATACCCTGCGTGACATTAAATACATGCTAATAACAGCTAACGCTAACTTAACGTTGCATCCAGGCGACATGCTAGCACGTACAAACTATAGCTAGCTAGAATACAAACCTGTAACGTTATTTATTCTTTCTTACAGCTGGTGGACCTTAAAGCTGAACTGTACAGGAAGCAGGAACAATTCAAACAGGAAAAACTTGGCCATGAAAATAGTGGAGCTGGATTCACATCAAAACCCAAAATCAAGGTACAGTAAACGTTGGTGTTCTCTTAGTGAGCTTTTTAAAAAAACCTATTTCTGTAGTGACAGCTTGACGAACCAGGTGTCATGTCTTCGTTGTACTGTGTAGAAACCTAATGTCTGGAGTAAACAAAACACTGGGGTTTCTGCAAGAGCTGAGAAAGATGCTGAGCAGCTGGCTGAGGAGCAGACCAGCCTGGACACATCAAGGTGAGTTCAACACATGACGTAGATCACCAGTAGAGTTAAAACATCTGACTCCTCATGTATCTACTTTCAACAGACGCAAGTTGGAGGAGAAGGCCAAACTCTATGAGCAGATGACAAAGGGAGACTTTCCTGGTTTGTGAAGTGTAAATATATATATATATAGTTCTACAAAGATCTGTGTATACTTTGTGATCATTTTGTCTTGTGATACCTCAGATGAAGAGACGGAGGGACTGTTCCTGGTGGATTTCACCCAAAAGATTATTGACAAAAAGAGAGAAATGTATGCACAGAAGGAAACGGATAGAAAGGATGAGGAAAGCGACAACTCATCTGTCCCCCCTCCTCAAAACCCAGATGAGGAATGGTAAAGTCTCATTGATTTGATTGATTTCTAATTTAAAATGTGAAACTACATATATTACATGGTGAAGATTATTGGTAAACTGTTCTCCTTCTGCATTCTTTCTCTGTAGGGTGGATTATGTTGACGCTTTGGGCCGATCTCGAAGATGCATGAAGAAAGACCTGCCAGGTTTTAGGAAAATGGACCAAGACTTTAAAGGAAAAGGGTGAATATACTACAATTAGAATGTATTTAAAGGACCAGGAGATAGTTTCTCAATGTTGGTGTTATACTGGGAGCTGCAATGTTTTTTGATATGACTCTTCCATGTAGAAAAGCTTCAGATGATAAGACCTTACTCTCGGAGGATATGCGTCGAGAGCTGCAGAGGCAGGAGTGGGAGAGGGAGGAAGAGGAGGCTATGAAGAGACCTGTAGGGCCGATACACTACGAGGATATTAGGGGACAAGGTTACCTTTTTTAATTAATGGCTAAAAAGCTTGCTCTCACATTTAAAACTAAGGATTTAGTCTTTTGCTGTAGAAGTAATGTTGTGTGTCTGTTTATCTCAGAGGCTCGAGATCTCGGTGTAGGTTACTTTGCGTTCGCTCATGATGAAGAGCAACGCAGAAAGCAGAGAGAAACTCTGGACATGCTGAGAGACCAGGTGAGCTGCTGATGTGTGGACAAATGGAAACACAGAAATATTTGGGTTAATGTGTGTCTTTACCAACCCATACTACAAGAAAACTCTTGTATCTGGGCAGTAAACACACATCCTCAATGTACTGGACACACCAAATTATCTCCTATGTTTGTCTTTGTTGTTCACAGAGTCTGTTCCGTACTGCTACACAATTATAATCCTTGTGTGTATATATATATATATATGTAAACACATTTATACATACATCATTTCAAAAAAAAAAATGCATCTAGAGTCCAAACAGATAAATAACGTTGCTCCCTTTTTGCTCAGTTCTTATTTCTTGTCTATTTCCATCCTGTGCTTTAGACAACAGATCAGCGCACCAAGAGGGAACAACTGAAGGACAAGAGGCAGGCCATCCTGCGGGCCCGCTTGGCCAAAGTGAGGCAGAGGAAGATGAAGAAGGCCAAACTGGATGGCACTGAGGACGAGCAGGGAGAGGGAGAGACTGAAGGTGAGTCCACAACTGCATGAGATCCAAATAATTTTATTTGGGTTAGAGTTTTTTGCATGTAAAGTATTTTTGCACACTGCAATTCAATAATCACAGATAATGTAAATGAGGGATTGTTTTGAATTCCTTGTCTTAGGAGGGGAGGATGAAGGTGAATTTTTAGGGTCCTCTCCTCCACCGGAAGACTCCCCAGAAATAAGCACAGTGAAGAAGGTGGTAGTGGAGATCCAGGAAAGGAAGGACACCAAACCAGGAGTTCCTCATGTCAGAGAATGGGACAGAGGCAAAGGTAATCTTATATTTTTAAAATTAAATGTATCTCACTACCTTATTTCATGAAGTAAATATCCTTCAATATTTGTAGTTCATGATAAAAGAATTCTGAAGGAATCTCTTCCTTCACACACACACACACACACACACACACACACACACACACACACACACACAGTGAAGTGCTTCAGCTCCACCCTCTTTACGAGCCAACGAATCTGCAGTTTTGTCAAGTGGATTTGTCAAGTTATGGGTTAAAACGTTAAAAGTACAGATTGGAATTCCCCAAACCGATATAAAGCAATTTCTATCCATTGTTAAATACTTGAATTGTTTAACTTTTTCTTCCAGAATTTATGTTTACCGAGTGGACAACTCGGCGTCGCGAAGAGCGAGATTCCGATTTTGCTCCTCCCTCTGCGTACTTTACTGAGGGGAAGAGACCATTGAAGTTTCAAAATAAGGAGAATAAATCCAATATGTCCTTTAAGTGGACCAAAGACCCAGCAGAAATCTCTGAGAGCAAGGAGGAACCGCAGTCTCAGGCTGAAGCAGTTCCTTCCCCTCCTCCTCCTCCTCCTCCTCAAAAGCAAAGTCCTCCACCTCCATCACAACCACAGCCTTCATCGCAGGCATCACCTACCAATCACCCAGCAGATTCGGCTCCTTTGACTGCTCCTCCTTTTAATCTCCAGTATCCTACTCCTCCGCTTTATCCTCAATTTTCTTCTCCTCATTTTGCTGGACCGCATCAGTTACCTCCCCTGTTTCCCCCACAGTACCCAAACCACTATTCACCCCAGTGTCCCCCTCAGTTTCAGCCCCAGTATCCCCCCCAGTATCCCCCCCAGTATCACCCCCCGTATCCCTCCCATTATCCTGCCCAGTATACCCACCAGTACCCCGCCCAGTATCCTCCTCAGAATCCACCCGGGTATGCAGCTCCCAGCCAGCCTCAGCCTCCGCCGCCTGGAGAGACCAGCCATGCTCCTCAGCCCACAGAGAGTCTGGACGACATGCTTTCCTTTTACAGGAACACTACTTTGTCATAATTAACGTGTAGTTGCTTCAAACTGAAGTGTTAATACATGGAGTTTTAGAATTGAATAAATACCAAGAAATTAGCTTGATGTTTTGACTTTTTTGTTGTTGTGCAAAACTGAGTAATTTTACTAATGAACATATAACGCTCTTTTAAAGAGGGTATAATGTGAAGTCACTATTTGTAAAGTTAGCTGCAGTATGAAAGTATCCACCAGATGAACCTGTAAATCTGCTGTGATCTGACCTGTCTGGCATCCTTATAGTGCTGCAATTATTTCATGTCAATTTTATTAGCTAATTATTTTACTGAATGATCAATTGTTATGTTTTAAAATGGAGAAAACACCCTCCTGGATGATATTTTTTCAAATGCCCATCCAACAATCTGTAAGTATTCTGTATTTAAAAAAGAAGAAGATTTCACAACTAAACAAAGTAGAATTGTTTTAGCTCTAAATAATGAATGAGAATCTATTGCAGTAAAAGATGATTCAATAACTCATCACAGTCTAGTGCGGTCACCCATGAAACCTTATTGCACATCAAAGCAATTTTACCTACAAAAACATTGCCTCCTATTGAGATTTGACCACAGTGGGAAAACACACTCAGACAGCTTTAGCACTGTCCCTCTGGTAAATGTGTGAGCGCGTTTGTGTTTATATTTGTGATTGATTGTCTGTTTTGAGTTTTTTTAAGCCAATTTGCTGTGTCAGAGATGAGATGATGCTGATACAGTGGCACGATCTCACTGTGTGAATGTCACTCAGGGACAAACTGCAATACTTTTTTTACTTTTAAATGAATAATAAAACATAATTTGTAAAGTGAGCCAAATAATCCAAAGCAGTATTTTGACTTAATTTGACTCATCTAATTAGCACCGCTATGAGGCTAACATGTAATGTCCAAGCAATTATTAAATAGATTAGATTAGATAGATTAAACACAAATCCACACATACTAAATCCTAATGTATATAATCAACATAAGCATTATACATGCTGAACATCAGATGGTTGTAACAGTTTCCTTAGGCGTGCATGTTAGCATTATGGTATTAGCATTTAGCTTAAAGCACCGCAAAGTTGTTCGCACGAATGTAGACCCCTTATGAATAATATGTACAGGAACATTTACTAGTCTTATAGCACACAAGCAACTTCTTTTCTCTGTGTATGATACCCCCACACAAAAAACTTTAAGACTGGTGAAAAATGCATCTTCTCAGATTCCATTTGCTTGCTGACTCACTACTTTCATGGGTCTAATCACTTGTTGGGACATGAAAGGAGGGTCTCATTGACAGATCTGCCCCCCTCTCAGGGAGCAGCACAGCACTGATAAATGATCTCCTCCCTGTGGCGGTTTAATCCTGCTGTGGCTGAGCAAAATGGCAACCTCTTGTTTTTCATAATAGAAATGAAATAACCATCAAGTTGTGAAAGCAGCTTCAGGTCTAATTTGATTTTACCAAGTACTTTATTTGTATTAATATCTTTAAGGAAAATCATTTTCACCATCAATCACATGCACTGTTAAAATCTATTTTTTCCACACATAGTGTAGCTGTTGGTTAGCGGTTAATATTTTTCCCACTGCAGCTGTCGCAGGAGCTAATGGAGCCTCTATGAGGAAGATTAAGAGGTCCAACACTGGTTCTGCAGTAATCCTGGCTTATGTTCTCTAGACCTGAGCAGACAATCAATGTTGTCTTAATTGAACTGGAGGTCTTGGATCAGGAGAGACAACCCAGTCTCCAAAAAAAGCGTGAAATGGCTACGTTGGTCCACCGTGATAAACGTAGTCATGTTACGTTTTCCCCCAAAATAACGTTACTATGTTACGTTTCTTTTGGCCCATTCATTTACATTGCTTTGCAAATAGGTCACGTGACTATCAAGTTTCCCGGTAGCGAAAAGAAAAACATGGCGGACGGTCAGCATAATCTCCGTGAAAAACACAATATTTTAAGAAAGCATCAGCATTTGTATGCATTTCGATGGCATTTCTAGCGAGAAGTATGCGTTATTCTTTCATAATCTTCTATCAGAGACTGTAGAAGACCTTCCGTTTATTCGTTTCTGCGAAGATTTGAGTGTCCCTTTGGCAAAGCGTGGCTACGCAACGCCTTTAACGGCGCATTATTAAAAAAACACTTCCAGTGGGGGCGTAAAGAGGCGTTCAGCCTTAAAGCCACTAATCGCCAAACAAAACAAACTCAAAGCACTCGAATCACATTATGACTTTTTAAACATAAATTCCGTTATTTTTATGAGTTTTCAATGAAAGAATGCATCATTTCCGGGGGTAGGCATGCCCGGGACATCCCGAATTATGGGCAATTTTGATTTGTCCAGCTTTTTGACAGCTCCAGTCCCGACTTCCAATCACAGCCTCCTAAATCAATGACGCGCCTAAAACTCTCGGTTCGAACATTACGTCTTGTTTACATGGGAAAGGGGGGCGGGGCTTCGCCCTCAGAGCGGAGCGTCATTTCTCGCTCCACACGTCTCCTCTTTTTACTGGCCAGGAAAACGGGCGATCTATCCCACGTGGGTCTGGCTCCATTCCATTGGCTCTGACGAATCCATAGAGAGGCGGGACTTATCATTTTCCCGGCAAACGGAGAGATTTGAGCTGCATTGCTTCCACTGTGCGTGAAGTGGCCGTGAGGCCTCCACTAAAGTCTCTCTCTATTTGTTCTGCTTTACTCAATAAAAGTAAAACCTTTACAGATATACTGTCCACACACTAGGCTAACATAATGGAGACTTCCAGGCTTCGTCCTTTATGTTTTATGGGGATAAAGCCCCTGTAAGTAGTTTTTTCCCAAGCAAATCTGAGTTTCTTCTTTTTTTGTGTGTCCCATACAAATATCAAAATATATATACTGATTTTCACATCCAAACACACTCACTTATGTTCCCTTTTATCATGACAACAAGAAATTTCAAGATATACCTTTTGCTTTCATAAATATGACAGTTTTAGTGTGTAAATGCCCAGCAGTGTACGGTCCGGGGGCCCCTATCGGGCCACTTGTTAGATGGTTCGATTAGTCTATCACTACTATACTTTGATCTGACGACTAATTTGCACATCATGCTCGTACCGGCATGGCTTCGCCCTTCCCAGGCATAGTTCATCATCTTCCGGGGTCCTATAGCCAGTGTTGGGAAAGTTTACTTTCTACATTAACTAGTTCAAAGTTTAGTTTACAAATTTTAAAAAGGAACTAGTTCAGTTCATAATTCAAAATATTTGAACTAAGTTCACGGTTCCAAAAAATGAACTAGTTCAGTTCTTTTTTTCCATACGTTGCTGCGAGCTATTTTTTTTTTAAATTATTGCCACAGCCCAGAACCACAGACAGCAATTATTTTATCAGTTTTAACACTGAAGCGATGCATCAGATTTAATCTTCTTATCCAATTTGAATCCTTATCCAACCAGGGTTTACATTAGCATTGAGGGGACAGCATTTCCCTAATGATTCTTTGATGCTATGTTGCTGTCTATTCACTCCACACTAGCAGCAGTTGCAGAGTTTACCCCTACACTACATTCTCAAACACATGCTGCTTAAATGGTCTTTTTTAAATAAGGAATTATTAAAAGAAAAACAGGACAGTAATCATTAAGGTGCAAATGTTTGCAAAGAAAGGTCAGATTCCTCCCATCCTCACCGACCTTGTCAGTAACTTCATAAACTCTTTAAAATTATTATACGCCGCCTCTTTGCTACACTTATTAATGCGCGTTTATGGTGTGTTTTCTATAGAAATCTGGTACCCCATTGAACGATGTTAAGCTGAACGAACGCGCCGTTCATAGACACCAGAATGAACGAGAACAGTGACGTTCATCGGGCATTAATACAGTACGTTGAGTTCACGTTCGCCCAAAATATCAACAAGTTTATGAACGCGTTCAGGCACAACACTGTCCCAAAAGGGCCGGGATCGCACCTCACCCAGCATGCCTCGGCCTTCACTTTTTTCACTACAGAGTTTTGTTGCACCCTGTGACTCCGGCGTTAGACTCCTTCGACTGAGTTTTAAGATGGGTTGGATGGGTTACTGACTAAAATTTATGCCCCCACCCCCTAACTGCCTCAGGGAAACTTGTAAATATAATAAGTCAAATAAGTCAAACAAGCAAGTTGTATCTGGTTTAACCCTTTTATTCCTGTAGGCGTTTTTTAGGTCTCATGCTGGAAATTGCATTTACACACTAAAACTAGGATAACGCATGTCTGATGATAGTGACAGTGAGTCTGTCGATCAAGATGAGGATGGAGACATAGTAGAGGTTGAAAATCCTCCTTGTTGAACACCCCACAATACATTCTGTGCTCCCTCTGGCATAACATTTCTAATGATATCATGTCCCCCCCTTCAGTATTTTAAGACATTCTTCAGGTTATTGTAGGCCAGTTGAATGTGTATGCCATAAAATTTGACACAAACAAGCCCTTTAAGTTTACATGTTTTGTATGTGGATTTTGTACATACAGTGTTGGTCATTTCATTTCTTTGTTTAATATTTTTGAATTTATGTTTGAATCCATTTGTGGTTAATGTGCTCAAAATGCACTACTTTCTTAATGATTACATTGCTTGTTTGACTTATTATATTTACAAGTTACCCTGAGGCAACAGACCTAAATCAAGTTAGGGGGTGGGGGCATATATTTTAGTCGGTAACCCATCAAACCCATCTAACAAGTGGCCCGATAGGGGCCCTCGGACCGTACACTGCTGGGCATTTACACACTAAAACTGTATGATTTATGAAAGCAAAAGGTATATCTTGAAATTTCTTGTTGTCATGATAAAAGGGAACATAAGTGAGTGTGTTTGGATGTGAAAATCAGTATATATATTTTGATATTTGTATGGGACACACAAAAAAAGAAGAAACTCAGATTTGCTTGGGAAAAAACTACTTACAGGGGCTTTATCCCCATAAAACATAAAGGACGAAGCCTGGAAGTCTCCATTATGTTAGCCTAGTGTGTGGACAGTATATCTGTAAAGGTTTTACTTTTATTGAGTAAAGCAGAACAAATAGAGAGAGACTTTAGTGGAGGCCTCACGGCCACTTCACGCACAGTGGAAGCAATGCAGCTCAAATCTCTCCGTTTGCCGGGAAAATGATAAGTCCCGCCTCTCTATGGATTCGTCAGAGCCAATGGAATGGAGCCAGACCCACGTGGGATAGATCGCCCGTTTTCCTGGCCAGTAAAAAGAGGAGACGTGTGGAGCGAGAAATGACGCTCCGCTCTGAGGGCGAAGCCCCGCCCCCCTTTCCCATGTAAACAAGACGTAATGTTCGAACCGAGAGTTTTAGGCGCGTCATTGATTTAGGAGGCTGTGATTGGAAGTCGGGACTGGAGCTGTCAAAAAGCTGGACAAATCAAAATTGCCCATAATTCGGGATGTCCCGGGCATGCCTACCCCCGGAAATGATGCATTCTTTCATTGAAAACTCATAAAAATAACGGAATTTATGTTTAAAAAGTCATAATGTGATTCGAGTGCTTTGAGTTTGTTTTGTTTGGCGATTAGTGGCTTTAAGGCTGAACGCCTCTTTACGCCCCCACTGGAAGTGTTTTTTTAATAATGCGCCGTTAAAGGCGTTGCGTAGCCACGCTTTGCCAAAGGGACACTCAAATCTTCGCAGAAACGAATAAACGGAAGGTCTTCTACAGTCTCTGATAGAAGATTATGAAAGAATAACGCATACTTCTCGCTAGAAATGCCATCGAAATGCATACAAATGCTGATGCTTTCTTAAAATATTGTGTTTTTCACGGAGATTATGCTGACCGTCCGCCATGTTTTTCTTTTCGCTACCGGGAAACTTGATAGTCACGTGACCTATTTGCAAAGCAATGTAAATGAATGGGCCAAAAGAAACGTAACATAGTAACGTTATTTTGGGGGAAAACGTAACATGACTACGTTTATCACTGTTAGTGCCATTTTCCACGTTATAATTTAGGTTTAAATTATGATCATTTTGATTTATGTTCTATGACGATTTATTACATTATAAGTATGAATACAAAAAATGGATATGAATATGCATGTTGGTTGATGCATGTGTGGTGTGCATGCTTTGTTTTGATACATTGGAGCTGCGCGAGTGCGCGCATCTTTTATGACGTAAGAAACCCTGTGTAACGTTATGCTGGCCAGATCTTTTCAGTAAAGCAAACGGAGCGAACACACCGTTTTCTACCGTTGTTCAACCCATAAACACGCGTAGACTCGTTCTTTCCGTTGTGAAGTGGTTAAATGAAAAGAAACATCTGACTTACGCAAAAAAGGGAACTTTAGCCACTACATTAAGTAGAAAACGATCGCCGAGAGCGAGACAAGATCATCTGAAGCCGAGGAAATACGCGCCGCGCGGGACATGAGTTGACGAGTGAGCCAGCTGGAGCGACAACGCCGTGCACCCGACCGGATTTCCAGACGACTTCAACGATGATGGTTGAGTAAACAATGAACGGAACCGAATGAACGGATAAGCTATAGCCAGCGGACCCTGCTAGTTACGGCGAAATACGGATAGTTTTGCCAACGTAATCAACGTGGCCGAGCTATTGCCACTAGCCACACAGGACATTTTGCTACAAGTGCTATTGCTAGCCAGTTATATTAGCCCATAAGAAGCTCTCCGTAAATTCTGGAAATAAATACGGCTCTGAAATCTCATTTTTGGAAGGCATCTACGTGCTTTGAGGTTAAAGGACTGTTAATCTGGATTTCAGAAGTTTGCAAGAGCTTGCTATAAGAGACTGTCGTAGCGCTAGTACCCAGCTGAAATGTCTGATGAAGAAACTAAGATGGAGGGCAACGTCGAGCTAAACACGAAAAGAAGGATCAAGTTGACCACAAAGGCCTTAGAAGAGAAACTTGATACACAGATGAAACTTAGGAAACGTGTGTTAGCACGCCTTGTCTCCAAAGCAGAAGAAATAGAAAATCTCATGAAAATCGAGTCCAATGCACTTCTGGTGGAAAAGGATCATCTTAGTGATTACTCAAAATTCCTGAATGAGTTTATTGAAGTAAATAATGTAGTTAGCAAACTGCTATCAGATGATGAAAGAAAGGCCGACCAGCAATATTGGAGTGACCCAAACCGCTCAAAGCATGAGAACTTTCTGGTTAAATTGGAGCAGTGGATAATTAACGCAAAACGGCACGCCAACGCCACTAACAAACAAGCTGCAAGAAATGACGCGACGACGCAGCAAGCCGAGTCTGTCGTCGAAGATGTGGATCCAGATGACAGTGCTTCTGCCGTACACGAAAAATATAGTTCAGTCACAGCACGTAGTGTATGCAGTAGACACTCAAGGTCATCCAAAGCGTCCTCTCATGCTTCGTCTCTGCGTAGGATAGAGGAAGCTAATCGTGCAGCCCTACTCGCACGCGCAGCCGCGTTTACAAAGAAACGGGCACTGCAGTTGGAAGAAGCACAGATGAAAGCCAAGAAGATTCAGCTGGAGGCTCGAATGGAGGAGCTAGACATCGAAACTGCTATCGCAGAGTCCACAGCAAAGCTACAAGCTCTGGAAGCTTTCGATAACGAAAACTCGGACGACGACGGTATGAATTCTTACCTTAGCAAGAACGTGCCTACAGCAGCAATCGTCAAACATCATGCTCCAGATGTCAAACCAAAGTCGACCAGCAGTTTTCGAGTTATCCAGGACAACGATGCATCTCACAGTCCAACTAGACACACGTTGTATGTGCAAGAGAGTAACGAACGCGACAATAACACAAGTGCAAGTTGCTATGGAAGGGAAGTTGAACCAGAAAAAGTGATTTTGAACCAGAAGGATATCACCGAGATGTTAGTCACACAACAGAGACTAGCCAACCTACCTCAACGAGAAGTCCCCGTATTCAGTGGCGATCCTTTCGAGTTCCTGCCATTCATGAGGGCATTTGAGCACATCATTCACAGTCGCACAGACAATGATGAAGACCGCTTATACTATCTTGAACAATTCACCAGCGGCGAACCAAAAGAACTCGTGAGAAGCTGCCAACATATGAGCGCACAACAAGGCTACATTGAAGCAAGAAAGCTCTTGAGCCATCACTTTGGCAATGAACACAAAATAGCTGCGGCCTACGCGGACAAGGCTATCAACTGGCCTCAGATCAAAGCAGAAGACGCCAAGTCACTTCACAGCTTCTCCATCTTTCTCACTGGTTGCAACAATGTCATGAAGAGCATGGAATATCTTGAGGAGATGAACAGCTCAGGTAATCTTCGGATTGTCATCTCAAAATTGCCCTTCAGACTCCGCGAAAGATGGAGAGTCATAGCCTTTGACATACAGGAAAGGGAAGGAAGAAGGGCAAGGTTCTCAGATCTCGTGAAATTCATCAACAGACAAGCAAAGATAGCTTCAGACCCACTGTTTGGTGATGTGAAAGAGTCCTTCGAAGTAAACGAAAAGGGCAAGTCAAGCTTTAGACCTGCCAAGAGGGGCGGACCTAAAAGAACCACTGGCTTTGCTACAAGTGTTAAGCTAGACGAAGTGGATGCCTCAGAACCAAGTACAAGCAGCCAGTCAAGCAATGCGTTTCAAGAGCCATGCTTGTACTGTAACAAAAGACACACCCTGAGCGCATGTAACAAAATAAGAAGTCTGCCAAACAAGGAGAGAATCGAGTTCCTTAAAGGTAAAGGACTTTGTTTCGGGTGTTTGACCCAAGGGCACATGGGAAAGGACTGCAAAAGGAGAGCCACGTGTGAATTCTGCAGCAAGAAACACCCAAGCCTACTTCATAGTAAAAGGGACGAGAGCACCGACCAAGAGAACACCAGGCCTGGGAGAGGTCAAAGTTCTACCAGTGGACACTCAACTCCACGAGAAGACGCGTTAGCCAAGAGTGAAGTCACGGCAGTCACCGGGGCCGGAGGCAGCAACTGTATCCTGTCCATCGTGCCCGTGCGCATCAAATCCAAGAGGAGCAACACGACAATAGAAACGTACGCATTCATGGACTCAGGAAGTTCTGCTACATTTTGCTCCGAAAGATTGATGAGACAGCTTGGCGTCCATGGTAAGAAGACTCAAGTGCTACTCCGTACTATGGGCCAGGAGAAGCCTGTGTCCTGCTACGTGCTCTCAGATTTAGAAGTGTGCGGTCTGACAGAGAACAAGTACATAAGCCTGCCAGATGTTTATACCCACACAGACATACCTGTAACGAAGGACAATGTTCCTGTTGAAAAAGACTTGGAAGGATGGCCGTACCTGCGGAAAGAAGTGCAGCTACCACAGATCGACGCGGGTGTTGAGATGCTAATCGGAATGAACGCTCACTCTGCGATGGAGCCGTGGAAGATAATCCACAGCAAAGACAATGGGCCTTATGCAGTGAAGACGACCCTCGGTTGGGTAGTTAATGGTCCTCTCAAGAGAGGTGACGATTACCACAAGTCAGACCACTACAGTCAACGGGCTTCAGTCAACAGAATCTCAGTCAGCGGTGTAGACAGTATGCTACTGCAGCAATACAATCACGACTTTCCAGAACAAGCCTGTGAAGAGAAGTCAGAAATGTCGCGAGAAGACGTGCAGTTCATGAAGTCTGTGACTGAGACAATCAAGAAAGTCAATGGGCACTACAGCATCAGGATGCCTCTCAGAAACAAAAATGTGGTGATGCCGAGCAACAAGTGTGTTGCTGAGCAACGAGCATCAAACCTGAAAAGGAAACTCGCCAAAAACTCCAGCTTCCATGACGACTACAAGACCTTCATGCTGGACCTGCTGAGCAAAGGCTATGCAGTGGAAGTTCCTGAAGACGAGCGCAACCGCAACGACGGCAGAGTATGGTACATTCCCCATCACGGCGTGGTCCATCCACAAAAGGGAAAGCTGCGGGTTGTTTTCGATTGTGCCGCTTCGTTTCAAGGGAAGTCACTGAACGATGAACTGTTGCAGGGTCCGGACCTAACTAATAGTCTGGTTGGAGTCCTGACGAGGTTTCGACACAAACACATCGCACTCATCTCCGACATCGAAGCGATGTACCATCAAGTAAGAGTCCCCGACGAGGACTCTGATCTTCTACGATTCCTTTGGTGGCCACAGGGGGATCTGAGCCAGCCTCTGCACGAGTACAAGATGGTGGTTCACCTGTTCGGGGCCAAGTCAAGCCCAAGCTGTGCCAACTACGCTTTAAGACGGACGGCAGAGGATGGGAAAGGCAGCTCATCACCTGAAGCAGTAACTACAGTCCTAGAGCACTTCTACGTCGATGACTGCCTGGTTTCAACGTCCGGCGAGAAGGAGGCTACGACCTTGACCAAAGACCTCATTGAACTTTGTGAAAGTGGAGGATTTCACTTAACTAAGTGGTCAAGCAACAGTCGCGAAGTGCTGTCATCACTTCCCGAACAAGAGCGAGCAAAGGAGATCAAGAATCTAGACCTGGACAGAGATGAACTACCCATGGAAAGGGCCCTTGGAGTGGACTGGTGCATAGAATCAGATTCCTTTAAGTTCCGGATCCACGTGAAGAACATGCCCATAACAAGACGGGGTATCCTCTCGGTCGTAAGCTCAATATACGACCCCCTTGGATTCCTGTCGCCGTTCATTCTTCTCGCGAAGACCCTCGTCCAGAGTCTCTGTCAAATGAAGCTTACCTGGGACGAAGAGATTCCAGAAGATGTGGCGAACAGGTGGTTCGCTTGGCTGTCTGACTTGAGCCAGTTCGCCAGCTTTTCTGTCAGGAGGTGCGTCAAGCCTGAGGGATTTGGGCCAGTAACGTCAGCACAACTGCACCATTTTTCCGACGCTAGCGAGAAGGGCTACGGCGTCGTCACTTACCTCCGCATCCAGAACAGCCATGGTCGAGTCCATTGCTCATTTATTCTCGGAAAATCCAGAGTGACGCCGCTTAAACCAGTTACAGTACCACGCCTTGAGCTCACCGCGGCTACCGTTGCGGTGAAAATGGATAAACTCATGAAGCGAGAGCTTCGGATGGACCTCAAAGAGTCCGTGCTATGGACAGATAGCACCACCGTTCTTCGATACATCGACAACGACAGCGCTCGGTTTAAAACCTTCGTGGCAAACAGAGTGTCGATAATCAGAGAGAACACAAGGCCAGAACAGTGGAAGTATGTCAACACGGCTTCTAACCCAGCTGACCACGCTTCAAGAGGAATGAAGGCAGAGCACTTCTTGAAGTGTCGGAGTTGGATTGAAGGTCCTGACTTCCTAGCCAAGAGTGAATCTCACTGGCCGGTCTTATCAGAGTTCTCGAGAGAGATAAGTGAAGACGATGCTGAGGTGAAGCGTACGGCCAGCGTGAACATCATCGAGACCATCGACTTAACCACAGACCCTCTCTTCAAGCTGACTCATCACTACTCCGACTGGCACAGTCTGAAGAAGGCGGTCGCCTGGATGTTAAGGTTGAAGGAGTTGCTTCGAAGTCTGTGCAGAACAAGGAAGACGTTTGCGTCTCAAGCCCAGTCTTCAGAAAGTCAAGATGTGAACATCAGAACAGTTGAGAATCACATGCAGAAACTGAGATCAACCCTGAAAGGAACTCATTTGACTGTCAAGGACGTCAGAAGAGCAGAAACTGCCATCATTCACTTTAGTCAAAGTCAAACCTTCCATGAAGAGCTTGGCGCACTGCTGAGAGGTGAAAAGGTCAAGAGAAGCAGCTCTATTGTGAAGCTGGATCCTTTCCTCCAAGATGGGGTTCTCCGGGTTGGTGGAAGGTTGCACCAGGCAGCTTTGCCAGAACACACTAAGCATCCAGCCATCCTGGCCAAGGATCACCACGTCACAACCCTGATCATCAGGAATGCTCACAAAGAAATTGGACATGGAGGGAGAAACCACACCCTTGCTCGGCTGAGACAAAGGGTCTGGATTTGCAAAGGCAACACAGCCGTGAGAAGCGTGCTCTCAAAGTGTGTGAAATGTCGGAAGAGTCAAGCCGCCGTGAGTGAACAGAAGATGGCGAATCTACCACCTGACCGTCTACTGCCGAACCATCCACCATTTACCAACGTCGGTGTAGACTATTTTGGCCCCTTTGAGGCAAAGCGTGGACGCGTGCAAGTCAAGCGTTATGGAGTATTGTTCACTTGTCTCACAGTCAGGGCAATCCACTTAGAAATTGCACATTCTCTCGACACCGATTCATGCATAAACGCAATGAGACGTTTCATAGCCAGAAGAGGGCAAGTGGAGGTCATGAGATCTGACAATGGAACAAACCTGGTAGCCACAGAGCACGAGATCCGCCAGGCGATGAAGGAGTGGAACAAATCCCAGATCTCAGAGGCCCTACTGCAGAGAGGAGTCACCTGGATCTTCAACCCACCTGCCGGGTCGCACCACGGTGGCATCTGGGAGCGACAGATAAGAACAGTCCGAAAGGTACTTACCAACCTTCTGAAGCTTCAGTCACTCGACGACGAATGTCTGCAAACGGTGATGTGCGAAGTAGAAGCGGTGATCAACAGCAGACCCCTTACCAAATCGTCTGATGATGTGGACGACCTCGAGCCATTGACGCCGAACCACCTTCTCCTTCTCAAAGGAAAACCGGCACTCCCTCCAGGCATGTTTCAGAAGGAGGATCTATACTCCAAACGACGATGGAGGCAGGTGCAGTATATCTCTGACATCTTCTGGAAGCGTTGGTCCAGAGAATACTTGCCCCTTCTACAAGAAAGGCAGAAGTGGCTGGAGACAAAGAGAAATGTGAAAGAGGGAGACGTCGTACTCATTGTGGATGAGAGGGCTCCAAGAGGGTCCTGGTTGATGGGAAGAGTGGAGAAGACAATTCCCGACTCCTCAGGTTTTGTCCGTCGGGTCCTCGTCAAAACAAAGACCAACACCTTGGAGAGACCTATAAACAAGTTGTGTCTCCTGCTTGAGATGGAAGAATCTCGCGGGCAATGAAGGACATTATTACTTAGACTTTGTTATTTTCTATAATTGTCTATCTTGTAAGTTTCACCTGAATGTACCTAGGCTGTTCATGTTGTATTAGACCTAGTAAAGAAGTACATGTGAGGATTTGGATGCAGAAAATGTCTATTTAGTTAGTTAGTATGTAATTGTCATTCCCATAATGAGCAATTAGGGGCCGGAAATGTTAGTGCCATTTTCCACGTTATAATTTAGGTTTAAATTATGATCATTTTGATTTATGTTCTATGACGATTTATTACATTATAAGTATGAATACAAAAAATGGATATGAATATGCATGTTGGTTGATGCATGTGTGGTGTGCATGCTTTGTTTTGATACATTGGAGCTGCGCGAGTGCGCGCATCTTTTATGACGTAAGAAACCCTGTGTAACGTTATGCTGGCCAGATCTTTTCAGTAAAGCAAACGGAGCGAACACACCGTTTTCTACCGTTGTTCAACCCATAAACACGCGTAGACTCGTTCTTTCCGTTGTGAAGTGGTTAAATGAAAAGAAACATCTGACTTACGCAAAAAAGGGAACTTTAGCCACTACAATCACGGTGGACCAACGTAGCCATTTCACGCTTTTTTTGGAGACTGGGTTGGGAGAGAGAGTGAGGAGGGGGTGCAGCCTGGTTCATGCCACTTTACTGGAATGAAAAGCAACTAAGAAAGGGGCATGCTGTTAAGCACCCTCTACAAGCAATACGTTTCAGACATGTTAAGAAGATAATTCAAGATCTGTCTCAGATCGTGTTTTCAGCAGCAGTAAGACACTAATTCTAGATGTCATTGTTTCAAAGACAGTTTGTTCTTTAGGGAAATGCATCTTCATTTCTTAAAACAAACCAAAAACTAAAGTAAAACAAAATAAAATAACAGCAATGTGTTCCAGATTACCTAAAATGCATGAAATTTCATTATTCATTATAAAAAGTTTCACAAGTTTTCTATTCTAAAGCAGAATCTGCACCACTGGCAGAACTCCATTGTGGCCCACATGTACGATGAGCTCAGAAAAGACACACCTCTAAAACAGTCTTTTTTAAATTCTTGGATTAGTTTTATGATGCAGAGTTCCAATGACCCAACGGGGGACTGGACTCACAAACTGGGAGAAGGAATCAAACTCATAAATTATAAATCCCAAGGCACACTCTGCAGCTGGTTCACTGAGCGAGATAAATCTTTGATATTGAAAGGGTCACTCCACAAAAGAGTTATACAACTTTACAATCACCCAAAAGAGACACAAGCACGCCCAAAGAGACACAATTTTGAACATATGGGATCAGTTTCCTTCTTTAGCTTATGGACAGTAACATAAAAGCTAGTGAAGGGAATAAAGGGAATACCATTGGCTTCATTAAGGATAATAGGCCATTAAGGTTCTATCAGTAAAAGCAAGCACATTGAGCAATCAAACTAATTTAGAAAACCTTTGAAAGGGAGACTGCAGTTTTCACCTTAAGTCTTAAGACTTCTATTTTCTGTAACATTTTAAACCAAATATGTTTTAATTATAGAAATGTTTTTAAAATTGACAGGAGCTGCAAAACGACTCGCGAAAGAGCCTGAGAAGTCCTCTTATGTCAGAGTCGTTTTACACTTTGTTCCTTCTGGGTCACCTTAACCACAAGGTGTGTACAACGCAGGGTGTCCTCTTTATGGATCCGTACCTAGTAAATAAGACAGACAGACATAGAGAGAAGACAGGCAGTTTATTAATCATCCGTGGGAAATTAAATTGCCATGAGGAGCACAATGCAATCACAATATACAATGTATTAACACACATCACAACAGCCTGGAATTAATATCCAAACATAGCTCAATGACAGACATTATCTAGCCTACTACTAAATTTCTACAATCAAAAATAATTTACCTTTGCTCTTCATCACCCTCCTCAGACTCTTCATCACTGTTCTGGACTTCTTCATCCGTGGAGCTGGGCTCATCATCATTTTTAAATGCTGCAACCATGTTGCTCCCATTATCGTTACAGTCAGTTACCGTTACCGTTGTTACAGTCAGAATCTTTTCTTTTGAAATTCCCCAGTCCTCTGTGCATCGGTCAACACATGTTTTTATACACTCTGCAATGTGTGGGTGGGAGATCTGCTCAAGCCTCAGCAGTTTGTGTTTTGCCCTGTTTTGCTGAGTGCAACAGTAGCATGCACTAATGGCAAGGAATACTGCTGTGAGCCCTTTTTTTGTCCATATGTGCAGCCCAATTGTGATTTTGAGTGCTGGAGCGAGTCTGTCTTTGAATTTCTGCCTTTCGGCATTGTAAAGTTTATCAATTAAATTTGTTATTTTTGTTTTCTTGGGAACGGTCAACCTCTTATCAATGGTCAGCATCATTTGAACAAAATCTGGCAGGTAGGCCAGTGCGCCTCTTCTTTGCTTTGTTGTTCGACGGAGTCAGTTTTATACTTCACTGGTGAGAAGAATAACGCTTGAATAGATGACGCCATTCTCTCTGGATCAGGCTGCTGTTTTTCTGGTCTTGTTTCTGGGATCTAGGTGAAAAAATTGTGGATACAATTAGTCTTTAGGATATATGTATATATACAGATCTCCTAGTTGTTACAATGTAGTTGTGCCACTAGGTGGCACTCTAATGATATGGTGGTTTGCAGCCTAACGGTGCAAACCAATGACAACAGAATGAGAGTTTTGATATAACCCTCCTCTTACTTTTGGGGTCAATTTGACCACATTCAATTTAACATCATCTTTTTTTGCTTCAAATTTTATGACTTTTCCTAATTTAACAGGGACAACTGGGTAAATGAAACATGATGATATGTTTTCAGTGTCTTGTACACATGTTGTCGGTGTTTGACCCCAGGCCGTTTTAGCTGTGTAAAACAAATCAGGTCATCCAGAGGTCAGACACAAAATCTGCACCTACAAACCCAAGCACTTGGACCTGCAGTATATTATCAAATAATCTACAAGGTAACACATTTGAACCTATTTGGGTCTGGTGGGGGGGGATGGAGCTGGTACTGCTGCACAAGGGGCTACTGTGAGACTGACCACCTTCTAAAGCATTTATCTTGGTGCTTTGGGCGCTTTATTATTCTGCTCTTTCTCTCAACTGAAAATGACTTCTAAAGAAAGATTTTCTGTCAATGAGGTTTTGTCACAGCTCTTTGATCATGTGATGTAGAGGAGAATATGTCTGAGACAAAAGATAATGTTGAGGAGGACCATGATTATGAGGCATCCTCCTCTGATGAGAATAATACCCTCATTGTTGACCCTCCTGTTGTCTCCCAACCACCAGCAAACACTCTACCCTCCAAACATGTATTGTGGTCCGTCTCCCCGCATGAACAACAGGGAGACTTAGTGCTTCTTATGTCATCAGAATGCTTCCAGGTTCCGACAGATACGCTGTCAGCCAAGTCCATGACATATTTGAGCTCTTCGTATCACCATCCATGGAAAAGGATCGACTTGAGATGACAAATTAAGAGGGCAGGGGTGTGAACAGGGAGAGTTGAAAAGACTTGGATGTGACCGACCTGCAGGCTTACATTGGGTTGCTCTTTTTGGCAAGAATGTACAAGTCAAAAGGCGAAGCAACAGCCAGCATTTAGGCTGCTGACACTGAAAATATATATATAGATATTTAAGGGGGTGGTTTAACTGTTTTTTTAATTGAATGCGCTATTTATGTTGTCAACAAACTAGCACAAAGTTCCTAAAACATGGTTTTATTTCATTAATCAAAGTGTGCTCGAAGCGGTCGCCTAGGTCGCCTATGGGAAGGGCAAATGGAAAGGAAAATTATGCAAAGAAATAAAGGAAGGGACATTTAGTATGAATAAAAACGTGCGAATAATTGTGATTCATTTTGAGTTAACTATAACATAAATGCAATTAATTGTGATTGCATTTTTAATTGTTAGGGATAGTGACAGCACTATATTGTGGCGTCACGAGAGGCTGGGTCCTGGAGGGACCCTACATCCCCAGAAGATGGCAGTGTCCTGGGACAGCTATGGCCCCATCTGCTGGTGGACCCGGGAACCCCACCCCTCCAGTCCCGCACACCTGAGACTGATCAACACCTAATGAACTGAAGGGTTTTTAAGAGACAGAAAGAGGGAGTGGGGGGGAAAGGAAGCTGAAAGAAACGAGCAGCAGACTGTGCGCCGGACAAAGGACCAGACCACAACATACCAGTAAGACAGAAGAAGGGTGTTTTCCTGCCGGAGGGAACCAGTGTTTTTAGCTTTACCTCAAGGAGAGGGTCTACCTAAGTTTGACACGGAGAACGTTAATAAATAAAACATTATTTCCCGTTAACCTGGTGTCCTAGCACTCTTTGAACTGTTCCGCCGAGAGCGGTGTGGCCTCCCGTGACGTCACAATATGTATATGTATGTCTATTATATATATATACACTCACCTAAAGGATTATTAGGAACACCTGTTCAATTTCTCATGAATGCAATTATCTAATCAACCAATCACATGGCAGTTGCTTCAATGCATTTAGTGGTGTGGTCCTGGTCAAGATTGTTACGTGGAGAACCGAGAACCCAGATGCAGAGGTACAGCAACCAATGTCTTTTATTCCTTCAAACTAGAACTAAGGGGAACTGCCGTCAGCAGACGCAGTTCAGAATCCAAACTTAAGGTCAGTACGTTCTTCAGAAAATAGGTGGAGGGGTGCCAGTGCCGGGGAAACGGGCACATAGCCACCATCTGCAACCCCCTGTCTCAGAGGTGACTCACAGCTGGCAGGTTGGTGAAGGTCCACAGACAGCAGGTGAACTGGGCAGAGAATATAGGTGAATCTCCAAAAAACACATACAACTCGACGTGACCGGACCGGACAGGGCCAGGAAGATCTCGTAGAGACGACGCTGGACTGGTTACGCAGAGACAAAGCGAAAGCTCAACGTTCAACAATAATCTGACCGGGAGGTAGAGAAAACGGTGACTAGAAGTAGTCAAACAAATTAAGCAGGAAGAAGAAACTGGTGAGTGAAGAGTAAGTGTAAGTGTTGATTTCTATGGGAAGCGGCTGTGGGCGTGTAGAGCGAGCGAAAGCATGAATGGGAATGAGGAGGCGTGTGCGCAGCGCGAGCGCAGAGATCAGTTGGGTGTGTGTGTGGAAAGAAAACAAAACAAAAAGGGAAGACTAATGCAGATCATGACAAAGACCATCTCTTAAACTCAAAACGGAATGTCAGAATGGGAAAGAAAGGTGATTTAAGCAATTTTGAGTGTGGCATGGTTGTTGGTGCCAGACGGTCCGGTCTGAGTATTTCACAATCTGCTCAGTTACTGGGATTTTCACACACAACCATTTCTAGGGTTTACAAAGAATGGTGTGAAAAGGGAAAAACATCCAGTATGCGGCAGTCCTGTGGGTGAAAATGCCTTGTTGATGCTAGAGGTCAGAGGAGAATGGGCCGACTGTTTCAATCTGATAGAAGAGCAACTTTGACTGAAATAACCACTCGTTACAAGCGAGGTATGCAGCAAAGCATTTGTGAAGCCACAACACACACAACCTTGAGGCGGATGGGCTACAACAGCAGAAGACCCCACCGGGTACCACTCATCTCCACTACAAATAGGAAAAAGAGGCTACAATTTGCAAGAGCTCACCAAAATTGGATAGTTGGAGAAAAATGTTGCCTGGTCTGATGAGTCTCTATTTCTGTTGAGACATTCAGATAGTAGATTTAGAACTTGGCGTAAACAGAATGAGAACATGGATCCATCATGCTTTGTTACCACTGTGCATGCGTTGATTTATTTGTAAGTAAGTCAACTCCTGTTCAATGAGATGGCTGATATACAATGCCAGGTCATACAATACAATGCCTTCAAAAAGATCATGGCCCAAGCAAGGCGGTAAACCTGGATTACATACATGGAAAAAAAACAAGTTCACATCAATGAAATCACCGATGTTGTGTCTTCCCAGATTTTCTCCAGCAGTAGAACATGGTGCCTTTCACCTGCCCTTCCTGTGTGGCAATGCCATTATCCTCTAGATCTCTGCATCAAGTGTACAAAAGACTTTGTCTTGCCCGAAGTACTTGTAATCCTGCTCCTTTCATAGCAGATCCAGTTTCAATTTTTCAACACTAGACTTTATACATTTTCAATGATACTCTGTATAACTGTAGATGGGAGAAACAACTTAACTTGAAGTTTAAGGCAAAACAAACTCAAGTTCTTCAGGAAAAGTGCCCCATCTGTGCTTAATGGAAACACTTCTTCCTGGTCTCCTTCTAGGTCATCATTAACATTGGAAGCCTCTTCTTCATGAGAGCACCCTGATTGCTTAACAGTTTTATCTCCATTAGCATTAGCTCTATCGGACTTTGTTGGGGTTAAACAATTATCAACTCCACGACGTAAGATGGGTCTAATGTGAGTCTTCAAGTGAGAAAATTAACCTGACAAACTGTCACACTTGACGGTACATAAATCAAAGTGCCATAACAATAAAACGTCTAATGTGAATATACATGTGCCGGTGTTACACCCCACTGGTTTTTTACACTTACTGGTTTCCCTACGTGAGCAGATGTGTCTGGAAATCATTAAACCGAGTGTGAATGACGTCCATGCGTATTGCGCAAATCAAACCGTCGCTGGAAAAGGTCGATCTCGTGTGAGCATTGTTTTGTCTCCTTCACTTGCACTGGAACAGGAAACAGAAAAGAGTTCAAACTACTTACTCGCCGCAATTGAAAAAACTCAAAGAATGAAAATAGCGCGACTTAAATAAACCCATTGACCTAAATAAACCAAATTGAATTGAAGTATTAACACAAAATATATTAGGTCATTGTTAACTATTATTATGTTAATTACATTATGGGCGACGGTGGCGTGGAGTAGAGAGGGTTGTGGCTCCATGTCGAGAGCCAAAGTGTCCCTGAGGGACACACCCAACAACCTAACTGCTCCCCAGGCAGCCCTTCAGCTGCACACTACTCCCACTGCGCGGGATGGTTTAAAAAAATAAAATTAATAAAAACACGAGTTAAAAATGCCATGTGAATCGCTTTGGATAAAAGCGTCAGCTAAATGACATGACAAGTAATATATTATAATTCAAATGATTTAAGCTCAATTCAAAATCTATGTTACTTTCCTCAGATTCATAGCAGTACCCAGTACATTACTGTTAAAAGAAACACTTGGCCCGAAGCAAGCTTTAAAACTCCCAGAATACCTTGCTTTTGCAGCAGTATACTGTAATCGCTTCACTGTTAAATTCATATCAGTTTTACAGTGTATCTGTAGAGAGGAAGTCACGACAGTAAGAGAAAAAAGGCAGCTAGTTACTAAGCCAGGCATGAAAAAAGAAGAGTTATTTGACCAAATGCTATCAAATCAGACACATCCATAGGGCAGATAATTAAAACACATAATTTCCTCAACACCCGCCAGTGCTCAATAAGAGCTGTGTTTTGACGCTGTGGGCTCCTTTAATGGTCCATCAGTGAGTAGTGTTCCACTGGCGTGTATTGCCACCGCCACACTGTGAGGCAATCTTCTTCAGATGGACGCCCCGGCCCCTCTGTCAGCATCACCCCACGGTGAGCCGTAATGAGCTGGTGTGTGCGTTAATGGCAGCTAATGCTGCCACAGCCATCGAGCCGCTCTTGCCACCGGGCCCGTAGTGCCACTCCTGCTGGGTTGTGTCAAAAAGACACATGCAAAACAGACTGGTGCCAGTGAGCTTGATGGCAAGACTGTTACGGTGTCTCCCCAACGGCAGAAGGATCACAGAAAGAGGGACAAAGGCTCTGTGGAGTCTCTAATGGCAGCATTTGGCTGCAGTTCCAGCATCGGGCGGCTGAATTTATGTTGTATTCTTCCTTCAAAACACATTTTATCATTTAACAAAAGAACAAAATGAATCTCAAATTGGCAATTCACTACAACCCTGCATTGCCATAACTCCTAAAAAAATACCAAAAGCAACAACTGATTGATTCTATTGAGTATGGCCTGTGTATCCAAAATTAAAAAAGTTCAGTCATTATTAAACAGTTTATTATGGGGCGCCGTTTGTAAAATGTTTTAAAATCCTGCGCAGTTTTGGTACTTTTATCATTATCATATGAATAAAAAAAGCAGGACAATATTCACATGTCACTTTATCAAACATTTAGAGACAAAATCATGTAAATACAACTTTTCCAAGTACAATGTTTGGCAGTAACACAAATTTGTTAAATAATATGAATATTTAATCTAAATGTAAATGTTAAATGTAAATGCTTTACCTTACAACGCTTATTATATCCACATTACTGTGGAATGTCAAAAAAACAATTCAATCTCAAATGTTGATCTAAAAAGTAACTTCAACTTCAGTCAGATAAATGAAGTTGTGTTAAAAGTAATGTATTCCAATTAGAAGTATAAAAATGAAATACTCAGGTAAAGAAGAAGTGCCTCCAAATTGTATCCAGAGTACATAATAAATGTACTTTGTTACTTTCTATGACTGCTGGCTGGGGTGTTTCATCATAAGGATGAAGATGTCCAATGCACTTTTTATTAGATGCGATCCCTTCTGTTGAGAATTCTCAAAAGATCACCAAGTTGTTCCCGAGTATATCCCAGCTCAGGAAAATGTCAGTTTTCCCTTTGTTCAATTTGTCAGTTTGTGGCCGATAGCGTCAGGCAGGGCAGGTAGTTGTGGGAGGTAAGCTGAATACCTGATGCATATAATTGTTTATCTATGTGTGTTGGTGTGTTACAAGGTGCACTACATGGATCTTAAATCTTTTGAGAAGCCAGGTAATGTTTGAAATGGGATTTTGATGTATTAAGTGTTTACATGTGTTTTTCCACACAACTATGAGCAGAGAGGGCAGTTTGTCTCCTGGTGCGGCATGTGTAGTCTGACAGGCTCCTCGCGGTGCAGGATGAAGATATTAGCGGAGCACTGTTGACACTGCATGCACACTTGTAATGGCCTCATAAATTGTGCTGGTGTGAAAGGGTGTGAAAAGCAAGAAAAGGGTCTGTGGACTCATTGGCAGTCCACTCGCACACTCTGCCTGTTTTAAAGCACCCAGCATGCACCTTACCTGCAAGTAACAGAAGCAGCAAGTACCCTTCCAGACAGGATTTGACGTCCTTGTTAGACTACACTGTATTGGAGTGTATTTATACAATGCATTTAGTAGAGTCATTATTTTAAGCACAGACAAAAACAATGAGGTTTTATTAACTTAGTGTTTGCAATTCTTAAATACAATTGTATTATTATTTGTATTATTTGTATAACATGTTTATTAAAACACTACCTATGAGTAATTTAATGGAGATTTAATGGACAAAGTGACATGTTACTAAAGTAATTTCTTATAAATCATCTGACAATGTTGCCCCTCCTTGGGTGTATCAAGGTGGGGGTTCAATCTTTAAGAGACTTGTAACTGTCTTCTGACTTTCTGTCTCTAAATGTCCATGTTTATGTTTGTTTGACTTTACACAGTTGTTCTTTTGTCATTTGTCATCCACCAATGTTAGGATTTCTTTTTTTATTTGATTAGTTACAGGAGTGATGTCACAAGGACTATGAATGAATGTTTATTATTTCTACAACAGAGCTCTGAATTTGTAGTTTTTTAATACGTAAAATAAGTAAAATAGTGACCCAAAGATTGTATTCATTGAATTTAAATACAAATGTTTCTTATCACATTGTAACTATTAGAGCAGATATTGTGTTTCTACTTATTCACAAGTTATTTTTGCAGTCATTCTCTCACTATAAAATAGATTATTTGTCAATATATATTAATTGTTTGAAACTACTGGACAGTAATATCTGTGGATTTCCTGCTTTCACCTCAATTTTAAATTCAACTTATTACATCTCAATTACTCAATAAAACTCATCATGGGTGCTAATGGGAGTATATTCTGACCCACTCATCCGGAAGAATCCTAATAATACAAGTTTTTAATCTGCTCAGGTCACGGGAAATGTGAAGATTAGCTGCTCTAAAGGGAGGAAGCTGTGTCTCCTGGAAGCACTACTGTCACTCTTTCACGCTCTGGTGTCACATGGCCAGTATTGATTGTTTGATCCAGGGGCTGTTATGGTGCTACTTGCATCTCAATGTGTCCTGCAGTAGAAGATTAATGTTGCCTCTAAAAAACAGACACTGTCCTGCTTGCATTTCTCTTCATTATTAATGAGACTTAAGCTGCAGTTTGCCCAACGAAAATAAACATCAGATTTTAAGCATCCAGCAACATTAAAATAAATAGTGATTGTAGGTTTAAAATGTATGGTTGGGAAGAAGGTGTAGTTGTAAATGTTATGACTAAAGAATTAGTCTGACCATTTGACATTTCCACCCATGTATATCAAATATGGTGGCACAACTTGAAGGTAATTAATTTAACAGAGATTGGATACCACATCCAATACAGGGAAACCACTAGTTTCTACTCCGTCCGAAGATACCAAAATTCATTTACTTCAAAAGCTCACTAAATACTTACACTATTATATGTCTTGTTTTTGTTAAATCTGCCAGGAGCAGTTACCAGGCAACCAGTGGGGACTCCAGGAAGTAAGCTCCCTGCTTACTGTGCCAAGCAATAGTCTGGCACATGATCCCCGAACCTTGCAACCTCGCAACATGTCTTTTTGCTAAATGTATGGTCCACAAAATGTATGTCAAATAATATATCTAGGCAAAATATATGCTTCTCCTACTACTCTGTGCCTGTCTCCATTTCACAGCAGCACTCGAGCAACGTAGAAATGGTCCACAGAAGGCGGGTCTATGAAGCAGTTTAGCCAATTGCTGATTTAAGACATAAATGTGTAGTTATTTACAGACAGTTAGTCTGTAAATAACTGTCCTAAAATGTGTGCAAGGAATCAAAAACATTAGGACAAGAAAAACACATCTTGTAATAATAATAATACCTATAATAATTTAATTCTTATTTTTACAGCTTTCTTTTTTCAGAACTTATCCCATTGTTCTCTTGTCAGAAGTTCTCACAGAAGAACAAAAACAACCCTCCAGCTGTGTTTTCTTCCTTGTGAAGATGCGACAGGAAACAAAAATTAGACATCCATGAACAACAGTTTGCGTCCTACTGGGTTCAAATACTTTACATGCAGTTTACAGAACGCCAAAGACAACACAAGTCAACAATACTTTCCTGTGTTTTTTGTGTTTTCCTATTTATTTTGTGGAGTAGCAAGTTGTGTGTCAGTGCGTGTCTCGTGGGAGGGGCTTAGCGTAGGATGAGCCTACCCCTGGAATAAAGGTTATCGCTGACTTTTTGCCAAATGATGCCAAAAATGAGCTGCCTCTCAAGCTTCAAAAACTTCTCCTTCTCCTGCACCCAAATTCTTCTGAGATATTTCAAGTACAAGTAAATTCATTGAAAGGCAACTGGGAATCAGAAAATGTTAAAGTGTCGTTATGTTGATAAAACCTGCGATGATGTCAACAAGTTGGCCCACGTTAAAAAAAACTGGAATTTTCCTTTAAGTTCCGTGACTACGCCCCATGTGCTGCAGTTTTGCTGAAACACTTGAAAACAGTCACAGGAAGGAGTATATCAAGATGGAGTTCCTTTTTTAAGCCCCAGTCTTATTGTTTCACCTCAGAGCAGGAGAGAGGAGGAGACGCACTCTTTCCTCCCCTGACGCAAACAGGAGACAGTTTTTTAAATCTGTTACCAAACACAAACTGACATAGTTTACAGTTTTTTACAATTACTTTGCCGCAAATTTCAAAAACTTGATGCCATTTTTCAATAGTCTTGATACAAAACTCACAACCAATGATCAAATTGCATGTGTTTGCAATGTGTTTCAATTGCTTGAATACAATACACAAAAAACAAAGATAATTTGTTCATTGAACTAAAATCACTAAGTACTATTATTTCAAAATGCAATTCCTACATAACGATTGAAATGATTGTCTATTCATTTCATTACAAAGATCTAACTATCAATCGATAGAGCATCTCAAAATTATATGTATTTGCTGCAAAGTTTTATGGATACTGACAAACAATATTGTTTAGATTCATGAGTTCAAAATAATGAGATCCATTTACACTAATTAAATGGAACATAAACCAATTGAACTACATTATCTATGGATGTGATATTTGATCATCATTCTCTATCAGACACTGTTTCTACAGTCCCATGTACCACTTTTTCAGACCATGCAGCAGGCCCTTATAATGACTTGCCCATGCACAATCTACCAGCCTGTATTTGCCCCCATACTTTCCTTTCCTTAACCCAATTGAGGAATTATTCTCCTCATGGAGGTGGAAGGTGTACAATAGGTGCCCTTTGAAGAAGTAACCCTTCTCCAGGCCATGGATGAAGCATGCAACGACATCACAGCAGACCACTGTCAGGCATGGTTTCGCCATGATGTTTGGCTAATGAAAACATCCTTTGTGATGTGGATGGATATGACAGATTGTAATATGATTGCACAATGCAATGTTTTGAACATTGGAGAGCCTGTGTTACAAGTGAAGACTGTTTTGAGTGTTGAATCTATAGTTTTGAAAAATGGCATCACGGTTTTGAAAATAGTATCAAAGTGATTGATAAATACTGTAATACGGTTGGTGTACACATCCAATTTATCATGGCTGTATACATGTCTGACCTGGATCTCTTGCACCTCAACCCCTTTATGAGAGAGATCCACATGAAGGATGATTTATTGATCAGGTGGAACTTCTAATCTATAAATCACACTTTCATGATTTGATGAGGGGCATTGTGGTGCAGCAGGTTTAAAGAATCAGCACACTTAGGACCTGTTATTGGAAGAGATGTATTGAGAGGAAATGCATTAAAGGTTGAAGCTATTTTATATTTTCATTAAAGAATAAAAAAACAATTTATTGAAAATAAATAATAGTATTGTTTCAGTAAGCTTTTTTCCTTCTTCCCATAGAGCACCATTGTTTTTTCATTACGATGAACATGGTCAGAGTTGTTTATTTTGAGTCAATACCGCAAACACGGTCTTCAAACTCATGGATGAGAATATAGTCCTTAAAATATACTAAATATCTTCAGGAGCCTGCTGATTAATGAAATTACTGAACATATGTATGACAAATATATGTAGCCTACATAAGTATATATTTGTGATCAACTTTTGGAGATGCATATTTATATAGTAGTATTTCCATGATATTTGCTGAATATATCTTGTATGACCAATGTGAGGACAGCCTCCCCTTTATTGACTCAATATGAAAACACAATTATTGCAGCGACAAAAGGGTGGTCAAAGGTGCAGCCACTGTATGTTTTTCAATGAGTCGAGCGATATGTCAGTGACAACAGTTTTTCTCAAAAGCAAAACACTATAAGAAGCGTCCTGGTTGCTCACTGTTTTAATGAAATGGGGAGGGTCACTGTGTTTATTTGTGTCCTAGGTTTTGAATTATGACAGTTTGACACTCAAATCATCTGCCAGAAGCTGTGGATTAATGTTTGACCTCAACTTGTGATGCATGCGAGCAAAAGGAGAGTATTCATCATTGTGTTATAACAACTCTTAAGAACAGAAAGCCTCTGTTTCTACTTTGCCAGGACTTTATCAAATGTACATTTTATCATTTTATCACGTATATGGCATGAAAAATGGTAACTTACAAGAGTAGAGTCAGTCAATTCACCAATGTGAATGGCCCCAAATATGAAATGATTTCACTTGTCATTTTTGTGTAGACAAAATGGCCTGACTGCCTATTAGCTGTTGCTGCCCCTTTGATCCCCCTCAGAGCCGCTCCTCATGTTCATGCTCCTGTTTGCTGATAATCTGTAACTCACAGCACATGTATTGTTAAAGTGTAATAAGTATCTATCAGCTGAGTAATATCAGCTACCCTTACTTCACCCACAGTGAGTTCACAGAGGGGGGTTAAATGTGAGCATGGTGTCCATAAGCTGGAGGATGTGAAGTTGGGTTGTGCAGGAAACCGGGAGAGAAGCTTCCTGTTATGTATAACAAAGCCGTGTGCACCAATCAGACAAGGAAGCGAGACTGTTTTATCAATAAGGGAGAGATGGTTTAAGATGAAACATTATTGACCGTTTTTTTTTATCAAGGTGTGAGTAATGATGAATACAGCTAATAAAATCAACAACAGGGTTTTGAGGATGTATTGTCCTCAGCTAATCAAGAGAAGTTGTTGCAAAGTTGTATTGGAAATTGCCTGAAATATATACAGATCTTTAAATAAATTTACCCTTGTTAAAAAAAATCGACATTACCACCATTGCAGCAGTAGGGTTTTTCTTTTTGCAGGAATGAATGCCAATCAATACTGAGTTGTAAGCTGATTTGAACATTTCCATCGACTGCCTCGTGGCGCAACACGGATCCTGGTCTGAGCGGGTCGAGCTTTTTTCCGCATTTGGTTTCCAGTCGTGTCCTGCGCGTCGCGAGACGCACAAACCAACAGCTGACCGGCGTTTTCCGTCTCAGAGGAAGATCCGTCCGAGCTGCTGCTCAGTCAGGCTCCCTCGGTCTCTTTTTGCACACTTCAGCTGAGTTTGGCTGCGTTTTTGACACATTATTCAACATTTTGTGAACAGAAGCTGCTTTGGTGGACGAGGTGGACGAGATGTTGGAGACGGTCGCTTCGCCAAAATGAACACAGGTGAGATTATTTTTAAAAAGAGGGTGTTTTCAAACATATACATGTAAAGCATATATTCCGCTACTCGTTATATTTAGTATTTGGAGTAAATGAGTACCAAGCGAGCTGGACATAGAGTTTTAGTCTTTCTGGTATTTTCTCCATGACTTTGTAGGCTCCATAGTGGTAGATGGGTAAGACATCAACAGTATGTCTTTCTTTATGTGAGAGCAAAGGGAAGTGTTAAGTGTTACGTTGATGAATTATTCACTATGCCTTTCTGAATAACACTGTTTTACCGTGATTTATACCAATTCAGCTAATTTTTTTGTAAAAGCTCCAGCCAACATTGCAGTCATGAGGTAATGCGCGCTAATAAAATGCATCTTCTTTTAATTGTGGGGGTAGACTTGAACTTTATTCAACATCTTGAGTGAATTGTTTGCAGTAAAGAATATGTTCTTCTCTGAAATTGATAACATTGTGTGCATTGGTTATAGATATAAAATATACTTGAATTATCATGTGATCCTTGTTTTGTCACTGTGAGATTTTAGTGACTGTAAAGTCAGCCCTGAAAGGAGTTTCTCTCATTTGAATCACAGGAAGTGAACCAGGGAAATCCCTTCATTTTTTTGTATTCTTTGTTGAAGGAAGTGATGTCCTACATTACTCATTTTAAATATTTCATCTTTTTATGACAAACTTATTTATTTATTTATTTATTCATTTTTAGGGGCGGCGGTGGGGGGTAGCTATTTATGGAAAGCATTTGTAAAGTTTTGATTTGGTTTTGCGTTTGAGTTAGAATATTGTTTTAGTTTTAGGTCCAATGGACATAATATAAATGACCTGTAAGCTATTTTAAAGCTCGTAATCTTACAGTTTCCTTTTCCTGTTGTTCTTTCAGACTGCACCAAACCCTCTGTTGCTCCAAAGCCAAGATTTTTTTGTCATGCCAGCCCGAAGCTGCCCTCCCCTCTTATGTCCGCTGCCAGGGGTCCCAAACCATTTATAGCCCCTAAACCTAAAGTCACACCAGAGTTTAATGGTAACCAGGGAGGATGCTCCAATGGCATCTCACTAAATTCAGATAGTGAGGTTGATGAGGAGCATGTGACAGAAAACGGTCTGAACAAAGACGGATTATCGGCGGAGAAACAATTTAACATCTACATCCTCAAATCACCACAAAATAATGTTCACGGGCTGGAGGACGGAGAGGGGACAGAGGACGACGTAGACGAGACAGAAGAGGAAAAGGAAGAGGAAGAAGATATGATTCACAAAGTGGATGAGGACTGGAGGTTGACTGACAGCGCTTTAACAGAGGAGGTGGGCTCCGTGGAGACACTTTGGAGCAATGATGCCGGGCTCACAGGGGACTCTGATGTTGCAGTGGAGATGATCGACACAGATGTGACGGAGGACATGGATGCGGAAGGTTGTGACGGAGGCGAGGCGCTGGCCGACGCAGATGGCCTCTCAGTGGGAGACATCTCCAGTAACAGCATCTACGAGGAGGCAATTTGCTATTTGGCTGAACATCAAGACATGAGGGAGAGGCAAAGACCTCTCCAGATGACGGAGGAGGAAACAGGTGATTGTTCAGCAGATGATTTAACTGAGTCCCTCACAGATGATCCTGGTCTCATCAGCAATGGAAACACAAAGGACGCTGATAGAAAACAAGTTTTTCTCACGGACGGAGAGGACAAAGACAAGGATACTGCTCCTCATTGTAGCATCACTTGCAACATCCTGGGGTTTAAATGTGGCCATAAAGAGAAGGAAAGGGGAGAAAACCTACAGAACGACCAGAAACAAGTCTGTGACACAAGCCAGAAACATTCTGCTCTAGTGGATTATCTGACTCACGAGCCTCACTACGTCTCCTCAAAGGACATTCTTGACAGAGGGATGATATCCAGGAATAACAAAGTTCATGGACTGGCACAAAGTCCACTTTCATCTGTACACAGTGGTGGAGTATCAGCTGGGAAATATGGGAAAACAGCGGAAAATGGACGAACAGACTGTGTGTCCTTTGAGGATTACGTTGAGGTTTGTAACCCTCTTGAGTACAGAAGCTACAACAGGGATGAAAATGAGGTGGGATTATATCAGAAAATGACGGAAGAACTCCAAGCTCAGGCACAGGAAGCCTTTTTTGATCATGTGGACTGCCAGCCGAGGTTCAGGCTTGTTTCCGTCTCAGTGCCGACCGGCACAGACACCTCGCTGACATCTTCCCTCTCGGAAAGCCAGCTGCTTTCTCCAAGTGACTCGTATGTCTTTGAGGAAGACCTGGAGGGTCACGTAGTGCCGTTTCTGGACGACACCACAGACACAGAACCGGATGTCAGTGAGAAACACATCTACGAGGATCCTGGGGACAACTCAGAGGGTGAAAATGTTAATCCTTCTCACAAGAGGACAGCAGGGCTTCTCTCTTGCTCACTCTCGCATCACATTAATAATAATGTTGGTGAGTTAGGAGGGCAGTTTGTTCAGAGGCCCTACGTGAGTGGGTTTGGCCAACCTGCACTGAGCAGCAGTCCCATGATAAGCTCAACGCGACACAGGAGCTGCAGCAAGCCCCACTATTTGTCCCTGTACCCGCGCTCCCTCTCTATGGAGGGACAAGACACGCCTCTCGGGGTCTACAGCTACAGGGATGGTTCCCCAAAACAGGGTGGTGCCATTTTTTCATCTGGGAGCTTCTCACGGTGCTCCCCTCTGTCATCCAGCGGTCTGTCCACTCCGACCTCTGTAGTGGATATTCCTCCACCGTTTGAGCTGGCCTACATCACCAAGAGGCCCATCACAAAAAGTTCCCCCTCGCTTCTCATCGAAGGAGACTCATCAGAGAAAAACAGAAAAAAGAAATCCTCCATTAAGCGTTTCCTGATGCTTAAATTTAGGCGGAAAACAGAGAGTAAGCAGGAGGGGAACCCCTCCTTGTTTAAGTCCTCGGCGGAGTCCAACCACCACTCGCCCAGCAGACTCCTGGAACTACAGAGACGCAGCATGAGTGGCTCTCCACAGCTCAACTCCCGCTCTACTAGTAAACCTCATGGTTCATCAGAGCCGGCATCCTCCTTTTTGCTCTACAGGGAAAGCAAAAGAACAGGGAACTCTATGGCTTTTCTTAATCGCAATGTCGTCCGGGTGGAGTCCTTTGAGGAACGCTCCCGTGTGCCTTTCGCACATCTTCCCCTGACCAAGCCCCGCTCCATCTCCTTTCCCAACACAGATACCTCAGACTATGAGAATGTTCCCGCCATCAGCTCGGACTACGAGAATCTTCAGGTGCCACAGCGCAGGCCTGTCTGCCAGGCGCCGTTCGCAGACTTCTTTGACCGTCCCAATCGGATTCTGTCCTCTGCCAATGACACTGACGGTTACGTGGACATGAGTAGCCTTCCTGGTTTCAAGAATACGACACAGTCACCTCAACAGGAAACAGAAAGGTATGTAAACAAGAGTCCACATTTTTGATTCTTTTGCTAATCATGGTAGCACAAGATAAAAGCTAGCTATTACCAAAATCGTCTGTCAAACAGACGATTAGTCTGTTCTAATCTTCAGGGGAATCTTGACAATGGCTTGTAAGTTATTATTATAAGTTGGGTCAAAAGACCGACCGGCTGACGTTACCATTCGTAAATCCATGTCGCTTGTGGCCAAAACCTGCACAATTTTTTTTAGGATTTAGGACTATGTATTAAGTGGGGACCCATGACTGTGCCATCACAGCAGACAGGCAAGTGGTGATCAGTGGTGGGGAGGACAGCGCAGTAGCTTCCCTGCAATGCGCTGATATTTATACTAAGCCTCGGCTGTTGTGTCTATGCGTTGTTGGGGCATGTTGGTGGTGGAGACGAAAATGCTGGACGTGGTGTTGGCGATAGGGGTGGTACCATCAGATTAAAGTGAAAAAAGGCTGGTGTTGTTCATGGATTTTTTTTTGTGTAAAAACAGGCCCATGTGTTGGTGTTGCAGGTAAAGAGTTATTGGTTGGTATGATCAGTCATGCTGTGCTGACATTAACCCATCCCCCCCCTTGCATTCCTGTTGGCGGTACCCATATCATACAGGCTGCTCAGGATGATTAATAGTCCGAGCATTTTGGAGTCATTGCTCTTCTCTATCTAGTCAGGAACAACAGGCTTAGATACAATCTGAGTCAGCAGTTGTTCACTGAAGAGCTTCCCTTTCATCGTGTGTACCATTGCGGCTGTGTTTGCAAGAATACAATGGCTCTACAATACTGTACAATACATTGTCTTTAATATTACAATGGTAATCACAGTACTCAATACAAATAAATAAATAAATGCAACATATTCACTCTAACTCAGAGTTATGTTGATATATTTATACTGTGTAAAATCTTACTTGAGTGATGCAATCATACAGTAATATATATGTTCTTGTGAAAATGGACACTTACTGGTAGTAATAAGATCTTATATATGTTGTTCTTAGAGGGGTTTGATGGTGAATTAAATTAGATAATAAAACTCAATGTTGTTTTCAATACAATTATAAAGATAAGTGTCTCACAGGACAAGTCTGGTTATGCTCTTTTAGCAAAAGCTAATTTGGAGATCTTTGCTTTTCTATTGCAAAATTAGTTTTATTACAGCAAAGAGATATCGGGATGGACAACGGAGTCGGTGGTTACGCTTTGCAGTAGCCTGAAGGGGCAATATTAGCAAATCGTAGTTCGGAGATCACTTTCTCCTATCACTGCTATAACAGATAGGACAAATAGGCTCACAGGTGAACCTGGGGCAAAAGGGAAATGGATACTCATTTTTTAAATCTCCTTCTGTAATTTATCTCTGTAGATTTTGCCTTGAGCATTCATACAACATAGCAGGACGTGACGGTGGCAGTTCCTGTGGGGGCGATATGAAAGCCCAGTATAGGATCTGTGCATGCCATTTGTAGTTTAAACACCCCCTGGTATCTCATCTAGAGTTTGATCCAGTGAGCATTAATGGGCCATGTAGCTCTAATGTGTGTAACACAGAGATCTGAACTGCTCACATATGTTCTTCATACGTGGCTAATTTGTATCTCAGTGGGGTTAAAATCCATGGGTGCTTATATAGCGAAACATGGCAGAAACATTGGCAAGGCAATGGGTCACATATAGAGGACAACTGCATTCCCACTGTAACTTTAGCTTACACTCTCTACTTAGCCGCAGCATAGTCATTTTTGCTCCCTGCAGAAGACTCTTTCCATAAAATACTGTGTAGTTCCTGATGGGTAGAGTTCTCACTGCAAGCCTTTCAGGATCAGATTATCAGATTCTCAAGATTGGTAATGTTTTATCTTTATTTTCTTATTCACATTGTTTATTATAGTCATATTTCAACAAAGATGACTATAAATGACTATAAAGCTGGTTAAATGAAATGTATCGGATTCTTGTAATGAATAAAGGTTTGATGACAAAACACAGTTCATACAATAATACAACTGAGGCATAAAGTCTGCCAATGGTTCAAAGTATAGATCCAAATCCAGGCCAATAGTTTGGATCTTTTGAGGTGATTAAACAAGAAAGAAAAAAGAACATTTGTTTGTTTTAAACAAAAGTTGCATATTTTGTCTGGAGGAACATGAGATGTTGATCCTGGTGTACAGATTGTGTTATCCATAGACAGAGCCAGTCTTGCTTTTCCCTCCTCTTTCCGTCTTTTTGCTAAGCTAAGCTAACACTCTTTATATTTACTATACAAACATGAGAGTAGCCCTCAGAATCATAATCAGAAGCTTAGGTTCTCACTTAACTCTCTGTGGTAAAGTGGTCACACTTTTACCTGTTTTTTAATGTATTACTCAGACCCCCAGCGTTTGTTATTATCTCTCTACTTACTGTATTCATTTATTGCATCTATGCCACCTCTCACCAGTGCATACACAGAAGCCTACAATGTGTGCTCGGGGGCTGTTGCTCCACCGACTGTCTCAGCGGGGGATTTCAGAAGGGAGTTGGCGGGTGAGGAAGACCAAGGACGCACTTCTGAAGAGGAAGAGGGAGGTTCAGACATAATTTATGACAGACAGGTTAGTTCTAAAAAAGTAAGTGTGTTGAATTTGTGCAGAAGTGGAAATGAATGTTTCTACAAAATGATTGAGAATTTAAGATACCCATAGGGATATTTCTTCTATTCTTCATGACATAAAATTGATTTAATTAACTAATAATTTGATCAGTTTACTATTTTCACCAAAGGACTGTTAGCCATTACCGTTGCTTTCGATTTGAAAAGTGTGAAACAATTTTAAATTACTTTTGGTTTGTATCACCAAGTGATAGGTAGAAATAACGCCATATTTGATCAAAAAAATTACACATTTCAAATTAATTACTGGGCACAAGCCAGTGTTTAATATGGGTTAATGGAGGTTAATGGAATACGACAAGACTTTCCTCATTATTTACAATTTCATTGCCACTTGAATGCGATTTAGAACAGGGAGCCAGATGTATTTATTGAACTGATACCAATTTACTTAATTTTTTCCTAACCCCGGGATTTTTACAAATAAAATGTAATTGTGTTAATATGACTGTTTGCAGCCTGACGGAAGATCCAGAGCTTATTACATTGCAAAAGAGCTGGTGGATACAGAGAGATTGTAAGTAAACACATTACATATAAACCATTCCTTTTATCCACTACCCTAGATCCATAATCAAAAATCCCCTTCCCCCTTTTGATATCTCTGTCCACAGACATGTGAAAGGCCTTAAACTCCTCCAGGAAGTAAGTACAGCATCTACATTCTGTTTTACTATTATTGTAGTATAAATATCATGTCATGTATGTATATATATTTTTTCTGGGAAGCTAAGCTCATAAAATCTATGACTTTATTCAACCAGAGTAGATTTACTGAGAACAATATCACATTCTCACCTAAAAACCGCACACCACAAACACTGTTTTATTCCATATCTGTCAGCCTCACCACAGCAGTTAGGCCTAAGCATCTACTCTATTGTTACTCAATTGCAAAAAAAATGGAAAGAAAAATTCTTTAGTGATATTGAGAATATAGTGAGTAATTAAGCAAAAACAACTACGCCTTCCCCCACATTCGCCTGAATGTCAGGACTTTCGGGAAGCAGTGGGGGCAGCAGTCGGGGAGGAGGGAGAGCCTGTTTTGGACGAAGAGAGGCTTCGAGAGATTCTCAATGAGCTGCCGGATGTTTACACCCTGCACCGCCAAATCCTCAGCGAACTGGAGAATCGCCTTCGACACTGGTGAGAACTCTGCTCAAAGCAATGAACACGTATGTGTTTACGCAAAATGAATTACCTTCCACAATCTTTCCTCTGTTGATCCTTCAATCAGGGAGGAGAGCCAGAGGATTGCAGACATCTACCTTTCCAGAAAAGCAGAGTTCTTGGTTTTCACCACTTATATCGGTCACTACGATAGAAGCATGAGCCTGCTGGAGGACAGCTGCGGAGCTTCACCGGCCTTTGCCGCCATTGTTCACCAGTTTGAGGTCAGACCTACAGTACTTCCTCAACTCTAAACACAACATGTGGAATGCACCACTTAATGCAACTATGAAAATCAACTTTAATAACCATACCTCCCCAAGGTTATGCACACACAAACAATATTAATAGATCTGAGTATTCCCTCGGATGTGCTCGTGGGAAAGGTAAATGATACATTTCTATAATTCTTTACAGTCTACCTTGACCATATGGAACCTTCACTGGTTCTTCTGCAAGGTGTCCTTGTTAACCTTCACTTTCTCACCTGTTCTCTTCCTCCACCTCTTTTGCCTGTGTTGCCATTAATTCACAGTTTATATAAAATAACATTTGTGATTCCAGCATGCAAAAAAAGCAGTAAGCAAACTTGTATTTTGGAACAACTGATGCAAAGGTTTTTCCTCGCTGCTTGAATGTTTAAAAGGGAAAACAGAGGTAAAACTATTTTAATAGAAAACCCTTGACAATATTGTGAAATTACAAAGCTTTTGATTAGAAATAACCTTGCTTTCAAGCACACATATTTGATACTTATCAAGAGCTTTACCAATATCTGTACATTATCTCTTATCAGCAGAGTTTAGTGTGTGGGTGTTTGTGGGCAGTGACAGAGATGTAGTATGTGTTGCCAATGGCTAGGTCCATCTAAGGAGAGCCCTTGTGACTTAAAGAAAAAAATGTAAACCTGTAAAAAGGTTTGAGCAATAGGCAGAAATTAAAGTGAACAAAAGTAGTGATTTAATGTAGTGCAAAAACTACACAGTGCTCTCTGCAGTTAGATTACCTAGTACATGTATTATTATGTTTATAAAAGGTCACATAAACAATATGATAGTATGCTTGACCATGCAGCAATGAAATATTACCCAGCCGTGGAAAAATAATTTTCCTCCCTTTTTATCAGTCTTTGCAGAGCTTCATTTTCACTGGCCGATCCAATAACACCACCTTTTAAACGTTTTTAAAAAAGCACCAGATGTCCATGCAGTAAGCTCTATTCTCTATTTGCCTTTCATCATTACGAGTTTAGTTTCTGTCCTAAATATTATCGTTGTTTTTAACACGCAGAACAAATCGAAACAAACAAAGCTCTATATTGTATATTATTATGAGATGGAGAGATGATCAACAATTGGTGAATAATGTATTGATTATGGGGGTATGAGACATGCACAATTGGTGTCTTTTTACATGCAGACATATGAACAAATCAAGTATCAAGTATCAAACACACACCTGCATGACCCCATACTGACCAGCAGTTGTTGGCTCTTGTTCACACTCAAAACATGAAGTTTGGTTCTGCTCGAAGCTCCAGTATAATTGGTATAATTTGCATCTCGGTGCAGATTTAATTTTCCTTACCTAAACTTCTGAGATCTTTTGACTGTTTTGAATAACCTGAGAAGTGGTTTGGCCTCAGTCCATGGGAGTTTCCATAATGGTTCATGCGCAGTAGTTCGGAATTCAGAATACAGAATCAGAATATAGAATTAGAATACAGAATCCAGAATCAGAATCCAGAATCAGAATCCAGAATCAGAATCCAGAATCAGAATCCAGAATCAGAATTTAGAATCAGAATACAGAATCAGAATTAGAATGAGAGTTAAGAATCAGAATACAGAATCAGAATTTAGAATCAGAATACAGAATCAGAATTAGAATCAGAATTAAGAATCAAAATATAGAATCAGAATCCAGAATCCAGAATTTAGAATCAGAATACAGAATCAGAATTCAGAATCGGAATAGAGAATTAGAATACAGAATCAGAATACAGAAACAGAATCAGAATACAGAATCAGAATTTAGAATCAGAATACAGAATTAGAATACAGAATCAGAATTTAGAATCAGAATACAGAATTAGAATTCAGAATAGAGAATTAGAATACAGAATCAGAATACAGAATCAGAATTTAGAATCAGAATCAGAATCAGAATTCAGAACACAGAATCAGAATAGAGGATTAGAATACAGAATCGGAATTCAGAATATAGAATCAGAATAGAGAAATAGAATACAGAATCAGAATTCAGAATTTAGAATCTGAATACAGAATCAGAATTCAGAATCAGAATAGAGAATCAGAATACAGAATCAGAATCAGAATTTAGAATCAGAATACAGAATCAGAATTAGAATCAGAATTAAGAATCAGAATATAGAATCAGAATCCAGAATTAGAATACAGAATCAGAATCAAGAATTTAGAATCAGAATACAGAATTATAATATAGAATCAGAATACAGAATTAGAATACAGAATCAGAATTTAGAATCAGAATACAGAATCAGAATTCAGAATCGGAATAGAGAATTAGAATACAGAATCAGAATCAGAATTTAGAATCAGAATTTAAAATCAGAATACAGAATCAGAATAGAGGATTAGAATACAGAATCGGAATTCAGAATACAGAATCAGAATACAGAATCAGAATTTAGAATTTAGAATCAGAATCCAGAATCCAGAATTTAGAATCAGAATACAAAATCAGAATTTAGAATCAGAATACAGAATTAGAATACAGAATTAGAATACAGAATCAGAATAGAGAATTAGAATACAGAATCAGAATACAGAATCAGAATTTAGAATCAGAATACAGAAATAGAATACAGAATCAGAATTCAGAATTTAGAATCTGAATACAGAATCAGAATTCAGAATTCAGAATTCAGAATTCAGAATCAGAATACAAAATCAGAATTTAGAATCAGAATAAAGAATCAGAATTAGAATCAGAATTAAGAATCAGAATATAGAATCAGAATCCAGAATTAGAATCCAGAATCAGAATCCAGAATCCAGAATTTAGAATCAGAATACAGAATTAGAATACAGAATCAGAATTTAGAATTAGAATACAGAATCAGAATACAGAATCAAAATTTAGAATTAGAATACAGAATCAGAACACAGAATCAGAATAGAGGATTAGAATACAGAATCGGAATTCAGAATATAGAATCAGAATAGAGAAATAGAATACAGAATCAGAATTCAGAATTTAGAATCTGAATACAGAATCAGAATTCAGAATCAGAATAGAGAATCAGAATACAGAATCAGAATTTAGAATCAGATTACAGAATCAGAATTAGAATCAGAATCAGAATTAAGAATCAGAATATAGAATCAGAATCCAGAATTAGAATCCAGAATCAGAATCCAGAATCCAGAATTTAGAATCAGAATACAGAATTAGAATACAGAATCAGAATTTAGAATCAGAATACAGAATTAGAATACAGAATCAGAATTTAGAATCAGAATACAGAATTAGAATACAGAATCAGAATTTAGAATCAGAATACAGAATTAGAATACAGAATCAGAATTTAGAATCAGAATACAGAATCAGAATCAGAATTCAGAATCGGAATAGAGAATTAGAATACAGAATCAGAATTCAGAATCAAAATTTAGAATTAGAATACAGAATCAGAATTTAGAATTAAAATACAGAATCAGAATTCAGAATCAGAATTCAGAATCAGAATTCAGAATCAGAATTCAGAATCAGAATTCAGAATCAGAATTCAGAATCAGAATTCAGAATCAGAATACAGAATCTGAATAGAGAATTAGAATACAGAATCAGAATTTAGAATTCAGAATCCTGGATCAGAATAAAGAATTAGAATCCAGAATCCAGAATTTAGAATCAGAATACAGAATTAGAATACAGAATCAGAATTTAGAATCAGAATACAGAATTAGAACACAGAATCAGAATTTAGAATCAAAATACAGAATCAGAATCAGAATTTAGAATCAGAATTTAGAATCAGAATACATAATTAGAAAACAGAATCAGAATTTAGAATCAGAATTTAGAATCAGAATACAGAATCAGAATCAGAATTTAGAATCAGAATACAGAATTAGAAAACAGAATCAGAATTTAGAATCAGAATACAGAATCAGAATTCAGAATAGAGAATTAGAATACAGAATTTAGAATCAGAATACAGAATCAGAATTCAGAATAGAGAATTAGAATACAGAATCCGAATACAGAATCAGAATACAGAATCAGAATACAGAATCAGAATACAGAATCAGAATTTAGAATCAGAATTCAGAATATAGAATCAGAATTCAGAATCAAATTTTAGAATTAGAATACAGAATCAGAATTTAGAATTTAGAATTAAAATACAGAATACAGAATCAGAATTAAAATCAGAATTAAGAATCAGAATTCAGAATCAGAATACAGAATCTGAATAGAGAATTAGAATACAGAATCAGAATTTAGAATTCAGAATCCTGGATCAGAATACAGAATCAGAATAAAGAATAGAGGATTAGAATCCAGAATCAGAATTTAGAATCAGAATTCAGAATCAGAATTAGAATCAGAAATAAGAATCAGAATATAGAATCAGAATCCAGAATCCAGAATCCAGAATTTAGAATCAGAATACAGAATCAGAATTCATAATCGGAATAGAGAATTAGAATACAGAATCAGAATACAGAATCAGAATACAGAATCAGAATTTAGAATCAGAATCAGAATTCAGAACACAGAATCAGAATAGAGGATTAGAATACAGAATCGGAATTCAGAATATAGAATCAGAATAGAGAAATAGAATACAGAATCAGAATACAGAATTAGAATACAGAATCAGAATACAGAATTAGAATACAGAATCAGAATACAGAATTAGAACACAGAATCAGAATTTAGAATCAGAATACAGAATCAGAATACAGAATCAGAATACAGAATCAGAATACAGAATCTGAATTTAGAATTTAGAATTAAAATACAGAATACAGAATCAGAATTAAAATCAGAATTAAGAATCAGAATTAAGAATCAGAATTCAGAATCAGAATACAGAATCTGAATAGAGAATTAGAATACAGAATCAGAATTTAGAATCAGAATACAGAATCAGAATTAAGAATCAGAATATAGAATCAGAATCCAGAATTAGAATCCAGAATCAGAATCCAGAATCAGAATTTAGAATCAGAATACAGAATCAGAATTAGAATGAGAGTTAAGAATCAGAATACAGAATCAGAATTTAGAATCAGAATACAGAATCAGAATACAGAATCAGAATTAGAATCAGAATTAAGAATCAAAATATAGAATCAGAATCCAGAATCCAGAATTTAGAATCAGAATACAGAATCAGAATTCAGAATCGGAATAGAGAATTAGAATACAGAATCAGAATACAGAATCAGAATACAGAATCAGAATACAGAATCAGAATACAGAATCAGAATACAGAATCAGAATACAGAATCAGAATTTAGAATCAGAATTCAGAATATAGAATCAGAATTCAGAATCAAAATTTAGAATTAGAATACAGAATCAGAATTTAGAATTTAGAATTAAAATACAGAATACAGAATCAGAATTAAAATCAGAATTAAGAATCAGAATTCAGAATCAGAATACAGAATCTGAATAGAGAATTAGAATACAGAATCAGAATTTAGAATTCAGAATCCTGGATCAGAATACAGAATCAGAATAAAGAATAGAGGATTAGAATCCAGAATCAGAATTTAGAATCAGAATCCAGAATCAGAATTAGAATCAGAAATAAGAATCAGAATATAGAATCAGAATCCAGAATCCAGAATTTAGAATCAAAATTCATAATCGGAATAGAGAATTAGAATACAGAATCAGAATACAGAATCAGAATTTAGAATCAGAATCAGAATTCAGAACACAGAATCAGAATAGAGGATTAGAATACAGAATCGGAATTCAGAATATAGAATCAGAATAGAGAAATAGAATACAGAATCAGAATACAGAATTAGAATACAGAATCAGAATTTAGAATCAGAATACAGAATTAGAATACAGAATCAGAATACCGAATCAGAATACAGAATACAGAATCAGAAAACAGAATCAGAATTTAGAATCAGAATACAGAATCAGAATTCAGAATACAGAATTAGAATACAGAATCAGAATTTAGAATCAGAATACAGAATCAGAATTCAGAATAGAGAATTAGAATACAGAATCAGAATACAGAATCAGAATACAGAATCTGAATTTAGAATTTAGAATTAAAATACAGAATCAGAATTAAAATCAGAATTAAGAATCAGAATTCAGAATCAGAATACAGAATCTGAATAGAGAATTAGAATACAGAATCAGAATTTAGAATCAGAATACAGAATCAGAATTAGAATCAGAATTAAGAATCAGAATTAAGAATCAGAATATAGAATCAGAATCCAGAATTAGAATACAGAATCAGAATTCAGAATCTGAATACAGAATCAGAATTCAGAATCAGAATAGATAATCAGAATACAGAATCAGAATTTAGAATCAGAATACAGAATCATAATTAGAATCAGAATTAAGAATCAGAATATAGAATCAGAATCCAGAATTAGAATACAGAATCAGAATCCAGAATCCAGAATTTAGAATCAGAATACAGAATCAGAATACAGAATTAGAATACAGAATCAGAATTTAGAATCAGAATACAGAATTAGAATACAGAATCAGAATTTAGAATTAGAATACAGAATCAGAATCAGAATTCAGAATCGGAATAGAGAATTAGAATACAGAATCAGAATACAGAATCAAAATTTATTATTAGAATACAGAATCAGAATTTAGAATCAGAATCAGAATTCAGAACACAGAATCAGAATAGAGGATTAGAATACAGAATCGGAATTCAGAATATAGAATCAGAATAGAGAAATAGAATACAGAATCAGAATACAGAATTAGAATACAGAATCAGAATTTAGAATCAGAATACAGAATTAGAATACAGAATCAGAATACCGAATCAGAATACAGAATACAGAATCAGAAAACAGAATCAGAATTTAGAATCAGAATACAGAATCAGAATTCAGAATACAGAATTAGAATACAGAATCAGAATTTAGAATCAGAATACAGAATCAGAATTCAGAATAGAGAATTAGAATACAGAATCAGAATACAGAATCAGAATACAGAATCTGAATTTAGAATTTAGAATTAAAATACAGAATCAGAATTAAAATCAGAATTAAGAATCAGAATTCAGAATCAGAATACAGAATCTGAATAGAGAATTAGAATACAGAATCAGAATTTAGAATCAGAATACAGAATCAGAATTAGAATCAGAATTAAGAATCAGAATTAAGAATCAGAATATAGAATCAGAATCCAGAATTAGAATACAGAATCAGAATTCAGAATCTGAATACAGAATCAGAATTCAGAATCAGAATAGATAATCAGAATACAGAATCAGAATTTAGAATCAGAATACAGAATCATAATTAGAATCAGAATTAAGAATCAGAATATAGAATCAGAATCCAGAATTAGAATACAGAATCAGAATCCAGAATCCAGAATTTAGAATCAGAATACAGAATCAGAATACAGAATTAGAATACAGAATCAGAATTTAGAATCAGAATACAGAATTAGAATACAGAATCAGAATTTAGAATTAGAATACAGAATCAGAATCAGAATTCAGAATCGGAATAGAGAATTAGAATACAGAATCAGAATACAGAATCAAAATTTATTATTAGAATACAGAATCAGAATTTAGAATTTAGAATTAGAATACAGAATACAGAATCAGAATTTAGAATCAGAATTAAGAATCAGAATTCAGAATCAGAATACAGAATCTGAATAGAGAATTAGAATACAGAATCGGAAGTCAGAATATAGAATCAGAATAGAGAAATAGAATACAGAATCAGAATTCAGAATTTAGAATCATAATACAGAATCAGAATTCAGAATCAGAATAGAGAATTAGAATACAGAATCGGAAGTCAGAATATAGAATCAGTATAGAGAAATAGAATACAGAATCAGAATTCAGAATTTAGAATCAGAATACAGAATCAGAATTCAGAATTCAGAATTCAGAATCAGAATAGAGAATTAGAATACAGAATCGGAAGTCAGAATATAGAATCAGTATAGAGAAATAGAATACAGAATCAGAATTCAGAATTTAGAATCAGAATACAGAATCAGAATTCAGAATTCAGAATTCAGAATTCAGAATCAGAATATAGAATTAGAATACAGAATCAGAATCAGAATCAGAATACAGAATCAGAATACAGAATACAGAATCAGAATAGAGAATTAGAATAGAGAATCAGAATTCAGAATACAGAATCAGAATTGAGGATTAGAATACAGAATCAGAATACAGAATCAGAATTAGAATCAGAATTAAGAATCAGAATACAGAATCAGAATACAGAATCAGAATACAGAATCAGAATATAGAATTAGAATACAGAATCAGAATACAATATCAGAATACAGTATTAGAACATAAAATTAGAGTACAGAATCAGAATCAGAATACAGAATCAGAATACAGAATACAGAATCAGAATACAGAATCAGAATGCAGAATTAAAATTCAGAATACAGAATCAGAATATAGAATTAGAATACAGAATCTGTATTCAGAATACAGAATCAGAATTCAGAATACACAATCAGAATAGAGGATTAGAATACACAATCAGAATACAGAACACAGCATCAGAATACCGAATCAGAATACAGAATACAGAATCAGAATACAGAATACAGAATCAGAATACAGAATTAGAATGCAGAATTAAAATTCAGAATACAGAATCAGAATATAGAATACACAATCAGAATAGAGGATTAGAATACAGAATCAGAATACAGAACACAGCATCAGAATACCGAATCAGAATACAGAATTAGAATACCGTTTAATTTGTGTAATTGTATAATTTGCATCTCGATTTAGATTTAAACCTTAACTTCTGGGATGTTTTGACTGTTTTGAATAACCTGACATGTGCTTTTGCTTCAGTCCCATGCAATCAGAATACAACATTAGAATACAGAATTAGAATACAGTTTAATTTGTGTTTTTCCTTTTTCTCAGCAGCAGAGTCCAGCTGGAGGAAAGGTGTCTCTGAAACAGCAGCTGTTGCAGGTCATTGTGCGTGTGGCTCAATACCGCATGCTCCTCACTGGTGAGTCTCCTGTTAAGGACAAGATTTATTGTTTGTTTTTGTGAAACATACATTTTACCCTTACAGCTTACATTTTTGAGTCTCAGAAAGCATTCTATTTCTCAAAAACCTTTTACAGATTACCTTAACAACCTCTCCCCGGATTCCAAGGAATATAAAGACACCCAAGGTACCTTCAAACAAACAGAGGCAGCCACTCACAGGGGAGCCTCACTGGCCTAAGTTTTGGACTGTGTGTGTACAGAGAATTTATTTGCTCACAGACGACAATGAGAGAGCCGGGTTAGTTTTTCTTGTTGGTGGTGTAGACCCACCTGGCAAACATTTCAGCTGTCTTCTGTGTGAATATATATCATAATGTGTCATTCACAAGAAGGTCAGATGCTCCAACATAATCTCCTATCATCAACAAAGGAGCCGCCTCGGCTCTCATTTCAGATTTAGGCTTGGTGACGTCCTACATGGAGAAGAAGAACAAAGGAAATTCTAATAATTTATGATTACTCATTGTTCACTTCTCAACAGGAAGTGTCTTTCCTGATTAGTCCATCTGTTTGTCTTTTACAGCTGCTGTAGCTGTAGTGTCTGATATCGCAGATCAAACAAATGACAGCTTGAAACATGGGGTGAGTGAGATGTATGGAAACAAACATTTTCAACCTAAGTGGGTCAGCACTAGGGTTGGGTATCGTTTGAATTTGAACAATTCCGATTCCAATTCCGATTCCTTGTTTCGATTCCGGTTCCCAGCGATTCTCGATTCCGATTCTTTTAAGAGGCAGGGTCAAAAAGGTTTAAGATATTTTAAATGAGCTAGCTAACCAAGGGTCTTTCTGAAGGAAATAGTCTGACCTTCTCCATCAATGTTAATTCTATGAATTTTTTATTAACTTTACTGTGAATTTCTAACAGGGCTGTTTTCAACTACAATATAAATATCAAACTATGAACTTGAATATTGTATAAACATTATAAATTATGAATATATTTTAACAGGGGTACACTTTCCTCAAGAGAAACACCTCACAAAAACATTGTATGATACTGCAGGTACTTAAACGTTACCTTGCTCCCACTGATGGGCTAACCCTTGGAGCCAGAGGAAGAGGCAGCGGAGGACAGGCGGCACAGCGCGTCAAAGACGGGGCACACATAGGGGGTTGCCAACTCTCCCAACCCCAAGTCAGGGACACTTTCGCTGAGGGGGGGCTAGCGGTCGACGGGGGGAGTGCTAGTACAATCTTTTTTTTCTTTGAAGCGCCAGCTTCACTGCTAATTTTTACAGATAGGACAGCTCCGCTCTGGCCACCCGGCACCTGCGCGCACACTGGTCTGATTCATCACAAATTCACAACAACCGGGAGTTTTTCGTGCGTCATTGACTTAGGAGGCTGTGATTGGAAATCGGGACTGGAGGGAAAATGGCCCATAATTCGGGATGTCCCGGGTAATACGGGACGGTTTGCAACCCTAGGCACACATTTACTTCCTCTCCATGACCTCGGAGGTGCTTAATCATATTTGACGTGCACCCTCTTATGCATGAAACAATTTTGCTGCAAATGTTGCATTTTGCCGAGTTTTCGGTTTGTTTCGAAAAGTGTAACCACACTTTGGACTGCCGACGCACGCTATCCATGTTTGATCACGCTGTTATGCTAACACTTCCGGTGTACGCTTCTTCGTTGGTGTTCAGCAGTTTCTATTTCCTGTCGGACTGAGAATCGAAACTAGGAATCGAATTTTAAACTTTTGAACGATACCGGGTAAATCGCAAAGCTAGTCCCGATTCCAATCGATTCTCAATACCCAACCCTAGTCAGCACAGAACACAGACGTCATTTTTGAACTTTATTTTTGTGACTACTTTCAAAAACTAGTCCAATATCTGAAATCTGAATATTATTGCAGTAAGATCTCTGAATCTATTTTGTTCTTCATCTGTGGGCCCTGCAGGGTCACAGAACCCACAGGAACACCACTAGTATCTCAAACTTTGTTCTTAGTGCAGGTTAGCATGTCTTTTCATGCTAACACGCTCAACCTTATTAGCATGCCGCTATAGCATCTAGGTCAAAGAAATGCTGTGCTCCTTTGATGGGCAGTAGAGCAGCAAATCAAGTAATAACGTTTCTAAATAAAGTGTCTCTTTCGAAAGAGAACATACCTGATTGAGTTAAGAATCTTTTGTGGTTTCATTTTTCTCTCCCTCTCTATTTGTTTTGTCTTTGTCTACTTTTTTCTGTGTGTGTGTGTGTCTCAGGAGAACTTGTTGCGTCTAGTCAACATAGAGTACAGCGTCCGTGGGCTGCGGGATCTGCTGCAGTCGGGCAGGGTATGATTCTGATAACAGTTTCCTTGCCAGCCCACCCTGTCTGCCATGCACCACCCTGTGTTGCCCTTTAAACAATCATTCGGCTGGGAATCCCCAGCCGAATGATTGTTTAAAACCACATTAATTATGCAGATTCCTTCTGTGTCGTGATCAGTTGACTTGTGTAGTGTTTAGTTTGGTACTGCTTGTTTGCTGTATTAATCAGGTCTTCGTGAAGGAGGGCACCCTGATGAAGGTCAGCAGGAAGAGTCGACAGCCCCGCCATCTGTTTTTGGTAACCCCTGCTTCCTGTTTGTAGTTTTTAAGTTACTAGACGTGTACCGGGGGTCATAATAACTTGAATTATCCATTTATACGCTTCCTTTTCTACAGTATCCACAGTGCGTACCTGGGGAATCTTTTGTGAAATGAAGAGTCATGCAGTCTGCTGTGTTTCTATGTCCAGACTGAACTATTAAGAGCAGGGTTTCCCGGCAGGATGTTTCTGAATGCCGACTTCCTGAGCCAGTTCTTTACTGACGGCCCAGTGAAGGTCAACACCAGCTGCTTATCCGTGTGTGCCTGCTGTTAAATATTATGACCAATTCTGCCAGTTAAATATTAGTTGAATGTGTTTGCATCACCTTTAATACACACACATTGTTCAGCTGACTAAGATCATTCTAAGGGAAACAGGGATGTAGAGAGAGGGGAGAAAGACATACTAGCTAAAGTTGGATGTATAAATCATAACATGGAGAATGCCTTGAAATGTTATAAACAAAAAATAGATAACTAAATAAAACGCCTTTGTGACTAATCCACAGGGCATCGTCACAGCGCATTGTTTTCCCCTTCTGTGGTGTTTTTGTAAAATTTGTGGTCAGGGCTCAACACTAATGAAAGCTATTATTAATGTTGGAGAAAGCGTAATAAAAAGAGTCTGCAGGAGCAGCTAGTTAGACACACACAAAAAAGTAATACAGAGATTAATTTTGATTTCCACAACTTTGTTATCTATTTGCAGAAGTATCTCATTCATGTATGATCATAGAAATTCAAGGTAGGGATTTAACACTTTTAGATACCCAAAATGGACAGAATCCACACCCCATCTGGTGAAAACAGACTTCTAATGTCAAACCCGGCACATCATTATGCACATGCACAGTGAATAATATTCCAACTGAAGAAGCACATTTTTATATGGAGGTGAACTTTAATGGTAAGTTTGGTGTTTAACATTAGAAATCTGTTCTATGTGGAGTAGAGTGTCACCTACTGGAGAAGTCCTGCACTTACATAAAAGATGACGTTTGTGTAACTTACTTTTTTGGATGACTTTACCTTTTCATTCTGTCCTTTCAACGTGTTGTATGATCAGCATTTAGTTTTCTGTTCTCAGATTTGCTGTGAATCATGAGTGTTATCTCTGTCTGTTGTCAGATGAATGATGTGCTGCTGTACACCTACCCTCAGCAGGACGGGAAATACAGACTGAAGAATACTCTGCCTCTCACTGGCTTGACGGTCAGAGTCTTTCCTTAAAATGCCCAATGAAACCATGTTTCTGTTTGAATTACCACTGAGACTATATATTTATATAAAAAGGTAGTATATGTGTAAAATCCACAGCCATGTGTTTTTTTAAATTAAATTATTTATTTGCAGTTGACAGAGAATAGAAAAATGAATTGTCACAGTGGAAAACTTTTCAACCCGTTCTTTGATTTATGATTGTACTGATTTTTCAGGTCAGTAAACCCATAGTAGAAAATGTCCAAAATGCACTGAAGATTGAAGGAACAGACATTTCCATCACTTTGTCTGCAAGGTAGGTGACACAAAAAAGCTTAAAACTAACTAGCACAAGTACAAGTTTTGTATTACTCAGAGGCCTGTTGTTTGCAGTTCCTTTATTGAAAGAGAGGACTGGTTTTACACTCTGAGTCGCACTGTGACGGAACATGCCAGGGGATCTGTAGCATTCAACAGCTGCTTAGGAGAGGTGAGCGAACTCTGCGTCTCTGTATTCATAATATTTCCTCAACGCTGGTCTTCCTCATCCTACCGCATTAATGTGGCTGTTAGACGTCATTGACATCCAGATTGTTTCTCGGTTTCTGTGTGTTTTCTCCAGACCAGAGATCGCCTGCGGCTGATCCTTGGTGAGAAAGCCCCCACGCTTGTTCCCGTCTCACAAGTGATGATGTGCATGAACTGCACCTCAGATTTCAGCCTCACTCTCCGAAGACACCATTGCCATGGCTGTGGAAGAGTGAGAAACACAAAAATATAACACACTGCTCTATGAGACATTAATATCTTCGCAAACAACTTGTGTCTTTAGTCGGGAGATGTGGGGGTGCTTAAAGGGTGTGTTATTTTCTAATGTGCATGTGATGAATTTGTGTTGAATCACTCAGATTGTTTGTCGGAGCTGCTCCAGGAACCGATATCCACTGAAATACATGAAAGACTGCATGGCCAAAGTGTGTGATCGCTGTTACAGTGAGCTTAAGAAGAGAGGTAGGGAGAAACATTTTTATGATTCATTTGAATACTTTGAGTGTACTCAGTCTACCCATCCGCCCACATATTTAATATTGCTATTATTATGACCCACTTACAATGGACAACTAAATTTATTTGAAAGGAAATAACTTACAAGAAAGGAAGTAGGACAACAAGGGAATGTGGAAGTAAAATGTATGAAACAAACAAAAAAATACTAATTTGAATATGTTGCTAATGCATGCTGTGATATTAAACTCCATTTTGTAACATATAAATGTATAAAAAGAAAAATGTTAAAGCTGACTTTCATTTGCGAAGGAAAACTTATCTTTATATCCTGTGTCTTATCTTTTCATTGTTACTTTAAAATGTATGTGAAGTCTGCTGCAGTAAGGTGTAACATGCCATGCCACTGTTAAAGTATCGTCCTCAGCTGTGGTTAAGAAAGCAATTGCATATTTCTGCAGGGGGAGAAGCGCCTGCTGTGGCGAGTAAAAGTAGCCCTCGTCCAAACCGCTCCAGTCGTCCTCTCTCTGCTGTGTTCCAAAACATGCATCCTCCCAACATCTGGAGACATCGCAAAGGCACCGCTTCCTTCACCCCGGTAACACGAGAGGGCCCATGTTCACTGCACATTGCAGATTACCAAATAGTGGATCATCATGTGGTGGAATCCTTCACAAGTACCCTACTGCTCCTATTCTGCACAGGTGACAGTGTCAGAGGAAGGCTCCATTAGTGGCACTCTCCAGCGCAGCAAGACGAGCAAAAGGAACTGGAAGAGGCTGTGGTTTCTCCTAAGAGACAAGGTGCTTTACACCTACCGAGTCCAAGAGGTGAGGGGAAATATGCACTCCCCTTTAACCTGAACAGCACATACTCACAATTAAACAGATTTCACACATTGAGGTCTGTTGCCATCATTACTAAAAGTTGTAAATACCACAAAGTTACCTCACAGTATCTTATAACACATTTGTGTTCCCCCCGATAAATTCTGCAGGAGAAAGTAGCATCTGAGAGTTTGCCTCTGCTGGGTTTCACAGTGAAGCTACCCGACCAGCTGGGGACAGAGGAGGAAGCCAACGTCTTCCAGCTTTACCACAAAAACACTTTGTATTACTCCTTTAAAGCAAAGGATAACTACACAGCCCAGAGGTGAGAAGCATGGCGCCTTAATAGCTAATGTTTATATCAATTGACATTTTAAAGATTTGATCCTGATGACTCACTGGGATGTTACTGATACGTTTCTATCTGGTGGAGAAATAGGAAAATCAGTCATGTTTCTAAATTAAATTTCACTAATTTGGTCCCAACGGGTTTCAGTTTTCCTTGACCCACACACATAATCATGTAATCCATGACTTGGCTGAACTGTAAACATTATCCAAACCAAAGTTGTTGTGTTTCTGTATTTTTGTCTAAACAGCAGATGTGTGGGGTTTAGAAAAACAAAAAAGTTAGTATAACTTACTCCTCTTGGATATAACTAAAATAATTTCCCAATTAAGGAGCAACCTATCAAAAGCTCACTTAATGATGCAGCTAAATTTTCGGATTATAACTTATTAACGCAGAGTGATATTCCTCCTGTTTTATGCTATTTTTCTCCTAATGTCCAATCCTGTCCTTACAGGTGGGTGAATGCCATGGAGGAAGCCACAGTTTTATAGCATCAGTTACTCTGTTGCATTATTTCACCAACAGTCTGAAACAAAAAGGGGAAGATGGAAAAAGACGAAAACAATGTATTTGAATGTGTCTGCATGTTGTAACTTGTCTGGCTGGACTGAATAAGACAAGACATCTTGTTCCTTGAGAGGGGACCTGATTACCTCCAGTGTCCCCTACCTGCTGTTACAGCAGGTGTGATGCTGAGAGTCACGACGGGCGTTGGCCCAGATACCTGCCAGTGTGGAACATTACATTTATGTGACCTGTATTTCCCAACCAGCCAGTCAGTGACATTTCTCCAAATTATGGAGAACATTATGGATTTTTGGAAAAGAAAGAAAATCTCAACAATGTATATTTCAATGTATCCATAATCAAATAAATGACAAAGATAGAGCTGGAAAAATATTTTAACCAGTTTCTTTACTCTATATATCAAAGGGAGACTTACAAATAGTAACTCATTAAAAGAAAGGCCAACATCTGGATTGGCCTTCACTAAAATAAATGTTATTAGTTCTTCCTGTAGCTTTATACTGCACTGTATTGTTGAAGATGGTTCTGAATAAACAGTTTCTATGCTTTTTTGCACTGATACAAAAAGAAATTAAAGCTGTGAGCAGCGTTAGACGGGTTCTCGCTGCTCCTTGCACGTCGGGGCACTGGCCGGACGGTTACAAATGCCGCCATCGGACAAAGCGTTCGCAAGTCAGTGGTCGTTAACCGTGTGGAACAACGGCAAGAATGCCGCTTTGCAAACTTTATCATTGTCTGAGGCATTTTCTGTCAACATATAACCAGGACATTCTGATGTACCATCCCAAAATAAAAGTCTCTCAAAATACCATACATGAGCCAATTTCCTTCAAAATCTATCACTAGACTACATTTGGTCATTTTCAGATTAGGTTTAGAAGGAAACAGTCAATACTTTTATGACCATTCCACTTCAGTTTGATAGTACACATCCCCAAGGTGACACTTATGGATAACCAGGACATTCTGATGTTCAATTACAAAATACCATACATGACCCACTTTCCTTCGAAATCATTCAAAAGGTGTTTTTTTGTAAACTGCTCCCTACGCACATAGTTTAATATTTTTTCCGGCAAAATGCAACTTTTTGAGCCTAAGGTCTCAAGAGCACACTGCGTGGATTTGAAAATAATCAAGTTTAATCCCTGGGTGGAGTTCAGCCTTTTACAACTTTACGACTTTGATGTGGTCCATCTCAGCAGTCAAGCTCTGGATCTTCATAGTTCGGTTTTCCTCAATTAGCTCTTTAACATTTGCCTGCAGATTATTAATCTTTGCCTGATTCAGCTCTCAGATAGGCCAGTTTATCACTAAGAAACACATTTTTACAGATCAAAGCAGCCTCCCTTTCCTCGCATTTCAGCAAAGATTCAGAATGGTTTGCAGCCATTCCGTCCACTGTCTCAGAAACATGCTTAAGTTTGACTGAAATCTCATGACTACTTTGGTGAGCCTCCTCTTCACTCAGCTTAAGTCCAGCATTAATTCCCCGGAGCCTGTTCATCCGTTTCATTTCCATGTAGCTGTAATTGAAGATAATCATTTGATTTCTCACTAAGTTTCCACACTGCTTCTTTTACATGTTCTTTGTGTATATCTTTATTCTCATTAACTGAGGATATGGTTGATTCCAGATAAGGACCTGAGGAAAACACATTAACAATCAATTTGCTCATTGCCTCTGTGGCAATACGAGTGGCCTATGACACTCCAGGAAAATAACAATCTCCAACAACACCACTTGGGATAGGCCCAAGACCATTCTTGTTAAAGGCACACAGAGCCGTTCCCCAAAATCAGGGGTCAGAGACGATAAGATTATAAAAAGAGTTTTATTTTGTTTAATATTCTTTTTAAAATGGCAATATGTTCTTTGTGAAGGAGTAGATTAGCAATATAAAGAAAATAAACAATTCAAATCAATAAACCAGCATGCATAATAAGAAAGATGCAAACAAATTCAAACAAAACAAAAAAGAAAAGACCCACATGCAATACGTACATTAGTTAACACATTATAGAGAGCTACCTTTGTACCCAGAACGCAAACAGGCAAACAGCGACTTACCGAATTACAGGACAAGCCGCCCATGTGCACAGACCCCGGCGGTGGCACCCACCTTGCGCACACACCCTTACAGACAGCGGCCCACACTATAACAATTAAGATGGTCAGATTTTAATACCTCCCAAATGTGTGGAAAGAGGGGTGCATGCATCGTACCGAGACACCGAACGGCAGCAGTCCAGGCATACATCCACCCACACGGGGACATCCATGACCAAGACAGGGTCGCTATATGAAAGAATGCACATTAGTCCCGCATACACGGCAACACAGGACAATAAAAGGCGCAAAAGATGGAGAAAGTGCCCTTACCACACCACAGGACAGCAGAATGACGACCTAGGGCAGCGGTCAAAACATAAAGCGCGCCTCCCGGACAGTCTCCACAGACACGCAGCAGGAGAAGACAACAGGACGAGCCCACACACCACAGGCTTACGTAATGTCCCCGCCTCTCCCAATCAATTGGAATTAGCCCCAGGTGTGCTGGTCCACACCCCTGTGTGCAGGTAAGAGGGAGGGGAACACCCTCGTCCGGTCACCACCAAAAATGAATGCAGTTAAAATACGTTCGGGAGCGTTATACAACGTTCGATAATGACGTACTAGTGACGCTTTGACTCTGATCTTGGCGGAGGTTTGTCACATGTTTGTGTGACGTCCTCACATTCTATGCGTCACCTGTTTTTCCATCCAGCTTCGGAGACGTGTGGAACGAATGCGTCACAGGTTCGGTCACGTGACGTTAGTGTCTAATGCGCTAGCAAACGTTCACGTTAACGGCAGCTCGCGTATCTGCATCCGACCCTCGAAAGGTAACGTTAACTATGAAAGCCTTCACTTTCAATCTTCAGAAGAGTGTAGACTCATATCTTACTAAGATTGTGACGATTTATCGATCATTTAGACTTCAAAACATGTCTTTAAAAAGTCCAACGTGAGCTCAGGTAAGACAGTGAACCATCGGTCCGTCTTGTTCCTAACGTTGGTTAAAGGAGCTCTCATACTTTACTAACAGGAAACCAGTACACAGGTGAATATGCTTTTTATTTGTTTTTTGTATAGCTATCACAGATATGCAAATGTTGAATTATTGTGGGGGGGGGGGGGGGGGGTTAAGAAAAAATGAGGCATGAATGGTGGAGATGTGAACACGTCTTGCTTCAGAAGCAGAGTAAACTTTTTCACATCTCCACCACTAGTAGGGTTGCCAACCGTCCCGTATTACCCGGGACATCCCGAATTATGGGCAATTTTGACCGCTAGCACCCCCCCTGTCAGCCTGCGAAAGTGTCCCTGATTTGGGAGTGGGAGAGTTGGCAACCCTAACCACCAGGTATCAAAACATATATATTTAAACCATAGAATTAAATAAATGTTAAATATGTTATGTTTAAGTTACTGATCTGTTATTACAGATGTATAATGTTGTTTATTTCATGTGGTTTTTAGGGTTCATTTGCAACCACTGTTGCCCAAACATACTTCTATTGAAGATGTGTTTGCTTTCTTTATATTAAACATTAATAATAATTAACCTACATATTTATTTGGCACACTTCCATCCTCAATTGAATGTTTTAAGCCGACGAGGTCAAAGGATGAGAGGATCAACTGTGTTCCAAAGAATATTACTTCAGTTTTATTGCTGTCAGATTTGTTACTATTTTGAAAAAACTTAAGTCATCACTGATTGCGTCCATGGTAGTTCCACCTTAAAGCCAGATTTTGGGGCAGCTTCTCGACAGAGAAATGTTATTTCCAAGAGAAAACCATTTTAAAACATTCAATTTCTATTTCAAGGAAGATTATCCCCAGTTACAGCGAGGCCGGATGCATCAGCAGAGTGAAGAGGTGGACTCACTAACACCAGTGTCACAATTTGGCACCAACAAAGCGCTCAGGACCAGGAAGCGTTAGAGATGGAATGTGCTTTACCCAGATGTTAGTGTACTGCTGGACAGTGCTCTTAATAAATTGCCACAATTTTTCTAGATGGACTCAAATGCCTTATTGGTGTCACAAGAAGACATTGTCAGCACTTGTTATATTTATCTCTTTCTTCAACTTGTAAATAGGTAAAATATAGAATGTGAAATGATGCCATGACCACCATGCTTCCCTGTTGGCATGTTGTGCTCAGTGTTGGGTCTCCACCACGCACAGCGTTTGGCATTGAGGGCAAACAGTTCAGTTTTGGTGTCATCTGACCAAAGCACCTTCTTCCACATGTTTGCCGTGTCTCTCACGTGCCTTGTGGAAAACTCTTAACATGATTTCTTATGGTTCTTTCAATAGCAGCTTTACTCTTGCCACTCTTCTGTTAAGTCCAGATTCATGGAGTCCAGGGTTACTTGTTGTCCCGTGCACAGATTCTGTCCACCTCCGGAGTTACCATGGGACTCCTGGTTGCTGCTATATCAAGGACATCACAGTGTCCTCAAGATAAACGTGACCTTTGACTTTGGTGATGATAGAGGAACTTACTCACATGTACAACTAAAGAGGGTACTAATTTCAAAAAGTGTCTCTCTGCCACTGGAGACAACCTGTCCAAACATTCTTTTCTTCTACTAAATGACATTCCAGTGTCACTAAACTGCAAACTTATCTATATATTGAGGGACATGTTTATTCTCTCAGTTCACGGTCCTAGATTAACAGTTTTAAAATGTAAAACCCTCCTGCCAAACCGGCTTCAGCAGACCAGTGTTATTCGGTGGGAAATAGATTTTCTGTAACAGTGTCATGCTTGTGTGTCCAACATGCTTAACAGCAGGTTGTCTGCTGCAATGGTTCCCAACCCAATTCTAGCCTGACGGTATGCATCTGTCCACAGCTCCAGAGGTCACCCTGAGGGTCAAATAAAAGGTAACATTATAGGAGTTAATTCATATCTGTATTGTTCTTGTCTAGCGAGAACAAATGTAAAACATTGTAGATATAAAGTATTCTAGAGTCAAAATGTCTGAATGCGATACAAGTCATTTTCCCTTGACCACAGCATTTGACCAACATTATTTATCATCTGGGACCTTTGACCTCTTGGGCCTAACCGTTCAATTTAGGATGGACGTGTGATGAACAAACCAGAATTAATGAACATTAATGAAATATAACAAGATGAATACAACAATGGTTGCAAATGAACCCTAAAACCACATGAAATAAACAGCATTAAATACATCTGTAATAACCTAGATAAATAACATGAACAGTTATATACGTATAATTCAATTTATGGTTTAAATACAAGTATTCTGCCACCTAGTGGTGGAGATGTGAACCCGTTTACGTCTCATTAAACTGTCTCTGAGGTCACTGAAGCAACACAATACGTGGAAAATAAATATAAGAGCCAAGAGCAGCGAAGGTGCGTGCAGTCAACTACTGCTGCTAACAGATCCAAAACCAGGATTATTTATTTTTTTCTCCAGGAATGAACTTTTCTCCTCATGTTACCCTGGAAACCTCTGTCATTGCAGACGGTTGCGTTGATTCTTACTGTGAAAATCGTACTTTCGTTTTAGTGGCTACGCTTCGTATTTTCGTTTTATTGGAAAAACCACAAAAGAAATTGACGGAGTATAAAGTTGTCAGTTGGTCTCGTTTTTTGGTTCTAAACGAAAAACGTGAAAACGACTGCCCACTTGCGTTTTCTCGTTATTGATTGAAAATGAAAATCAAGAAAACGGCCTACCACTTCCCTTTTGGATCTAAAACGAAATAAATATAAATATTTTTAATTTAAAATATAAATTGCATGTAAAAGGGATATGGCAAAATTAACAACTTTTTGAATATGATAAAGGCCCCCAAAAGGCCCTCAGTTTGTGAGAATAATAATAAGAATTCCTTGAAATACAATAGGTTCCTCTACGACTAGTCGTAGCGAGGACCCTAATTAAGCTGAAAAAGACATACTTGTACCTTCAAAGAGGTCAAGATCTTTATCTACTGTACCTAAGTCATGTACACACTTTTAAATCTGTTTTGCCAACTAAATACCTAAAACAATTTAATATGTTTCAAGACTCATCAAACAGTTTTTTGCAGAGCTTGCTGCTCTGCACTGAAATATGGCTCACGAAGTTCACTGATCACTACGTAATCAGTGTCTTGGACTTTGTACTGTGCCTGATGCTTAATTAAGTCGGAATTTCTGACTATTTTCAAAGCAAGTAAAAGCCTTTAACAATGGAAACAACCAGTGTGTTTTCTATTTAAGGTAGGGGACTCAGGCTTTTTAGAGTAATTAAATTGAATGGCCACTTCACATCCCCAAATTTGTTTTATATTGTAATTGAGAACAGCTAATCCCACTCTAGCATTGTCGTTTTGGTTTAACATTAACATTTTCTGTTAGCATATGATATTCTATAAATATATGAATTTAGGTTGAAAACAATCCTCAATTTGGGTTCTTGGGACCACATTTAAGCACAACAGGCTGGCTTTGACTTCCTGTCACTGCTGATGAAGTCTTGTGCGAGTCTGCACTGACGTGTACACCATGATCTGATGAAGTGTTTCCGATCGCATTTTGAACTCATCAGGACTGAGTGATGTGCGGACCAATGTGCTAGACGGCCAAAGAGAGGCCAGGCCTGCTCAGCTTCTCGTCTCCTCCCGAGAGGCCTCCTGACCCAGTACACTGGGCAGAAAGTTTGCTTTCTAGGGCTTTTGAAAGTTGAAGACACCTCGTCCTACTTAGAGGACGGATCATTTATCATTCTGCCCTCCCTCCCTAGCCCCAATTCTGTTTCTCCATCCTCAGTCGCTTCACTTTTTTTTATCAAGTGCTGGTTACTTTCCTCAGTTGCTAAATAGGTAATGACACAATATATATTTTTCATCACGTGTACCGTACTGCTATTTGTGGTTTGTCTGGTCACAGCAAAACAGCAGGAAATAGGACATCGTTTGCATCATTGCTAAGACTCTAACGACAGGTCCAGTTTCACATTAAACAAATCCTCCACATACTAATCTACTAACTAATCTACTTATTGAAAACAAGTGATACAAGTTTGCTGTTGTGGTTAACATTTTTTTTTACAGTGGGGCTGCAACGGTGTCATAATCCAAGCTTACCGCTGCAGGCGGGAACGATGTAGAGAGCAACAAATAATCAATTATACACACACAGCCTACTCAATAAGGTTGGATGCATTCAGCTCTGTTATATGTGCTCAGTCTCAGGAGTCAGTGAGAACAGTTGACAATGAAGCTGAAATAGTTTTCTACACCTAACTTCCTCATCTATTGCATTTGGCTTACCACAATGCTCTTACAACAAGAGTTGTGTGCAATAACATTTTTTGTCTGTGTTTGCGTCAATGCCGTGAGTTACAACAGCATGCAGTCTCATCCTCTCATGTGTGGGAGGCATATCATCAGGGGTAAAGGACTTGATTACGTAAGAGCCTGAGATTTCAATAAAAAACAAGTCTGAGATATGGGCAGATATGGTGAAATAGCCGTGTCCACTTGACATTTCTGGGTTTGCACCGTGTCTTGTGTCTCGATGCACCTTCCAACGACAGTGAGAGGAAGAGAAAAAAAAGCCTGGAAGAACAGAGGGACACACTGGTATGTCCCACTTTGCAAACTCTTTGCAGCCTACACTGCCAAGTCAATGTTACACCTATTCCACCTCCCCTGAAGCTTTAAATAGCCCTCTCTCCCTCAGCAGGACAAACAGAGAAACGAAGCCTCCAGCACCCTCTGCGCCTCTGACTGAACATTTATTACCTGTAAATGGGGTCTGCACGCTGCTCTATATATTCGTCTGTGACCATTCTGTCATCTGCAAAATTCTGCGGAGAAAGAAGTGTAAACGCATGTAAACCGGGCCATCCGTTGTCCTGAGGAATGAAAATCTGCCTGAAGTCTTTGAGAAGTCGCTGCAAAACCGACAAACCTCTCCCCTCCAACAAAGAATTGTGGATTTTACACTTACACTGGATTGCATTAACCACCTGATATAACATGTCCATCAATGAGCCGTTGGAAGGTTCTATATTATCCAAAATGCTGAATTACTGCATTCAATGCGCATGTTTTCTTCCTCCTTGTTATCATATACAAGAGGAAGTGGATTAAGTGTGGGTATGTGATGTAGAAATATCATTGGCTGAGAGATACACTGCTGCTGCCTACTTACAGGAGTCTTGGCTCTGCCTGAGACTCCAAAATAAGTGTAGCTTATTATGTTTTTATCAAAATCCTGACACTTTATCATGCGTCCAGCTGTATGTCTCTTCATCTGCCTTTTTTATAGATGGATGCTTTTCTGTTTTACTGCCTGTTCATATACAAATAAATGGTTAACACGGTTGAAACTTAAGTGATGGAAGTTGTTTTAAAGAAGATACAAGTCCTTGGAGTATCCTGTGGAATATAATGTTGAATGTACACAGTATCTGTATTATAGACGATTTAGATTTAGATGGATCAATCCCATGTTGCATTAGTCTCAGTATCAACAGCCTATACATCCCACGAGTGGAACACACATTATGTGTGGGTGTGTGTGTTTGCTAGAAGAAGAACAGAAGGAGAGGACCACTTGAGGTGGGCATGTGCATCTGTCAGAGATAAGGAGCAGAAGAATTGAGATTCTCAGAGGGGAGAGGGGAACACTAGCACACCTGTGCACGGCCAGCCTGTTAATTAAACCCCACATACTTCAATATGACTCAGCCAGCCGACATTTCATTAGTGCCATCTGATGAGACCAGCATATCCACCCTTGTACCTTCGTACAAGAAGGGTATATTTGAGTGTGTGTTTGTGAGGGCGTCAGTGAGATAAATAAAGGAAATCCATTATTTGGAGGGCTTTCGTATACCTGAAAAATACTGCAGGAGCCAAATCAGCCACCTCCTCACCAGCAAGAACCAGGCTGAAGCCTCAGAACTTCCCCCACAGCCGAACAGCCTCGTGACCCCACCCCTTGCCTCACAAACAGCTAAAGGGGAACCAAGAAAACCAGAGGAACCAGGATGGGGGCCAGTGTGGCCATATGTAATTCCAGTTCAGGTGACAATCCAAGAGCGACCTGAGGTCAGCTATACGCCGATATCGTAGTCCGATTTTATAGTCGTCCCGACAGGTGTTCTTTCAGCTCAGGTGATCAACAGGTCTGCAGTGAACATCATGGTGTGAATCATGTTGACTGAAACGTGACTGAAACAAATGCACGTGAGAAGGATAGACGTGCACAGTCCCACACAGGCTGAAAATAAGAAGCGACACAAACGTATTCATTCAAAATGCGGCAACTCAGTGCATTGAAACTCCTGGGCAACGGACCGTTGTGTTTGCGCGTGCGCGTTCGCGCGTGTGTGTGTGTGTGTGCGTGTAGCAGGGAAACGTCACAGTTCACCGAGCGAGCTGCGGGAGCGCGCCGCACTTCCTCTTTCGAAGGACTCGCTGAGCGAAAAGACGAGAGGAAAATAAAGAGCAGCTTCCCCCGCAATAAAGAAACAGCACAACTTGCAGGACGAGGTGAGACCGATGTTACTTTTTTCATTTTTTTAGTCGAGGTTTCTCAAATGTGTGGAGTTTGTCTAAAGTTTCGCAAAGCAGGAACAGCCTAACGGGAACGCACCCGCGTTCTTCTTTTTTGTTGGGGGGAAACTAACCGTATTATCACATCGTTCAACCGTGACCGTGTACGCGAATTGTAATTCACAGTACTAACGTAAACACACCTTCTACTCTTATAAACTAAATCTAAATCTAATAGCCATGACATCATTGGTAATACCTTGTGTTTTAACAAGCGGTTGTGATTGAAACTTTTCCGGACAGAGTCCCCTTGTTTAAAGAAACATAAACTATGCGCGATGGCATCTGTCACCTGGTTCACGCGCCACGGGCTCCGCGGCTGATTGGTTGCACAGGTGAAGCGGTGGGACTAGATGCAATCCGATCCATACTGGCTACCGCTTTGTGCTCGGATAGCGATCTGCATGAGGGACATCGGGGTCCCTTTTAGCCACGGGAACCATCGCGTGGGGGGGCCGGGGTGGTAATAAGGAATTCCAGTCCAGCTCACAGAATCACACGGGTCGCATACTTTGTCGCAACACCCCGCTGTGAGGAGGAATGCGGGCAGGTCTGGACAGAAACGGGAGTCTCGCTCTTTACATATGTGTCATAAATCAAACACGATCGCAAACTGCTGGCGTGAGTTGACGTCTTCGTTTACCCCCACCCCCCACTCCTCCCATAGACATAAACCACATCATTTAAAGACAATCAGAGTACTGATTCTTTTCAATGGTCGTAGTCATAGTTTTACCTGTGCAAATCGTTGTAAACTGTTATACACACTAAATCCAAAACTTTTCATATAACTGCATGTCTTATTTACGAAGATCCGTTGTTCAAATGCAAGCAAACACGGCATGACAATTTAGAATGTGATTGTTATTCCATATCCCAAATTTTAAGCGTAATAATATTCTTTGTAGTAGTATGTGTTACCTCTGCTTCGGTATCAAGAAGTAGGTAACATACAAATGAATATTAGGAAGTCAGGTGGAAGTTACATCATACCGGTGGATAGGACAGAAGTACTACTGAATTTAACAGAGGAATCAAATCGAAACTGCACATGAACAATTTTCTAGCTAATCAATCACCACCGACCTCAATATTACACAGTGGGGTTGCTATTGATTAACTAAAACCCTGCCATCACAGTTAACTGCCGCAGTGAGCCATTGTGTGTACTTTTTTCTTCTCTGTGATTTTCTGTGTATTCCTTTGATCTCAGAATAGGCTTTTAAAGGTTGTGAAAACCAGCCAGCCCAACTGCGGTGTGCTGCACGTTTGTATTTTTGTCAGTGACAGGTTTAGGCCTGTTCTGAGTTTTTCAGCACTGGAAAACACCTCCGCTGTTACAGAAGCAACCTTTCAAAAACCACACAGTCAAGAAAACACAGCAACAGGGAATCAAAGAATGCATCAGAGGTTCAAATGATGCAGGCACATTTAAACCTCGGCAAACCACATTGTTTGTTATTGAGGAGTGTGCAAGACATGTAGGACAACAACCGAACGGGCCCGCCAACACGTTTGATGGGCGTCTCTTTTTGCCATTGCACATCCTGAAACCGGTGTAGCAGTTACACCAGAGGTTGTGTGGTTCCATCTGTGACACATGTAAGATTCAGTCTAGTATAGCTAGTGCTAGTGTAGGCTGATATGGATCTCCCACCAATATAATAGCATATATTTCACCCCAAATGTAAAAGAATGTAAATATTGTCCATCCACTTTTATATGATGAGTTTTTTTCAATCATTTGTGGCTTGCTTTTCCATGACAAAATGAAAAATGTTCACCAACATAATTATTTGTTTAACTAACATTTGTGAAAATGTTAACATATTCAATTTCCAGAATACGCTTAATCTAATAAATAATAATTATTAAAAATATATATAATAAATACAAACTAAGCGTCATGATTATTGTTATATCTTTCTTTCCTCACTTTTCCTTTATTGTTTTGCCTCAAACAATTAATTAGCTTTTTAGATACAAAACACATTTAAGAGTCAAACCTTCTTTTTGTGTCACTCCTAAGTGGGGTTGAAATGTCTCAAAATTAGATAATAAAGAACAACAATAATTTTAATAATTACAATTACAAAATCATTTTTCTATACATAGCTGTACAATGAGTCCTGGAAGATGGATTCCTTCTGTTGAGTTTTTTTTCCCCTGTTTAATGTTTCTTTTGCTTCAACGGTCATCTACTCTTTGTTATCTGACAGGATGTCAGGAATATTCTCTGACATTGTTCCGTTTCACAATGTAAATACAGATACCTGTAACACTTATCTTGCAACACCGTGTATTCTTGCAGAATATGCACCTGTGTGTGTTAATGCAATAAGTGGACATGACAATCAACTAGCTGTGTGTAACTAACTAGTCGTTATAGAAACATTTCACAGCGTAGATTGCCTTCGTCCACCTCTGAAAGCAGGTGTCTTTGGTGCTCGGCAACATGGCTCCTTTCTTGAGGATCGCCTTCAACTCGTACGACATGGGCGTGATGTCTCCTCTCGTTGACCCGCCTTTCTGTGCAATCAAGATGAAGGAGGCCTTGACAACTGGTGACGAACTGATAGCTTAAACCGCACTAAGATTTTACAGAAGTAGTTTCTGTAAAAAAGAAGAAGTCCGTATCTTAACCTTCCTCTTCTTCCTATGTCCAGAACGGGGTAAGACCCTGGTTCAGCGCAAGCCCACCATGTATCCGGCGTGGAAGGCCAGTTTCGATGCCCACATATATGAGGGTCGTGTGCTAGAGGTGCTGCTGATGAAGACAGCCGAGGAGCCGCTGGCTGAGGTCACTGTCGGTGTGTCCGTCCTCGCTGAGCGTTGCAAGAAGGCCAACGGGCGTGCTGAGTTCTGGGTAGCACATTACACATTATCTGTCGCCCCTCCTTAGAGCAATCTCATAAGCAGACAAAGTGTGACGGCGTGTGTGCGTCTATTTGTTTGTGTGTTCAGGTGGATCTCCATCCTTCTGGGAAAGTGATGATGGCTGTGCAGTATTTTCTGGAAGGAGTGGATACAGGTAAAGCACATGAGATGGAAACATCTTAGCATATTTCCTCTGTACTCTTGGTCACAAGTACCTCTAAGACTCGCAATGCCAAATGAGTGTCATTCGAGTAGGCACCGGGTTCTATTGGGACCTGTGATCGATTTCTGATTAATGAAAGCGAATAATAGTCTCCACAGGTTTGAACTGTGAGTGTGACTTATGTAATTAAAAGGACAATTGCTGCACTCAAGGGAGTCAATCAAATCCTATGTTTACTGTGTAGAAAGTTGGCCATAGATAACAAAGGCATAAGACAGATATGAGTGCGATGTCGGCATGCGGTGTAAAAAGACTCCTCGCAACTTTCGGGCTGCTGTTTCCCTGGTCAGGGACAAAGTAGAAGTAGTACTTCACACCATGACAATGTTTGGATCAACAGCTGCGAGAGAGCTCAAATAATCTGCCAAACAAACAACACTTAGCTATCAACAGATTCTGGGAGTATACAAAAAAAAAAAGGAATAAAGGGCAGGTGAAAATAGTTTAATCTGGACTCAAAGTGGCGTCATTTATTGTTTAAAATATTTATCATTTTTGATTGCCAAAGATCACCATTCATTTGTTGATCTATCAATATGTGTTGATGCAAAATTACCGTTATTTTTTTGCTGCAATGTTGTGCGATGACTGATCAGTGTGTTTCTCTGTGTATCTCAAAGAGAGTAACCAGGCTACCAAGGAGATGGAGGAGGGGGCTCCTAACCTGAACCGTAGACGGGGGGCCATCAAACAAGCCAAGATCCACGTCATAAAGAACCACGAGTTCATTGCCACGTTCTTCAGGCAGCCGACTTTCTGCTCCGTCTGCAGAGAATTTGTCTGGTCAGTCCAGCCTACTCATCCGCCCTGTATACAAACCTCTAAAATAACTTGAAGGCAACTCATAAACCACAGATGAGATAAACTAAAATGCGGAGAATGACATATGACAGATTAAAGCCAGTATTTGGGAACTTCCTGTTATTTGAGTTGGCTAATTTCCAACAAAACAGCGTTAACCAAACTGATTGCTTGTGGAGTTATTGATTATACTATTAAGGTGAACTTAGCCTTTACGTTGTGACATTTGTCTGTGTCAATGTTTGCCTTTTCTTGGCTATAGTTGTGCTTTGAAGCTGGTAGAGGAAGTAGAAAAGGAGACCATGAGATAGTAATCAGCACATATGTGCAGCAGTTTTCCATTATCTCTAAGTGATCAGAAAACCACTCAAATTCACGTGATTAAATAAGAAAAAAGTCTGACTTATTTGTGTTGCTTTGCCTCACACAGGGGACTCAACAAGCAAGGCTATAAATGCAGGCGTAAGTGTACAATAATTAAATAAATCCTGTGCCATACTTTAAATAGCAAAGTTCAGATGGTATCTATTAACAACACATTTCACTGTTTTATTTGTCTGGCCAGTTTACATGATATGCTCAAATACTGAAACAAATATACAAATAATATTTTTATCTTGTTTTTTTTATTAGAATGCAATGCAGCCATCCACAAGAAGTGCATAGACAAAATCATCGGCAGATGTACTGGTACTGCTGCCAACAGTCGCGATACTGTGGTACGTATCACTTGTTTTGCAGTACAACATGTACTGTGAGTGTCCTCCATATGTCTCACAATTTCAGTTTAGTGTGAGCTTTTTCTCCCTCTTTTTTTGTTGTGAAGTATCTCTCCTTAACAGTTTGAACAATGAGTTTAATACATTTAGTTATTGTCCACATCCAATAAGAGCCTCTTGTGAGTGATCAGTAGTACTGACAGACAAAGACAGCACAAGACCAATTGACCCAGATAATGGTGGCATGGAAATAATCTGACACAAACATGGGATGCGTTCTCAGGGGGGAACTCTAAATCAGTGTAGTAGTAAACGAACAATGAACTTCACTGTGGTCACTTCTGACACTGAGTTCATGGAGAAAATCGTAAAACAAAGCAAGAAGGGGGGGGAAAAAGTCTGGCAGGTGCTCACAGGCCGCTCAGTAGAATCCCTCATGGAGATGATGACTCTCGTTTGTCACTGCAGTTCCAGAAGGAGCGTTTTAAAATTGACATGCCGCACCGTTTTAAGAACCACAACTACATGAGTCCAACCTTCTGCGACCACTGTGGAAGTCTGCTGTGGGGTCTTGTCAAACAAGGCCTAAAGTGTGAAGGTACAGTGACAACATGTGTGAAAAATTGTTGGAGAGGAAAAGTACTTTTATCATAAACAGTTTTTTGTTGTTTGTTCTGGTCTTCAGATTGCGCCATGAATGTCCATCACAAGTGTCAGGATAAAGTAGCCAACCTTTGTGGTATTAACCAGAAACTACTAGCTGAAGCACTCACACAAGTCACCCAGGTGAGTTTATGAAGTCACGACCTCATTCAATGCTTGATCCTATCAAGAGTCAAGACATAGTGACGTCTTAAGATGGGTAGTACAAGTACAAGACAAAGTACCACAACACACATTGTGGATATCTATTCCATTATTGCTTACTCTGCCATTAGTAAACCGAGATTAATTAAATGAACTTACATAATGAGATGCTCATGATGATAACAAACTATAACCATTTTCTCATGTAATCGTTAGCTAGATATTTAGATTAGAACATTCCTGCTTACAATAACGGACCCGCTTTGTATTCTGGTATTTTGAGTGTGGAGGCGAGTCTGACGTGAGCTTGGTAACACTTAATTTGGATGCAGTCCAAGTCCAAAGCTGATACTGAATCTTAAGGCAAAAAATGGAACAAGCTAGAAAAGTGCACTCAGTAGGTTGCATATCTCCAGCAGGTGCAGAAACCACTGCTGTAATGTTTGAATACATTAACCCAACCTACAATCCCCCCCCCCCCCCCCCTCTCAAAACAAGCAGAAGTACTTAACTGGCAACCAAACTATTTGTACAGCAAAATGCGAGATTAGACCGTTCCTCGCCATTCATTTATTCATCTTTCTCTATTCGAAGAAATCGTCCACCCGCCGCTCAGATCCCAACCTGCCTGATATGCCCGATATTGGAATCTACGATGAAGTTAACAAGATCGCCGGACTGGAAATTGCAGGTAAGTGAGCGTTTCCCTGTATGTGCTTCCATGTGAGCAGTACATGCTCTCCAATAATAATGATACCTGCAGAACATTATTCATTATTATGTTGAGTGTATTTCAGTAATAATATGAAATGATAATATGTCTGTCCATTAGATGCTTCTCCCTATGGCAGACTGTGGGAGGGGGCCAACTCTCGACCTCATTCTCGCATCACCCATTCGACCCACATCAACGTGGACCACTTTGTCTTCCACAAGGTTTTGGGAAAAGGCAGCTTCGGCAAGGTACAGAGCCACCATGTCATTGTGAAGTCTGCTGTGAAAAAGCCCAACTCAGGTGTGAGAGGATGACCTGTCAACACATGTCGGATAAACTGGCACACAAACAAATGAAACACGTGAAATGTAGGCGTTGGATCAAACCACGAACCGTAGACAAGACGCGTGACTTAACCGGCATTTCAAGCTTCATGCTTTTAAATGACAGAAAGCAATCAAAGTCTCTCTTCTGCTCGTCTTCTCTGCGTCCCAGGTTCTCCTGGCCGAGCTGAAGGGTCGTGGTGAGTACTTTGCAGTGAAGGCTTTGAAGAAAGACGTGGTGCTGATGGATGACGACGTGGAGTGCACCATGGTAGAGAAGAGGGTCTTGGCTTTAGCCTGGGAAAACCCCTTTCTCACACACCTTTACTCCACCTTCCATACCAAGGTATTCTGTTTCATGTCATTGGTGTTTCTGTACTCTACACGTTTAGTTGTAACTGTACCCTCAACACTGAAACTTGTCAACAGGAGCATCTGTTCTTTGTGATGGAGTATCTGAACGGAGGAGACCTGATGTTTCATATTCAGGAGAAAGGCCGTTTTGAACTTAACAGAACCACGTGAGTCACACCTGTAGCACAAGACGTTACAACATACAAAGTCAGTGTCATAAAAACATGCATAACCTGCTATCAATACTCCGTGCCGTGCAGTTCCTACAGCTGTGCAGGAGTTAATGTAAAAACATGAGCTCATGTTTATTCTCCTAGTGACTCTCTTTGTCCCTGTCCCATTATGCGTTTTTATGTTTACATGATATACTGAAACCTGCTGGACTGGGGCTGGTGTCTATAAGCTGCGTGTCTCCTGCTGAATGGCCTTTTAAGGACTAGGCCGGTCTCGGTGCTCGTGTAGTGTTTGTATGGGGAGGTATCAGTTACCACCACCCACCTCTCTACTCTTTGCTCTGTGGGAATCCCTCCAGGAAAAAAAAACACTGGCCCTCTAATAAAAGGAAAGGTGTTTCATTCTAAAACTTACTGTCACCTGAGCCAGAGCCAGCTACATTTTCTGACATTTCTAACATTTACAAAGATGAAAATGAAGCATTTCTTTGCAGGTGCTGTTTAATATAAGCACCATGTCTCCCCCCCGTAAATAGTTGCACCTGTATTGATTTCAGCTAGTTTTTTTCAGGTGATAACCTCCAGCTTTGAAAAGTGAAGCCAACGCACAAGACTCAATAAGTTTGACATTGAAACACTTCACTTGATTTATTACCTCAGTAAAGTTTACTTTTAATGAGTTTATGGTCTCAATCACTACTTTTAAGCCTTCTTGACAGCACAATGTCGATTTGGTAAATTGTGGCCTTATTAAGATTAAATTAGTGTATAAAAGTGTATTCTTTGAGGCTTTAGAGATTCAAAGGTCCGAACCACAGTGTCTGGGAGTTGTCGGTTTTCCCGATTTTTACTCTGAACAATTTCACAGCGTTTTCAGTTCATTAAAGGTTACTCTAAAGTTTTGGCGACCTATTAATGTATTTTTCAGTATTCGATTATTCTCCTCACCCTCACTCAAGGCTTTGAAACTGTAGTTCACAGATCTGTTGTGGATGTCCCGGTGACTTCTTCTTCTCACCACAAGGACCACTGGCAGCTCTTTTGAGTTTTCTTGTTTGACCAGGAATTTTAGACATCCCTAAATTAATTTAAGCACCTCAAGAATAAATATGATAACATAATAATAAATATATTTTAATAAAATATAATGAATAAAGTATTATAACAAAAAAGGAGAAGCAGAAATATGCATCTTATGTATCTTAAAAGTGAAGCAAAGCAGGCTTGATTTAAATTGTTAAAACAACAACAACTACCCCTGTAGACTTTAGTGTTTGCATTGTTGTTTAAAGTAGTTTTATGTTGTGTAGATAGAAACAAATCAAGACCATCAATGCATTAACCATTGTCGTTTCTGACACCTTATGACCATACCGGTGGGTGTTTAAACATTAAATTGGGTTTTGCTGTTACCGTTCCTGTAGTTAAACTGGAGGCTCATGAGCTGACAGGAGTAATTCCCTGCTTAACAAACAGACACCTGATCTTGTGTTAGTATCCACTACAGTCCTCCTCACTCACTGGCTGTATTCAGCCTGGATGGATATTTTACCTTAAGTGAGTGAGAAAATAAAATGGAGTGTATTTTTATTTGTTTCAGTATATATGTTTGAACATGATACATCTAGATTCTGATCTTTATCACCACAAAGGCCCCGTTCTTCGTCAACCTCTATTCGACCTCTTGACCCGGTGGTAGAGAGTCTAGTCCCACACCTCAAAAGCCCAAATGATTTATTTATACTGCATCTAGCCGTCCGTTTACATTGTGTTTTAGGTTATTAGTGTGGTTTCTAGAAGAGGTTGAGAGCTGCATGTACATGTGCATGTATGTGTGCACAGGCTAACTTGTTCTATTCTAAGTGTCAAATGGTTAATAAATAAAACCACAAAGCTTAGTCCTCGTCAGTCTTTGGTGTACATCGAAAGAAGACTTATTGGTTTAGAGCGGAGGCCACTCGACCACCTGACATGGACGACGGGCAGCGACAGGCAGGCTAATCTTTCAGCTTAACTCTGCTCTCAGGTTTCACATTATGAGAGCGTTATTCACCTCTGCTACTCCATACAAATGTACTACTCAATAATTCAGCCCTACACTGAAATAAGTTTGCAGTGATACAAGTGTTCAGCTGTGAGACACTAGTGAGATGGCCACGCAGCAGACCGGGTGGATTCCACCTGAGATGAAATGTTCATGTCTGTCTGCCTTGTTTCTCTCCCCAGGTTCTACTCCGCCGAGATAATTTGTGGTCTCCAGTTCTTGCATACCAAAGGGATTATCTACAGGTCAGAGCAAACATATGCATTGATTCTAGGTGTACAGTATATATACGGCCATTTTTCATTTTTTCCATTTTCTTTACATCACAGCTGACCACATTCCATTTTTTCACACAAATACACAAAATAATTTCAAGAGCTTTGCGAAAGTGAACTTGTTTACGCTTGAAACTGCTTGGTTAAATAATCCCACGCATTTTAACACTTTTTTTAAAGTGTCATTGTGTTGCAATGCAATTGTGAACAGGGGATGCTTGGGTAACTGTGAATTTTTTTCTATTTTCTTGCACTAAAGGTTAAAAAATAAATAGTGTAGGTGCTTGCAATTGCATAACCAGAATATAAGTATACTGTTTTCAAAGTTTGTAATGGATTACCACATGATTGGTGCTTTGATGGGTTACTCATCTCATTGTTTTTGTTTCCAGAGATCTCAAGTTAGACAATGTAATGCTGGACCATGAGGGGCACATAAAGATAGCCGACTTTGGTATGTGCAAGGAGAACGTGTTCGGAGAGAATCGTGCCACAACTTTCTGCGGTACTCCTGACTATATTGCTCCAGAGGTAACGTGTTTCATACTGACGAATTAGACTCGTTCTTGTTCTGAAACATATTAAAATGCTTTCAGCATTTTGTGTGAGAACAAGTCACTGTAGCTGTCAATAATAATTCTTTTTTTATGGTGTTGTGTTTAAACTCAGATCCTGTTGGGTCAGAAATACTCATTTTCCGTTGACTGGTGGTCATTTGGGGTGTTGCTGTACGAAATGTTGATTGGTCAGTCGCCTTTCCATGGAGATGATGAGGATGAGCTATTTGAGTCCATCCGCATGGATACTCCCCACTATCCCCGCTGGATCAACAAGGAGGCCGAGGACCTGCTTGAGCGGGTCAGTACCAACTCTGTTACACAAAATACATCCGTCATAGGGGACCAATTCTGCTCCAGGGAAAAAGTTATTTCCACATTTCAATTCAATTCAATTCAATTCATTTTATTTTGTATAGCCCAAAATCGCAAATTACAAATTTGCCCCAGAGGGCTTTACAGTCTGTACACATGCAACATCCTCTTTCCCGAAACCCTCACATCGGCACAGGAAAACTCCCCAAAATATGAAAAAACCCTTCAATGGGGAAAAAAGGGAAGAAACCTTAGGGAGAACGTCAGAGGAGGGATCCCTCTCCCGGGATGGACAGAATGCAATGGATGTCATGTGTACAGAATCAACAATGTAAAAGATGTACAATACATTCAATTTCTCTAACTGAAATGATACAAATAATTGCAAGTAGCAGAAGAGGTGTACGGCAGGACCACTGCAGGGACAACCTCCATCAGATAGAACCACTATCCACAGAGGCTTCTGTGGGGAGGGAGAGCAGAAAGATGTTGGTTTATGATGACAGTAATATGAATCATATTTAAAGTAATGATGATGGCAGCAGCAGGTGTCAGCAGAGCCATGAGCCAGGAGTCAGAACCGGGGTCCGCACGAAACTATGATCCACGGAGACCTGCTAGGCGAGAAAGCACAAAAAACTCCCGGAAAGAAGCTTAATTAGTGATGTACATTAATAAAACATGGATGATTGTGGGAGGAGAAAGTGAGAGTGTGAGAGTGAAAGAGGGGCTCGGTGTGTCCTAAGAAGTCCCCCGGCAGTCTAAGCCTAGAGCAGCTTAACTAAGGGCTGGTCCAGGCTAACCTGAGCCAGCCCTAACTATAAGCAATATCAAAGAGGAACGTTTTAAGCTTTATCTTAAATGAACTGACCGAGTCTGCCCCCCGGACTGAAAGTGGAAGCTGGTTCCACAAAAGAGGAGCTTGATAACTGAAGGCTCTGGCCCCCATCCTACTTTTTAAAACTCTAGGAACCACAAGTAGCCCAGCATCTACGGAGCGTAGATGCCTTGTAGGGAAATACGGTGTAACAAGCTCTTTAAGATAAGACGGTGCCTCACCAGCAAGTGCCTTGTAGGTGAGGAGAAGTACCTTAAATTCTATTCTTGATTTAACAGGAAGCCAGTGCAGAGAATTTAATACAGGAGTTATATGATCCCATTTCTTAGTTCTTGTTAATACACGTGCTGCAGCATTCTGAATCAGTTGGAGAGGTTTAAGCGATTAACAAGAGCAGCCTGATAACAAAGAATTACAGTAATCCAGTCTAGAAGTAACAAATGCATGAACTAGTTTTTCTGCATCACTTTGAGACAGGAAGTTCCTGATTTTTGATATATTCCGTAGATGAAAAAAGGCAGTCCTTGAAGTCTTCTTTATATGAGAGTTGAAGGACATATCCTGGTCGAAGAGAACTCCAAGATTTCTGACGGTGCTGTTGGATACCAGAGCAATTCCATCCATAGAGACTGTATCACGTGACAGCTGACTTCGAAGGCGCTCTGGGCCTATCATGATAACTTCCGTTTTTTCCGAGTTTAACATCAGGAAGTTGCAGGTCATCCAAGTTTTGATGTCTCCAAGACAGTCCTGAAGTCTTAACAAGTTGGTTGGTGTCTTCTGGCTTGATCGATAGATACGGTTGAGTATCGTCTGCATAACAATGGAAGTTTATGCGGTGTTTTCTGATAACGTCGCCCAAAGGAAGCATGTACAGGGTAAATAGAATCGGTCCAAGCACAGAACCTTGTGGGACTCCGTGACCAACATTCGTGGTCCTCGATGATTCACCGTTCACAAACACAAACTGGGATCGATCCGATAAATAAGATTTAAACCAGCTGAGTGCAGTTCCTTTGATGCCAATCAAGTGTTCCAGTCTCTGCAGCAGGATACGGTGATCGATGGTGTCAAATGCAGCACTGAGGTCCAGCAATACAAGAAAAGATACAAGTCCTTGGTCCGATGCAAGTAGAAGATCATTTGTAATTTTCACCAGTGCCGTTTCTGTGCTGTGATGCATTCGAAATCCTGACTGGAAATCCTCGAACAAAGCATTGTTTTGTAGAAAGTCACATAATTGATTCGCGACAGATTTCTCCAGGATCTTAGCGAGGAAGGGAAGATTAGAGATGGGTCTGTAGTTAGCCAACACCTCTGGAGCTAGGGTAGGTTTCTTCAGAAGAGGTTTAATTACAGCTACCTTGAAGGACTGTGGTACATGTCCTGTCAACAAAGACAGATTCATAATATCCAGTAGGGATGTGCTAATTAACGGAAAAACTTCCTTAAGCAGCTTAGTTGGAATCGGATCCAGGAGACAAGTGGAAGAGTTGGATTTCAAAATTGTAGAAGTCAGTTGATCAAGGTTGATGGAAGAGAAACCATCCAAGTAGGTATCAGGGCCCACGGCTGCTTTTTTGATCAAATTTGATCATTTGATAGTTAAATCTGAGGATTTCCTGGAAGATCTATATCTAAGAAGAGAATCTATATTAATTTAATCCAGGAATGTACATTTGTGTGGATGAAAGTGAGTTTTTCTTTAGATGTAACTGTCTACATTCCTTACCCACTCTGAGTTTGTATCACTGTAGTTGTTCGAGAGGGACCCAACTCGCAGGCTAGGGATCGTGGGTAACATTCGTTCACACCCGATGTTCAACAACATCAACTGGCAGGCCTTGGAGAGGAGAGAGATCGAACCCCCCTTCAAACCCAAAGTGGTAAGCCACTCATACAAGTCATTGGGGATTAAATTCTGCTTTGTTTGCTTATAACTGTAACCTGTGATGAGCGGCTCTGTTGTATTATTTTTCTGAGACGCGTTTGTTGTCAATTACAGAAATCACCAAATGACTGTAGCAACTTTGATCGGGAGTTCCTCAGCGAGAAGCCTCGTCTCTCCCACAGCGATAAGAACTTCATAGACTCCATGGATCAGGCGGCATTCGCTGGCTTTTCGTTCATCAACCCTACGATGGAGCGCCTTTTAGAAAAGTGAGCCGTCCTGAGCTGGGTTACATCTCTACTGCTTACGGACAGTTTCCTTTTTCCGTTACATTCTCATACTTACAAAAAAGTGAGTTGTTCCACAATCAGTATTTGTGTGTCCTTATTTCAAGCAGAAACTATTCCCCTTGGGTACATGTAGAAATGGTAAGATTAAAAAAGGGCCCATGTACTGTAGATATTGACGTCATTGTGTTTGTGTGCATGCTTATTATTTGTTTAGGTTGTTAAGGCTGATATGTGTAATAATAATAATAGGGCAGGAGGTTGAAAAACCTACACTATAGGAATAAATTATACTGGATACTTCAAACTTGAGTGAATGACTCAATGTATAGAAATCCCTGACGAACATAAACCTATCTATCTTCGAATATCGACAAATAATGAATGTTACCTGTCTTTGAAACATTGTTATTTAATTTGAATGAATCATGTCTTGTTGACAAAGACGTTGCGGCAATTGAGTCCACAGTGCCATGTAAAGAACAAAACAGAAAATGTGAACTGAAAGATGATGCATTCAATGTAAAAGGTTGAGTAAAGGGTCATGCTTTTAAACAGCAGGGAGTCACTGAAATGCTGTATATATAGGATGTGTATGTATATTGTTGTAACATGTTTTTTGGTTAGCAAAGGAAATAGTTTTTTTTTTACTGTCTCCCATGTTTTACATCTGATTAAACAAACATCAACTTCCAAAACATCAGTAATGACAATTGACTCATATTATGAAAGGTTCTTAAAAACAAATCAGGTTTTATCAATGGCTCAAGGTGTAGCTGAAGAAAGTCTTAGTTTTTAGTAGATTAGTAGTTCTTTGCATTTCCATATAAATTATTATTATTTCTTACATGTTTTTCTGTCGTAGATATTTTTATAGCCTCACTTTCCAGAGATAAACATAACAAAAGACAACTTAAGGACAGCTTGGCGGTTTCGGTTGGAAACACTTTGTTACCTGACAACATCAAGCTCAATGAATAAAAATAGTTGTTCTTAAAGTGATGCAAAGCTGCTTATAATTGGTAACAATAAAAGAAAATAACTAAACTAAAATTATTTGTATATTCTTTCCTTTATATATATATTCTTTGAACTCATCTCCTATACGATGTTGTTTATAATCTGTACATAAGGTCATTAAAGGAAATATACGTGACTAGAACTTTTTTTAATAATAGTATCAACATGCTAGTAAAAAACACGGCATGGAGATGGAGATTCACGGCAGATGGTGAGAAGGTTCTTTACGCCCTCTAGCGACAACTCAACGGTAAGTAATGTCCTCTGACGTAATTGCGTAACGTCTTTACGTAAAATGTGTACGGAAGTGTAACTACTACCTCCAACAAATGTAACGTTGATCTTACACGAGTTCATTTGAAATTAGGGGCTATAGTTATCGGTTCCCAGATAGCCACGCGTACGGGTTCCTCGGTATGACGCCATAATGATTTACTTAAGTTGTTAAATTCACGCTTGACAAAGTTTTAGCGACAGAGAGGAAGTCAAAAATGAGTTCTCAGGATGTTCTGAGGAGTGCATCCACGCTCGCGTCGTATAATGTGTTGCTGCAGGTACACGGGAATACACATTGGAGATGTAACACCACAGCAGCCCAAAATGCGGAATATTAGTCAAATAATAATTCGTTCTGGATTGTAAAACTATAGATCTGATTTTGTGTTTCATTGATCTCAGGTGATGTTCCGCGTCCTCACCTTCTTGCTGAACGCATTTACCCTGCGGTTCGTCTCCAAAGAGCTGATCGGTGTTGTAAATGTCAGGTAAGGAGGATCGATGCTGAGACTGGAAAACTGCACCAACCAAGAGGAGAAACCACGTTTCACTCAACCAGCTGATGTGTGTTTTTTTGTGTTTGTGTTTGTTATACAGACTCACACTACTATACTCCACTTTAGTATTTTTATCCAGAGAAGCTTTCCGCAGAGCCTGTTTGAGTGGGGTATCTGGGACCGACCACAGCTGGAGACAAGTTATCAACCTGCTGTGGCTGACGTATGTTTAGTTACTTTACAACATTCTAAGTGTATTCGGTTTGGATTTTTACCTGCGTGTCTTTACTCTGCTTTCTTACCCCTCAGGTTGCCCCTGGGTGTGTTATGGGCAGCCCTGCTGGTCGCTGTGTGGCTCTGGCTCCTGGAGGTCCCAGATCCCCAGACTGTGCCTTACTACGGTCCAGCTGTGGTGATGTTTGCGTTGTCGGGAGTGCAGGAGCTCCTGGCTGAGCCCCTCTGGGTCCTGGCTCAAGCTCACATGTTTGTCCGTCTGAAGGTGGTCGCCGAGAGCTTGGCAATGATCGCTAAGTGCAGCATAACTGTGGTGTTGGTGGTGTTTGCCCGTGAATGGGGCCTGTACATCTTCTCTGCCGCTCATGTAAGAAATCGGTGGATGTGGATTTTGCGTTGTTTCCGTGAGTGCGTACTCTGGATGTAATGATTCTAAGCTGTGGGCTTTTCTCAGTTGGTCTACACAGGATTCCTGGTGCTGTGCTACGCTGTTTACTTCATTCGTTTCTTTGGTTCTAAAGTGGCAGCTAAGAAGGGCTTTCCCCTGCAGTGTGTTGGAGATCTCTTGCCCCGCAGAGCTGCTGGAGAGGTAATAGGAAAATAATATTTTATGTTTATAATTCATGATCTTTATTTATGAAATCAAACTGAGGAGTGACAAGACAGGCTATAATGATTAGGGATTAAATGACCTTCATTAAATGCTCTGTTTTTAGCCGCTAATTGATTGGACTCTGGCTAAGCTCACATGGAGCTTCTTCAAGCAGTCCTTCCTGAAGCAGATCCTGACAGAGGGGGAGCGGTACGTCATGACCTTCTTGAACGTCCTCAGCTTCGGAGACCAGGGAGTTTATGACATTGTCAACAATCTGGGCTCCATGGTGGCTCGCTTCATCTTCCTGCCTATTGAGGAAAGCTTCTACATCTTCTTTGCCAAAGTGCTGAAGCGAGGACGTGATGTAAAAAGTCAGAAACAGGTGCGAGTCTTCGAATTATAAAAAAAGTCATTTTGAAATAAATTGAGTTGCCGGGTCGCCTTCATGTTGCGGACTTTGTCCAAAGGAGGACATTGCCCTTGCAGCGGAGGTCCTGGAGTGTCTGCTGAAACTGGTGCTGGTGGTTGGACTGATCATCTCTGTGTTTGGCTACGCCTACTCTCACTTGGCTCTGGATATCTATGGCGGGTCTTTGCTCAGCAGTGGGGCAGGTAAGAGAGCCACAACACACTGGTTGTAATGAATATATGAAACATATATCGCTCGTTTTGCTGTTCTTAGACATTTTTTGTGTTTTTGGATAAAGGGCCCACTTTGCTGCGATGCTACAGCTGCTATGTCCTCCTTCTCGCTGTCAATGGTGTAACAGAATGCTTTGTGTTTGCCGCCATGAGCCAAGAAGAGGTTGACAAGTAAGTAGTGAGTAAATATATATACACACAACATACCTGCCAGCAACCTGTCAGCCAACACTGTTTGTGCTTTGTCCCCAGGTATAACTTTGTGATGCTGGCTCTGTCGGTGTCTTTCCTGTTGCTGTCCTACGTGCTGACATGGTGGGCTGGCAGTGTGGGCTTCATATTGGCAAACTGCCTGAACATGGGCCTGCGCATCTCGCACAGCGTGCTTTACATACGCCGCTGCTTTGGATCCACTCAATGGAAACCTCTGCGAGGCCTGTTGCCCTCGCCACTCCTAATACTGGCCCTCGCTGTCAGCGCCGTTGTCACAACGCTGTCTGAGGTACAAGAAAAGACATCCAGTATTCATCCTCCACCCAGATTTGATATATCTACATATCAGCAATTACATCACAGTATTATTCAATATAATCTCTGTGGAATCTTGCCAAACACTGGTCCTGAGTGGCATATATTTTTCCTCTGGTTGCAGGGTCTACTCTGCTGTGACGGCGGCTGGTTACTAAGGATTATCCATATCGGCGTGGGAGCATTGTGTCTGCTCGGTGTGTTTGTGGCTGTCCTTGTCACAGAGACTCGACTCATTCAGTTCGTGAGGACTCAGCTCTTGCCCAAATACAGAAAGAAACACACTTAATTGAACTGGAAAGTGGGGAACTGGCTTGGAAGAAAGCTCCTGTTTCCCCACAAAAGGAGCTGACAGTTACTGACCGTGAAAGCAACGAGGGAACGACTTTTAGTTTAAGTTTACCTCATACGTGTGAATGTGTGGGTGTATGACGCTGATATTTTGTCCCTGGATCATCCTGTGTTGGCTCATACAAGCATAATGAAGCACGTCTTTGGATGTGTTATTGTGGCTAATTAAGAAAACGTTTTTTTAGATACAAATATAAATGGATCTGCAGTGTTTGTCCAAAAGCTATTTTTATTCATTGTCTTGGGTTCACAAACATGATGCAGTCAGATTTATTTTCATCATATTAATCCTTTTGGGGAGCTAAATGGGCCTAAATTCAGCGACTATTCAACATGTTTGTTTGTCCTTCCTCATGGCTTACAGCCACAGAATGTAAGGTCCCCGGGGCAGAATAATGATGTCATTATGGGAAATAAGCAGAAAGGGGTGGAAACCGCATTCTTTTCAAGGATGGCAATGTTCTCTTCACCACCCGGCTCCTTTTTCCTCATTTTTGGATCATGTATTTTGTATTTGTTCACCTGCTAAGTATGGTATGATGTTTGTCGAACTTTTGAAAAAGCTTCTAAAAATAGCTACTTATATTTTGAGATGCAACTTTTGAACTTTTTGTGCCATTTGCTTATCACCCGGTAGAGGATACAGATACATAAAATTGTTAACTTTAAGGATCCCTGTGGTTTATTCAGGATTTATTTGGGAAAATATAGTGCCACAACTTGCAGCACTAATATCCTCATGAAGCAGCTAGCAGGACAGCCGACCATTAAAAAAAACAGACCGAAAGGAGGAGGACCTTATGCACTTGTTGCGTCATTTATTACTCTCAAGAACAGATCCACTGGAGAATCACTGCTGGGTTGGGTACATTTGCGCGTGTGTGGTGCTGGACATCTGACGGAGAGAAGACCAACTTCAATTGCTCTAACATGGCGAAAGTAAGAACCTTGCTGGTTTCTTTTTACATTGTTTAAAAAAGACTTTCTGCAGAAGTGGAGAGCCATAAATCATGTGTGTGCCGTCATACTTTTTTCCTCAGCCAGGTCAAGAAGAACCTGAACGAATGCAGCGTCCCGAGGTGAGAGATGAGGACCTAACCGAAGCAAAAAGCCAGCTGGGTGCAAGTGGGCCAGCAAAGAGCAAGACTTATGAAGTAATGGAGGAGTGTGGTGAGGAAACACGTATATATATATATATATATAAAAAAAAGAAGTTTTACATTTGTCTTCCAGATGAAACTGAGAGGTCTGTATAAGATCATGTTTTGGCAGAGACTTTGTTTGAGGGGCGTTTCCTCTTGATGCGCAAAGTTTCCACTCCATGTACGGTAGTGAGGAGGAGGGTCTTCCCTCCCACCAAGTGGGATGAGGAGCGTGTGTTTACTTATACAGAGCATAGCCACAATTATACATAACCAATCTTAGCGCCTCCTTAATAGTGAAGAATTCTGGTTTCCCTTTATTCACAGAGAAAATGGGCAAAGCAGCACCCTCAGTATTCAGCGGAGCGAGGTCCGGGACGGAGACGGTTTTGAACTCACGCTCGGCTCAGGCCAACAGGAAGTAGCGGTGGACTTTGTGCCCATTATCGTTTCATCTTATGGGTTTGGGATCTGTTATTTTTTTGCCCAGCTGTACATCACTCCATGAATATTTTGTTTTAATAAGTGTTCCTTCTTAAACAGCAGAACCTCTGCACACTGGCATGCCAGTTACATTTTTAAAAGAAATATTCAGCCATTCATTGCTCCCTCTGTAAACAGCTGAATGTATCCACAGTTCCAGGATATGGGGTAATTATAAGGATTTACCAAAACTGCATTCAAAGAAATTGTATGACAGACTTGTAAGACTTGTAAATTCAAAGTCTGAAATGTTGTCTTGTTCATCCTGTTAAATTGTACTAAGTACCAGTAAAAAAGGAAACATGAGTCGAGTCTTGCTTTTATTGAACTTTTATAGAACAAAACTACTAGCGCAGATATGGCCAGGACACTAGAATGAGCCATGGTGTGGAGGGTAAAGATGAAAGCACACAGGAAAAAGCCAAATAAAAAGGATGGAGAATCAAAGTGAAAGATAACAGCTGGATAAATCTAGTTTTATTTCATGAACTTCAGATGTTGATCTTGGAGGATTTTGGCAGAGGACTTTGCATCGTAGAAAAGCTCATTGATTTCTTCTACCTGCTCCCTCTCCACGTTCTCTTTTCCCTGAACACGGCCCAGCAGGCTGGCTGGTGTCAGTAGCTGTACAGCATACCTGGGAGAAAACAGGAAATACGTATATAGATGTGTACAGTTTAACAGGTTACTCTGTACAATGGGATTCTTATTTTGCATTTTACACTGCATATTTCCCTTTGGGGAGGCTGCTCATTTCTTCACTCGACCCAGTGATACACAATGTACACTCTTACCGGAGGGTGGTCTTGGTGCCAATCTCTGCCAGGTGTGTAAGAGCATCCTCGCTGATATTGATCCCTTCAGTCTGAGCACGGATCTTGATGATCTGAAAAAAACAGGCTTGTTACAGATGGCCCACATCTCACACACGCAGCTCCTTAGAGGCTGAGACTCACCTGCTTTGTCTCCTGGGATGTGTACAACATGGTGCGGATTATCATGACTCTGTCCAGTAAGTCCAGAGGAATCCCGTGTGGAGAGCTGATGTCTTCCGTCCCCCTGGTGAGTCGCAAATAATTATTGATACTACAAATCTTGCACCCTAGCTAAAAAAAAAAACTAAAAAAAATTTAAAAACACGTTTATACCATTACCTAATCAAACAATTTCCCCTGTTGGAGGCGAAAACAACGATAGGAGCGATGGTGCTCTCAAGTGCTCGATGGAGGTATGTGAAGCATTCAATGTCCAACATGTGCACCTCGTCAACAAAAAGGACTCCAGGTACGAGTTCTGCTACACCTTGGTCGATGTAGCGGTTCACTACCTTGTTAATCTCAGCACGCAGTTTATCTAAAACACAAGAGGAAAACCGGGATGTATAAAGAATAAAAGTCAAAAAGAAAAAAGTATTGAAGCGAGCTGGTTATTTGAGCAGAGCTGTTGTCGGATGTTTTTTCACCTGTGATTTCAGTCTTTTTGGGTTTCATCAGTTGTCCCATCATGGAGAGAATGTCCTGGCCCCCCTGAGATCAAAAGGTGAGAAATGATTTGAAACATTCCGGGGATAATTCTGTAAACCGGTTATTTAGTTTCTGAGAAGAAACGGCTACATTTAAAGACATTGGCAGTTACCTGGGGTCTGGCGTTTGAAACATCAAGGTCATGCAGTGTGACATCTTGGACTATCTCCTTCTTTTTGTGGACGTCGCCTTTGGGCAGTGGCACATACTCCTCGGCCTCCAGGTCAAACTCCGTAGCAAAAGTGTCACAACGACCTTGTCTCTGCAAAGAAACAAAAAAAGAACATGTGTTAACTAAAATTGTAATAATAATTTCACACATTGCTCTGGACAACAGCGAAACCAAAGACGCAGGGGGCGGAGGGAGAGCAGGTGTATAATTGAATCCATTGCCATGCCTTCGTGGACAGGAGGCCAGGCAGCTGAGAGATGAAAGAGTTTCACAAGGCAGGTCATGAAACAGCTGTCAACAGTAACAAATGTGTTGTCCGGCCCTCCTCCTTTGGCTCCTGATTTGAGCTGACCTGCGCCCCTGGCCCACCTGCAACAACCCAAGGAACCGTCATTGTGGTCTGTCAACAGAGGCCACATGCACTGCTACTAGAAAAGAGGCATTGTGGGAGATGGAGCGATAGATGGAGCATGAAAAGCTGCAGGAATGAGACAGGCTAATTCCAGGGTACAGCAAAGCTTTGATGCAGAGCTGAAAGAACGCCACCATGAAGGGCCGAGGAGGACATCAGGGTTTCCCCTACCATTATTTCAGGAGGGGACAGTCTGGAATTTAAAAAAACACAGCAGTTCCGCATCAACTACTACGCCCTGCCCCCTGTTGGCTGGACTGTTCACACCCCCCCACCAAAGATTTAAACCTAGGGGACACATTGGGCACGAAAGGACAGAAAACACTTTAAACTATTTGCTGAATTAAAGCCTAGCACGTACATCATATTTTACTTAGATTAAGGGCAGTTGCAAGGGAGTTACAATACCTTGACAGCTCCACTGTTTGCTTCAATGTAAATGACATCTCCAACTTCCACGCGCTCTTTCTGAAGACTCTCATAAATACTGGGATCCAGCTATGGAAACAAGAGATTTTGAATTGATTAACAATTGGTTGGTAAAAGTAAGGTTGATTGTTAGTCAACAAGAAGAAAGAAGGTATTTTATCCTCTATGTTAAAGAAAGAGTTTTGGAAAGGAAAGAGGTAAAAGAAAAATAGAAAAAAAATCACACTATCCGAAAGATAGTTAGATCAATATTAGGGTGTAAATATGTAGTATCTTTTTAAGCTGACACAGTTCCCACAAATGAAGTTTTAACATCACACTGATCATGCAGGAAACGTCTCTCAGGATGCTGCAGAGAGGTTACTGCTGCGAGTCTGACCTTGAGCTGCTTTGTGCCTTTGCCAGTCTTCAGACCGATAACGACGTGGCTGATGGTTTTCCCGTAGCCACCCATGGGATTCTCAGTCTCACAGGGAGTCAGCTCTGTCACCTCCCCTTCATACACCTCCTTGGTTTCTTTGATACGCAGTCCTGAATGTGGGCAACACACACACACACATACACACAGGCTTTTATATTCCAATATCAATGAAGCCGCTGCATCTTTCGGTCTCCTGAGCAACGCATTTTATTACAGATAGGGAACACATGTGTGCATGCCCATGACAGGTATGGGCATGATCTTGTGTAACATGATCACTCTTTATTTCCTCTTTCATGCAGCCGCACTGACTATGAGCAGAGCACAGGTGGGTGATTTGTTGTGTTGAGGTTCAAACAGCAGTGCTTAAGGCAGAGACCGTCTGTCAGGGCGCTCTTATCGTCAAAGTGATGACAAATTCAAAATGCAACTCCCTCCCCCCGGAAAGATTGTGTTCTAGGGGGGAGCAAAGGTGCTGATGACCACCTCTCCCTGTACCTGAGCTCCATTTCCTTCCCTGTGACAGATAACGTCAGCAGTCTGACAAACCCCTTCCCTTTTCACATGGTTTTTCAGCTGAGCGTCTCACTAGAAAGTCGGATGATTATATGAATCGTCTGTTTTTAAATTGACATTTCCCCTTTGTTCATCATTTACTTTGTTCTACTGTTTGCAGGCATTACATGGCATCTGGCATGATAGCTTTACAAATTGAAACTCAGACCTGCACAGTTCAGAACCCATCCAAAAAAACAACAACCTCTGTTACAAGGACTTGTTTTTGCTCACCAATGGCCCTCCTGAAATTCTCCATCAGCACTTCGGTTTTTTTAATCTCAGAAGAGTAAACCTCGCTGCCGACCATGGGGCAGAAAGGCACCTTGTTTCCTAACTCCTGTGCAACAGCCAAGGCAAGGGCAGTCTGGAGGAACAAGTAGGATAGAGTCACACTGTGCAACAACAGAGTTTCTGCGAGTATTGCTGGTAATTAAAGACTGCACTTACCTTTCCGGTTCCAGGTGGTCCGGCCAGTAACACTGCCCTTCCTGCCATCTTCTTTGAACGAATCAGCTCCACAATGATTCCACAAGCCTAGAAACAAAAAATGATATTGAGTACCATTATCCAGGAAATTGATAAGCAATGGTAAAATAATAACAGGAGTTGACTGCAATACAAGGAGGCTGTGGGATACCTTCTGAGACGGGTCCTATGCTACGTTGTCAGAATTTATATCACAAGTGAGATGGATTTTAGTTCAAATATAGCCATCAGTGTCTACACTGTCCTTATTTATTAAACCATGCCTGTTTATCGGTGTAACTAGCTCCATTTGAGAAAGTGATCATTAGCGTTACCTACAAGGAGTCAGGCGTCTCTTTAGCAGATTATTTGTTATTTGTATAACTGGTGACACTTTTCGAGTATTTTGTCAGCGAATTGGTGTGTAAATATTTAATAGAAATTACATCTTGATTTATTTGATATGAAGACCGTCCGCTAGACTAAAATAACTAACGTTACAGATTTAAAAAGGAAATCACTATTGGTAATCGATTCTTTTCTGAATTCATAAATAATTTTAGTAGTCTGATTAAAACTTAACCAATAAAAGTTGATAGTACCTTTTATTGGAATGGAATGAGTGAACCTGAGTTCTATGTATGGTGCACCTTCCCTTTAGCTCACCTTTAACTTGAGAGACACAACGGCGACACTACAGTGCTAACGGAACAAGAGCTAGCTTGTTGGTGCATGTGAGCGAAATCCTCCCTTCCACCCGCTCCCTCAAATCTGAAACTCACTCCTCAGAACAAAACACGAGTAACGCAGGTGCAGAGAAACATTAACATTACCTCTCGAGCAGCCTCCTGGCCGACTAGACCACATGCCGACTGTTTAGCATTCCCGGCCTCGTCTAGCCCGAGTCCTTTAACATGACTGTGCGTGGCGATCCGCTGAGTTTTCGTGGTGCTTTTCACCTCTTCGATTTTCATATTTGTTGTTACTTTATATATATGTGGAGTAAAAGTGCTAAGGGCGGTTTACAATGAAGAAATTATCTCCTGTGCTTCCGACAATTTCTCACCGCCAGAATAGGCGCCGAAACTCAAAACACAGGGAAATTGGTTTCCATGTGGGTTACTAGGGAACATCAGCGGAAGTGAAACCCCAAAATACCGTTACGATGACTATTACCATTGGCCCTTGCATTCCACTGCGGCGTGTTTATTGGCTTAATTTTATGTCAATCTTTCTACACGTTTAAGCGCCGCCCAGGAAAGGATTTCATTTCCGCTTGTGTTTCAATTGCATTGTCGTAGTAGAAACGGCAAAATGATACCAAAAAGTGCAACTAATGGTCTAAATAAATACAGGACTAAACATGTATACGGTGTTCATCTCCCCGTTTGTAATTTGAGGTTGATGTTAGGTTTTAATCGAACCGCTATTATTGTGGGTCAGTTCGCCTCTTTTTACTTTTGTTTCGGATAGAAACAAGGTTCCGCTTCAGCATGTTGTTCTCAGCATCGAGTGCAGTGACAGCGAGTCGGACGTTTATCTCAACTGCTGAAGTAACTTTTAACTCTTATGTACAGCGCGTTGAATTCCACAAACAAATCGAAATAACTTATTGTAATTGATAATACCGGGTATCAAAACACTGCCGTTTTTACGTTTTTGTTGGAGCCGAGTTCACAACGTCTAACTCGGAGAGTAAAAAAAAAGACGCACTTTGGTCAACAACACACCAAGCCGCTGACAAAATGTCAGAGTCCGCAGACAGTCGCGTCAATACGTTAAATTTCAACATCGGGGTGCTCGGCCATGTCGACAGCGGGAAGACCTCGCTGGCCAGGGCGCTGAGCAGCACCGCCTCCACGGCGGCCTTCGACAAGAACCCGCAGTCCCGGGAGAGGGGCATCACGCTGGACCTCGGCTTCTCCTCCTTCACGGTGGACCTTCCCGATCACCTGCGGGGCCACGACGGCCTCCAGCCGCAGTATGACAGCCTGCAGTTCACCCTGGTGGATTGTCCGGGTCACGCCTCTCTCATTCGCACCATCATCGGGGGTGAGTTGGCTTAACTGCGCTCAAGTGGCGGTGAATGAACGAAGATTAACGGAAGATGCGCAGTTGAGGACACGCTGAGCTAATACAGAAGTGGATGTTTTTCACCAGCTGAGGCAAAAACAATCTGCTTTTGAACAATTTATCCATTTTTTTCAGAAGTGTCTTCAAAACCCTCAAATAGAAGGTGTTTTTGGGGTTGGTGTTGACTTGTATGAGTCTTTTTGATTTACATATTATGACAACCTCTCACTATATTAAACATTGTAGCCTCAATGAAGCTAGGGTTTACTTCAGAACTTTGCCCTTAGTTTTAGCAAGGTTTCATTAATGTGCTGCTAAATTGACTTGATATGAAAAGCACCCCTCTTAAATAAGTATGACTTGTCACACACACTGAAAGAACAGGTTTTTCTAATAACATCAGCAATATATTTGTCCCAGTCGAGTGTCTCGGTAAGCCACAACTGCTTGACTGAAGGCAAAGTGCATGTGGTTTCTTAATCTGATTTACAGACATTATCTGAATGTAAAATGCCCACAAACTAGAAAATGGCTTAGCTGCCAAAGGGTGTCCCAGCCTGTGTTCAAAGATTTCACTGTCAAAATGAGCAGTCACAGCTGGATGGTGTTTGCACCTCACATCCTCATGGTATGAATGTGACCTTTCCAGCAGAGGGAGCCTTTACTCTACAAGCAGAGAAAAGCTCATCATGCTCAATTGGAATTTTAGTTGGTCTTGAAGCCTCTTCATGACTGCATATAGAGCTGCAAAGATGAATCCAGAGAAAACACTTTTTAAATAACAATTTCTATAATCAATGAATCGGTTTGATTCATTTTGATAGTTCTTTCCTTGTCCTTTTTCAGCTATTTGAATGTGGACATTTTCTAGTTTTGTTACTCACGTTTTATTACAGTAAACATCATGCCTTTTTTTATAGAGCAAACAATTCATAAATTAATGTGAAAATATATGACCGATTCATTGACAATAAATAGCAATGCTAGCTTAAGCCCCAACTGAATTGATTGATTGGACTGTTTGTCACTTCAATGAAAGACGCATCCTTTTGGTATAGATCTTGGTACGATAGCAGAGGAGAGGCCCTCAAACACTTTATGCTGCACTGTTGTGTAACCAAAGCACTAAATGAAATGTACGAGTCAGTGGGGTGTCACATGCTGTAGATTAGGGAGGAAGGAAACTGTTGGGTTTGGGGCATGTATTAAACCTCCCCTCCTGTCCCAAGTGGGAAAAGAACAGGAAGGAGAAGGAGCCAAATGGAAGAAGAGAAAAGAGGCGAACACATGAAAGAGAGACAGCCAAAGTTAAGAAAAGAGGGAAAGGAAAGACAACCAAGTGAGCTGCAGCTCTGGTTTCAACCCTGCAGCCTTTTATTCTCTCTTTGCCTTCACGCACCCCTCCCCTAACTTCTCTTCTTGTTCTACTGTTATTTTTGGGTAGCTGTGTCCATTCCTGGTTGTGAGCTGTTGTCGGTTGAGTCTCTACTCACAGTTTTTCTAAAGGTGCACAACAGGAAAGCTAGAATGTCCTTAACAGCAGACCGTTATTTTGTTCTGATTCACTTCCATGTCACAAATATCTGACATCCTCTTGATTATGTTCTGCCCTCTTTAGGTGCCCAAATTATTGACCTGATGATGCTGGTGGTGGACGTGGTGAAAGGGGTGCAGACTCAAACTGCAGAGTGCCTGCTGATAGGAGAGCTGACCTGCCCTCGCATGGTGGTCATCCTGAATAAAATTGACCTACTGCCACCCAACAAAAGACAGAGTGCCATTGGGAAAATGACCAAGAGACTGCACAAAACTCTGGAGGGCACCAGGTCTGAAAGCAATACACCCAGGATTTAATCTCCTGCCAAAATTCCTCATTCATTACACATTCTTTATCCCTCTCTGGATTCCAGTGGTCTGTCCATCTGACCCAATTGTTTCTTTTTTGTTCAAAGAAACTTTAATCATTTCATTATAATAATAATTTAAATATTATGTTTATTTCTGTTGACCAGATTTAAGGAATGTCCAGTGATTGCTGTGGCAGCAAAGCCCGGGGGCCCAGAGGCTCCTGACCCAGAGGAGCCTCATGGAGTGCCAGAGTTAATAGAGGTAAAGTCCGGAAACACTCCGGTTTCCCTCGATAGTTACTAATTTAGCTCAAAAGAGCACATTAGTTCTCACCCTGTGAACAAGTGCTGTCAGTCAGCTGACACACTGCCACTATTCAAGTTTTGTCATTTGTTTAAAACATGTTGACATCCAGATATGTACTATTCTGACCTGGACATTTTTCATTGAGTCAATCATTTTCAATGGAAAAACAACACAGTAGATAAACTCTCTCTCTCTGTCTTTTTCCCTCCCCAACTTATCTTATTGGATTTTCTTTCTATGTGTGACCTTGCAATAGTTTTCCATGCATAAATAAGTAGACATTATATGTGTCCCATTTTTGTTTATCGTGTCAGCTTTTAAAGAAGCAGACATACCTCCCTCAGAGAGACCCCGGAGGTGACCTCCTCATGGCCGTGGACCACTGCTTCTCCATCCGTGGTCAGGGAACCGTCATGACTGGAACCATCCTGCAGGGGTCGCTGGCCATCAATGACATGGTGGAAATCCCAGCGCTAAAGGTAAGCTTAAAAATACATCAATTCAGAGTCTCTGATATTTACAAGCAGGTGACATACCAGAGCGCTGGAAATTATTTTGTGGAACCACAGAGATTCGGAAGTCCAGAAGTTGACTGGAAGTGGGCAGACGGAGGGAAGGATGTCCGTATGGGTGCAGAAGATGTTTTTGTTTAATGTGAGGGGACCCTGGGTCGGTGGGTAATTTAGACCAGATGCCCACTTTCAGCCAGGCTCAGCAGTTCTCTGTACATTTCTAATGTCCACCTCTTGGTGGCAGCAAATGGCTAAATTAACAATTATTTGTTAGGGAGTGTTGATCTGTGCCACTCCTGCGGAATTGGTAGTAGTTCGACAACAAAAACAAGCACAACAAATGTGTGGTATGCCACATCCCACAATCAACGATGTGGGATGTATGGTAGTAAGGCGGTTTTCTTTTTCATGGTGGTTTCCTTTCTTGGTTGTTTTCTTTTGGACAAGCAACATTGTATATTTAATGAGCCCTGTCCATATTCTATTGACAAAACAACTGCTATATTGTTTGTATGATTGTTAGGTATTTAATGTAAAAAAAAGGTGGAAGCAGAACAATTATTGATTGGAATGTTAACAAACACATCTGTGGGTGCTTTCTTTTGTGAGTTGTGTTTTAGATATGCTCTTAAATAAGTTAATATATTTTCTACATATCTGTATGCTCTCTGACATTAGGTGACAAAGAAGATAAAGTCGGTGCAGATGTTTCGGAAGCCAGTGTCAAGCGCCATGCAGGGGGATCGTGTGGGTGTGTGTGTGACACAGTTTGACCCTAAACTGTTAGAGCGGGGTGTGGTGTGCACCCCAGGGTCCCTGCGCACCCTGTATGCAGCAGTCATCTCTGTGAGGAAGATAGGCTACTTCAAGGGCTCTCTCGCCACTCGCGCCAAGTTCCACATCACAGTGGGTCACGAGACGGTCATGGCGAGGGTGATGTTCTTTGGCCCGCCCCCTGCTGATGCCTCACAGCCGCCCTCAGACACTAAAGCGTCTCCCCCTGAGCCCTGCTCACTGGACTCACCCTTCTCCTTCGAGAGGGAGTACTTCTACCAGGATGAATATGTCACTGGTCAGGGGGAGGCCAGTCCGGGTCCTGAGCAACAACAATGGGCCTTGTTGGAGTTTGAGAGGCCAGTCACATGCCCCTCACTCTGCCTGGTGATTGGTTCCAAGCTGGACACGGATATCCACGCCAATGCCTGCCGGTTGGCTTTCCAGGGCCGCTTGCTGCAGGGGTTTGAAGATAAAGGCTACGCTGAGACGGCCCTGCCTCGTCTGCGCATCTACAAGACCAAACACAAGGAGGGTCAGGTGGAAAGGGTGAGTGGGACTAGTGGGAGGGATTTTAAAGGGTCTTTTTCTGACTGGCATCTTCTCTGCTTCCCCTTGAGTGTTACCCTCCCTCCTCTGCCCTCTCAGTCACCTTGTGCTCCCTCTAGCTGTGGTTCCCTTTTGGATGCTTCTCATTGCTGGTGGCAGTGGACCGTGCCTCTCAGACAGAGCCCCTATTGTACAGTCATAAACATGCACACACAAACAACCACACACATTCAACCCTGGTGATCAGTGTTTGAGCCACTGCTCGGTGTGCATGCCTTAGCACGCAGAGGTGTGCGTGGGTGGTGTACTGACGCCACCAGCTCTGTCTGTCTGTCCGAGGCTGGCCCTGTTTGGACACACCTGAGTGGCGCAGGAATACCCACATGGCTGAGTCGGTTAACCGCCACTTGTTTCCTGCTCAGCTTCTTTCTCCCTCTCTCTCTCTCACGCGTGCAGATTGTTTTTTCGGTCTAGTGAGACTGTTGTTGCGTTCTGTCCTAAATCCTGAGCTCTCGTTCATACCGATCCGATCCATATCTCAGCTTATCTGGTGCTGTTTTTTTTCTTATTGATCTCAGCATCTGATTTGAGAATTTTTCAAGAAGTCAGGACCCTATTTTGTAACTCTCTTCTTCTGCCCTGTACAGTTTAGTTTTTCCTTTTCAGGTTCAGCCTCAGGTCATGGGTCAAGTGTGTGAACTAGTTTCCTCCTGTTAGCACCTCAGGGTGTTGACAGCTCCAGTCAGTGACTCAGAATTGGAACACCGTGAGGGTGAAGTCAGACTTTGGTCATGTGGCAGTACATTTGTCCTTCATCTGTCTCAGTTTCACGAATTTAAGTCCTTTTTGTGGAAGAACACATTGCTGGCATTGTCGAGATGTGACGGCCTCATCTAGTCACAATTCATACGTCTGTCAGACGTGTAAAGCAACTGTATTTTTTTTAATCAGCGCATCAGTCACGCTGGAGAGACGTCTGGGTCAAATGTTCAAGAATGAATGAGAGTTAGGCAGAAGAGAGGAAGAACGGGTAGTGGGGGAGGTCAGTTGGAGACAGAGTGGTGCCCTCATGTTATCAGATTAGTGCCGCGTTAGATCGACTTAGTGATGGATGATAAGAAAGAAATACAAACAAATATAGCATAAAATATGCAGTATGAAAGGGATAGAGAGAGACAGCAAGGCGGCAGGACTCGTGGAATGTGGCTTCTGGCATGTAAGCCTGTTGTGTCCCCTCCTCAACTGAACATCAGCTCCTTATCCTCCCTCTGCCGTCATGGGTGAGTCAAATCTTGACAAGCCACAAGATCTCAACATCAGAGGAAAAAGATTCAGCTATTAAAATACACCCCGACATTTTCACAGATCACATAACAAAGTTTAAAAATGTACTTCTTATTATGTGTGTCCTTTGCATTTTGACGCTGTCGGCCGTTAGTGCTGCAGCTCATACAGCTCTTTCCTGCTCTCTCGTGCTCAGGTGACTGACGATTATTCTGTGATTGGCCGCAACCTGTTCAAGAAGGAGACCAACCTCCAGCTCTTTTTGGGGTTGAAGGTCGTACTGTCTACAGGCGAGACTGGCGTTGTGGAGGGTGGGTTTGGACAGAGCGGGAAGTTCAAGATCCGAATACAAGGTAAGGTTCACCTGAGGTGAGATGTTACTGCACCTTCACCTCTGATTCACCAGTACCAAAACTAGTGATGCTTTTTAATGGAGGCTGCGTCACGCCCATAAAACTCCCGGTAGCTTTTAGGAAGGTGGCATAGACGCGTCTGCTTCTTAACTAATACACACATCCAGAACACTTCCCCATTGACTCGCGGGACATCGGGGCTCTGCGCACGGTTTTCAGGATGCGGTAATAGTGGTGGGCCCGACATCCTGAGCCACATTCCCAGGATTCCTCTGGGGATTGCCTGTGTTCCGGGGGAAGTCTGTTCCGTGTTTATTTTACCTTCTGTTGCTCCGAGGCCACTGCTCCACACCAGGAGGGAAGAGAAAACAAAAAAATTTTAGAAAGAGAACCTCACCTACATCCTCTTCATTCTCAAAAGTCTGAGACACAGTAAACGCACACTTTTCATCTAACCCTTTAAAACCCTATCTGTAATAAAATGCGTTGCTCAGGAGACCGAAAGATGCAGCAGCTTCATTGATATGTGTGTGTGTGTGTGTGTGTGTGTGTGTGTGTGTGTTATAATAACAATCTGTAAAAATGTCTCTTCCAGGCAGACTTCGCTCTTCTGTCCTTCATACATTCTTCTCATTCTTTCATTATTATTATTTTTTTCTATTCATCTACCGACTATTTTACCTATTAATAAATCAAAATGGTGTAGTTTCCTTTAAGCCTAAAGCAATACATTCACATTTCTGGTTCTGCCTGTCATCAAAAGAATAATTCTAGTATAACACAGAAGAAAAGTAGTAAATATAAACACATGCGATGAGCTTGAATTTTAGTTTTTTTTGTCATTTGTATTGATGAAATAAGGGGGGGCTGTTTATCATTCCTTTATATTCTTATTTGGTATGAGGAAAGGAAACACACAGGTTTAAGCATGATTTCATTGCAAAGCTACATTTTACAACCTTATCTGGTGCTTATTCGGTGTTTATTTTGGAGCCCATCTGAATGTACTGTCCGATTAGTACGCCACTACTCATCCTTAAAAATGCTTTACATGCACTGATCTTGATTTTTAGGCTTTACTGATTCAGTTTCATTTAATTTTGAGTGTGTGGAGTTTTTTTTAATTACAAAGTACTTGTTAAACATTAGACAAATATCCTCCACACACAAATACAAAGAAATGTATTTGGTGCAATTCTTATGCCGTACTTGTATGTGCGAGTGTGTTCTGTGGTAATAAACGGAAATTTTCAGCTGATCATAGATAACGAGGAGATTTCTATCTGCACTGTAACCATAACAACCCTCACACTGGCATAACAATAACAAGAAGAATGCTGGCGCCAGTGTACGTGAGGTCAGACAGCCACCATGTAAAGCAGTGAACCTAGAACACTTCTTACCTTCCTTCCGGAAAATGAGCAGCCGCATGCAGAGAGACGCAGGGTTAGATATGATGGCGTAGAATCATTTTATAACCCTTACACAGGCTCATGGCTCAGTGCGCCAGAGAACGAGGCCCAAGTGAAGGAAGAGTGTCAGGATGAATCGGACCAACACAGAATGCGAGCAACTGGTTAACTTCTCTTCTATTTTAATCGGTTACATCAGGAAGACGAAGGCATCAGTTCCAGCACTGATACAGTAGCTACTGCACACATAACCAGGAGGCTCTCCATCCAGCATTAGATAAAACTGCACTTGATGATTAGGTCGACCCTGGTGCTGTACATAGTATAAGACCATAATAAGCTAGATTTATTGCATAAAGCAATCTTGATTGATGATTTTTTAAAATAGATAATCAGCCTTTTACTTGACTTGATTGTTTTTCTTTTCTTCAGAGGGCCTTTTGCCTGAGACCAAGCAGTTGTTATCCTCCACCTCCAAGAAGAAAGGGAAGGGTGGAAGCAAAAGCGGACCAACAAATGAAGAGGAGCCCAAAACAGATTCTCAACCTGTTGCCATTCATTTGCATTTCAAGCGGTACGTCTTTGATCCCCATAAAAAGATGGTTCAGTTGTGACTCTAGTTGCACTCACTTCGCCAAGTCCCAGTGCTTCAGATGGGCAGCGGACAGTGTCCCAGGTCATGTGGAGGTGAGGAGAATACTTGCCTCTGTATCAGAGGTATGATCATGTTCTTCTATCATAACTCCTGACGGAGACAGTCTGCTGAAGCCAATGGAATGCTGAACGACAGGGAAAGAGCCCTTTTCTTTATCTTCCTTTAGTGGCAGTGGACTTAATCCAGTTTTCTACATCACAAGGTTTGAGGCTGCTCATCTGTTCTGATACATTTGAGTTATCTTAAAACCACTCGGCGTCTTTGTTCTTGTTGTGAGTCAGAATCGCTGCTTTTGACGTGCATGTTTCTAATTCAGCAGAGCCTTGATTGGCATAACCACATTGACTGGCATTACAGAAACACTGAAGGTTAAACAGATCTTTGTATTCAATGTCTGCCTCTCATGTTTCAGGCTCCATTGGTGGTAGAATTTCAAAATGATTTTCCTGTGTTGAATACTGAATCTTTTTCGGAAAGTATAATAAAGCAAACCTGTTCTGAAAGTTTATTTCTGACTGTAATTTGCTTTGTAATTGTTGGATTATAGTATTTGTGTGCAAAACTAAATGTACACAATGAGCTGAATTCATCAGTAACAATGTGCACTTTTCTATGCATGCACAATGTAAAGCTTTGTTAGTGTATATGTGAACAACACTCCAGTATGGCCACATATTTTATTTTCAACTCCTCCGGCATCAATTACATACTTGAACGTGTGTCTAACCAACAGTTCTCTCTGGTTAGTTTGCAATGCTGTCATTCTTACTTTCCAGCAGCACTGTCTATCATAAAAACAAATCATACATTGGAGTTTTCCGAAATTGAAGTTATTGACTGTACAAGTTTTGTCTTTTATACATTTACCTTAACGTTCTAGTTAAAAATAGTCAAACTATTTTTTCAATGAGCAAACAAATGGAAAAACAAGGAAGTAGGAAGAAAAGGTAAATGCTGGTCCCTAATGGAAGGGTGGAAATGACCATGTGCCTGAGGGTTTTGTGAATGTGTGCACGTGTGTGTGTGTGGGGCAAGCATGGCGCACAAGTGCGGTTGGGGCGGGGCAGCGACAGTGCAGGACGCTAAGTATGTAGTAGATGATGTCAGCAAACTGTCCCTGTGAACAGCGACTATCTCAGCAGGAATCTGTAGAAATCAGAGGGAGGAGGGAGACACAGCACGAGCAAGAGGGGACACTGGGAGGATTGTTCCTCTGAGTGACAGTCCTTTTAGTCTTATCTCCTCTCGGCCCTCTTATAGAAAACCAGACGGAGGAGGAGAAAACAAACCTCTGTTGCTTTTCACCCTTGTGTCTCTCCAATTTCTCTCCCTCATTCACCCCTGTTCTTTCTTTCTCTATCCATTCCAATTTTTTATCAAAAACATTTTTTCAACGACCATTACTGATCTGATTTGTTTCACCATGAGACAGTTATGTAAATAATATTCATTACAGGCTCCTAAACAGTTATCTTAATGTCATCATTTTATTTAGATCTAAACGCTGGTGTCATTTCTCATTTTCAACGCTGTATCCTCATCAGTGTGATATACTTCTAATAGAAATCCACACACAAATGCATATATTAGCTGAAAGCCGATCTCGACTTAAATTTCAACCCCGATTGAAAAAAATAAAAGGCACTTTGCCTTAATATGATTGTACACAGTGAATCAATTTACCAATGCTGAAAGATGATTATATTCATCCTCCTTGTCTTTATAAAGATCCTCTTACGTTTCATTAACACAGATGCTGCATGCACCACGTTTCCCCTTGTTTCTTTTTAACACGCATGCTAATCCTGTTGTGTTGTGTGTGATTGTGTGTGTGCGGTGAGAGAGAAACACACGCCACGGTCCTTTTCCGAGCTTAGGTGAGGAGTTTTGGGTGGATTGCATAATCCACTTTTACAGCCGTGGCTGATTGTGGCAGGAGGGGATGGGACTGCAGCGAGGAGTGTGTTCTCACACTCGGTCAACAAGCAACCATGAGTTAGATGCTCACTTAGATCCTCCTCCTCCTGTGCATTCAGGGCTCATATTCTTATCTGCATTTCCTTATAGTATCCTCGTAAATTGCCTGTTTCGAAATACAACACCTCCGTGATGTTTTTCTATTTGATACCACTCTCCTTTTTTTATTTTGCTGTTGACCTCAGCCGGGAGTCGAGGGTCAACAGCTGAGCTCCTGAATGTTTATAGCAGGGAAACAGTCACTGATGAGATGAGATAAGAGGCGGCCGCGTCAGAGAGAGAAACGGACGGGAGGTTATTGACAACACCAAGGCAGGGGGGGAAATAAAGAGTTTAAATTGTGGTTCAAGGCAGAGTAGATTGAGAAGACTGATTAGCAGCTGTTTAAATGATAAATAGGTGCAACATTAATTAACAGTTTAACCAGTGGGGAGTTGGTTAGGCTGCTCCTCTTGTCAAACAGACGACATCTTCCTCTGGATTTTTATCTTGAAAGCAGCTCTGGATGCACTATTTTCCCCCATTTGTCGGTGGTTGATCCCGAACCAGCTCAGTATCCGTGTCTGTATTGGTGTTTGCTATTCCAGTGTAACCAGTATCACCTTCCTACGACAGAGATGATGTTTTTTGCTGATGATTTGATGACAGCAGCCGTGTCAGACAGCTCCACCCTACTAATGAGCACAGACACAGATAAAATCACCCTCACTCCTCTCAACCCTCGCCTGCAAATATAATTAGCTATGATTAAAATGGCCATTGTTTAATTAATACCGCCGCAGCCTCTTCCAGCCGACTCCTCCATTTCCTGCACTTCTTATCTCCCACCCCCCCCCTCAGCTGTGGACGTTTCTTCCCAATGCCTTTGTAAATCATGATCGCAAATACAGGCTCGCGGGTTACACATAAATTTAGTTGTAACTTCAGACTAGTTCTCGCTGCTCCTACAGTAGTGTGAAGTCTTGCATTATTTAGTGTTCAGTTCACCAAAAAATGAATGATCCTGCATTCAAAGTAATTCTGAGGTGTTAGTAGCTAAATGTATTCGTATTTATTGATGCTTCATTGGGTTATTTGTCTTTTAATGCAACTCCTTCATATCTTGTTGGATAAGTGATATCAATGAATTCAGCCAGCTGTGCATTCAAAGGGAATAAAAAGCTCCAAACTTCCCTCTGTTGCAAAGTGAAATAGTTGTGGTGTGTTTGAGAAGAAGTATAAGGTTTCACAAAACTTAACCACGGTATTAAAGCCTCTTGACTTGCATTACTTGTTGCTTTGAATGGTGGTGGTAAAATAAAAGCTGCTGTGAAATAACATTGAAGCCGTTTAATTTAACAGCAAGAAGACAATATCACAGAATAATCAACCCGTGAACATCCTTTATGCCGACAATAAGGAGTGACCGTGTGTCAACCTCTTTGTTATAAATGAACTGTTGTCCATAGTAACTGATTGTGGACTTGTGTTTAACCCGCTCACTTTTTCACTTTCAAGAGGCATTTCTTGCAAATGGGACGTCAGAAGAGACCAGTGAGATCATTTAGGATTCTGCTTCATTCGGGATCATCTGCACCTCTCTTTCAGAGGTTTGCTTTTAAAGTGGCCGTTTCAATTCCAAATTAACTTCTCATCTGCACGGCTATGAGAGTCCTTTAGAAACATTTAATTTTAGCGCAGAATTTGAGGACAAAACAGAAAATCAGCTACTAAACCTGTAAGACCACCATGGTTCTACCCTTTCCTCTGAAACGTTACCATGTCTATTTCCGTGTCTCTTACTCATGGTGAAGGAAAAACATGCAAATTAGTGCAGACGCCTCATTAAAGCGATGGATTGATATGCTTCTTGTATGCCCTGAAATGGCCAAAGCGTTCTGTTTTTTACTGAAGCCTCCATCCTCTCATCTCCCTGGGCATCACCTCAGGATGGGGGAGGCGGTGTGTGAAAGGACAACGGTTGCTGTGCTAGGAATAACACTCAATTGGTACTGCTGAGCTCAGCAAAGTCCTGTGGGGATGGAGGTCAGCATCACCTTGACCTCCCAGCCAGTACTCTGTGTACCTGCTGACGTCCCTCACCAACTGGACCTGCACGTGGGACTCAAGTGATGAGCAGAGGGCAGCGGAGACGATTCAGTCACCGAACTCTAATGGTTCCCTGTGTATACGCACGCAGTTGAGGAAGATATTCAAAAAAGGCGGAGGAGACGTCTTCAATTGCCTCCCTCACTATTCTCTTTGCCCACTTGTTAATCACATTGCTCATAGTTTCTTTAGTTCCCATATTTGTAATCCATGAAGTAGAACAGGCAACTTCAAATACTTCCTTGCTTCAACAAGGGAAAAAACACTTATTATATAACTTATTTCATCTGTTATTTTTGGCTTCATATGATATCAGTTGTAATGTTATTTTATCTAAAAAAATAAGAAAAAATACCTTTTGTAGATATGTCATTGTTAGTTTTTTTCTTCTTTTAATTCTTAAATATCAGTTTACTGAATTTGAAGGAAATGCCTGAAGCGGTTCCCTTTTGAGCATTGTGTTACTACTGAGGGGACTTCAGGCTGCAGGGAGGAGCTTTTAAACTGGAGGTCCACTCCAACCGAAATGACTGCCGGTGGGGTTGTGCGATGTGTGGGGTCATGGAAAAGTCACTTCCACTCTAAAAGATGTCCATGAGATGTCAGTTATTCCTGGATTCATGCTTCATGCTTGTTTCACAAGCTAATGAAATGTCTTCAGGGGAGCCCACTTGGTCTGCTGCAACCCAGAGGTGCATGTTGATTAGTCTACACACATAACAAAGGAACCAGTGCTAACCCTCCTCATGTGTCATGCAGTTTGTGTGATTAGCTTTCTGAATCCACATTGTAAAATATATTTATTTCTTTGTTGTGACACAAACAAGTACATCTATTTACATGTTTCTGTCCTGTGATGCATTTGGCCTGAGATAAACACAAATGTTATTTTTATAGCTGTGGAATTCAAGCCAGATTTCATCAATAAAATGGGCCAGGCGTGGATCATTTAGGTTATCAAATAGAAGCAACTCCATTGAAAAGTCTTCAAGTAAATATGACATCACATTATATTGTCATTACTGATGCATAGATATATAATGATAGTACTGTATTTTACTGATGAAGCCGGTGGAGTTTAGCTTATCATTTTACTTTAAAATCGATTGGGTAATGAAGTCAAGCATGAAACACAATATTTCCTGTTCAAAATCAAGTGGAGTAGATGTCCAGCATAGGATGCACAAGCAGCATACACTTAACCTCGGTACATGTATTTACTTTCTACCACTGCAGGAGTTGCAAGTTACTCTTGATGAAAAGAAATGTTTCTGACCGACAAGCAGCTCACGTCCTGTCGCTCGATTTCAAGACAATCTTACTTTCTTTAACAATTTTACTTGTAACAGATATGTTCAAGAGCAAGTCAATAACCTGCTGTTAGGTGCTGAGAAGGTTTTGTACAGCAGGGTTTTGAAAAAACATTTGTTGAGAAAATGACCCAGATGGCAGCAGTTTGAGTGAAACAATACATTTATTTAATCCTGTTTGAATGTAAAAAATATTGATTAACAGCCACTTTAAATGGGGTTTCAAACTTATTTGGAGAAAACCCCTCACTGCTGAGAGTTTGGTCTGTGAGCAGTTATGTTTCCGTGACTGAGCTGCTGGGCTGCTGTTGTTTCGAGGTGGATAGATCTTTAAGAATCCTCCGTACATGTAGATGTTTATGTAGATGGGACAGCTGCTCCACTGTCACGTAGAGGCTGTTGGTGACACAGAAAACCAAAAGCACACATAACAACCTCAGAATCTCACGCCCGGAAAACTCTGAATGGTTCTTTAATAATCAGAAAAAAATGTATTTTTGGTTTAAAGGTTCTTTGAAGAGTGATGTGCTAACATCTCATTTCAAACCCACACAAACCTCTCTGTACTCCAATGGTTCGGTGTGTATACGCAGTTAATGGTGGACTAGCATGATGGCAGCGTGGTTCGGAAAGGGGCCTTCGAGGGAGACAAACATGGCTCTGGTTCTGTCTGGGACCCGTCTGAAAGACCGGCCCTGTCAGACGGGCCCAAACACTGCCTGATGGGGGCTTTTAGAGGAGCAGAGTGAGTGACGGAGGGTTAGAGGAGATCTGACGCTGCGGCCTGTGGTGCTGCTGTTTGTGTATCCCAAAACTGTGTTTATGAAAACAGTGGCCCGCTGCCCATCAGATACACGCTCTGGGGCTGGGACAGGGACAGCTCCACTTACAAAACTAATAGGAGACAGACGGACAGAGACGAGACAAAGAGAGAAAGCGGCAGGGAAAAGGGGACAGTGAGACAAACAAAACATGAAAACAGGGCCGTGGTGTTCATTTGATGGTCTGAAATAGTATTTTAGCAAAAGCTCTCCTCATCCGTCTCTCTGACTCTTTATTCCATGGTTACAGCCACGACACTTTGTCTTGTCCTCACTCTTTCCAAACATCGTAGCTGAACTCCAGAATAAGTAGAAAGTACTTTGCCTCTCTCACTAATCTCCTACCTTTAATTTGAATCCCCCCCCCACACCCCCTCTGTTTTGCCCCTTTAGCTGTCTTTCTCCTTAATTAGTTTATACCCCTCTAGTTTGCCAGATTGAGGGTGTTGACATCCAGCAGGCACAGCCCCGAATCGAATAGACACACCGCTCACATCACACACTTTCACTTCTGCTACTTTCAAGGAGCATAAATTGCTTTTTTGTGCCTCCCCTTGTTTGTTTGTTTCCCTGCTTACCCCACTGGCTGCTGCAAAAATCAATCTGATGTTTTTCTGTTTGAAGTGGCGGATGCAGAGTGGAGAAACTCATATTCAATGCTTATTATATTGGTATTTTCTATACTATGAATTTGACTGTATTAATATAAATATTATAGGATTAGTGTTTTAACATTCCCTGAACGTTGTGTACACTGTTAAACTCAAAGTTTTATTTTCACTCGTCCTTGATCACTTTAGTGTCATCAAAGGAATGCGGAGGGGGAAACTGCCTCTAAAAGTTCACATTTCAAATATATTAATTGTTTTATGCAGCTTTCATTTATTTTCTAATAATCCCCTGAGGCTGGAAGACTGTTTACTGGCTTTGATTTGCAGTCTTGTAGCTTTTACTTCAAGCGTTAATTAACCTTCAAATGGAGAAATTATAGCTGGCACACGAGTACGCGTTCACGCACACAGCCACACAGACTCCAACAATGGATGAAGAAGGTTTTTCTTCTGCTTTTCATCTGAGATCTCCCTCTCTGCCTGTCGCTCTCTCAGCTCGGTGCACGCACCAGACTTACAACGCGCCAGTCGACAGTTATTCTCTTTCTCTTTCTCCTCCTCGTTCCTTTTGTGCACCAAAGTCGAACTCAATCTGTGCCTCCGCGTTCTTTGAACTTCTGTCAGTGCAGAAATAACATTACAGGTTCAAAGACAACAGATATCTATTTTCTGCTCTGAACCAGTTAATCTGCCTGCCTTTCACTTCCGTTTGTCTCCCTCTCTTGTGCTCTTCTTCGTCCCATACTGTGTGTCATCGTCACGTTTTTTTGTTCAGTTCTGCCGTAGCTGGTAAAACATTTTATTATTTTGATATATGCTCTCATTAGCTGTTCAGTTTAATTAAGAGAGCTCATTCATATGAAAATGGGACGCTGATAGTGATTTCCTTCCCTAGCAACAATCGCCAACCTTGCACAGCAACTCTTAATTAGAATCTGGCTTGATTGACACTGTGTACACACTATACACACTTATGCACACATGCATACATAAGCGTTCTGTGAAACAATATAAAATAGCTGACTTTAGCAATAGAAATTTAACTATATTTGTAGATAATTCAAATACGTATGAATATGCATTCTCATCCTCTATTTTGAATCCAAATAAAATTCAAATGTATATATAAAACCCATTTAAAAGCAAGATTTGAGCTTAGTGCTGTACAATAACAGCAGAAATAAAGATAGTAACATCATTTTATACATTATATTAGCAGTGTATACTAAATATATATATTTATATCACCCTCTCCTCATTTATTTCCTGGTCACGCGTCACATTGTCACCCTCTAATAGGTTAATTCATGCAGTGGTTACTGTTGTGAAAAGATTCCCATCAGGCCTTTCTTCCCTGCATGTGTTTAGCCTCTATACCCCTTGCTCCTCTTTTCACTGCTTCATGGCTGCATGTTAATAATCAGGTGTGTGTACACAACATCCCTGCGAGGAGGCAACACAGGAGCAGAGGCCATTCAAGAGTGAGACTGAACGGCGGATACAGGGACTGATTAAAGATACGTCCTTCTTTTCTTGCCTCGTCTGATTCCACACCCCCTCGCTAAGGAGAAGTTATATCACACACATCTTCATTTGCATGATCATTTGCGCCTCTTTTCTGGGGGTTGATTGTTGGGCAACACTTTCCTCCCTCTCCACCCATTAGGCATTTGTAAGGACACCATCAATTAATACTAGAATATGTGTTTACTGTATGATCATTTTTGCTGACCTGGACATGCCCGTTACGTACACTGCATGTTCGCTTACATCGTAATGTCCCCACATGACGCCAGAAAGAACAGCAGGGTTTTCCCTTACAGGACATTGACTTTTTATCTATTCATTTTGAACTGGTGTATAAAAGCATTTAATTGGGGCTGAAAGTGAAGGGAGTGACAAAAGAGTGTAACGTAGCTGTTTTTATGATGTGTTGTTACACACATGATGAGATTCTTACTTTGTGCTATAAAACATTTTCTTAGTATTTATGTACAAATCTTGTGCACTCACTCAATGGATTATTTTTAGTTTTATTGCTAAAAAGAAGGTCTTAACTTGAGGTCTACCGAAGAGATTTTTATTGTTGTTTTTCATGTGGACTTCATCAGTGGACGGTCAGTTTGCTTAAGAAATATTGTGAATAAAACATGTAATTAATATAACACATAAAAACGTACATTTGGAGGAGCTGGAGCTGGGACAATGACAGCTCCTCTGAGAAAACTAAAACTAAAGACGGACAGAAAACGGCAGTAAATGAAACAAGTAATTAACACATGAATAAGTAAATATACATTCAATCCAATTATTTTTTTTACTTTAAAAAAGTGGGGTTATAGTAAAGTTTTAAATCTGGTTTGTTTGTTAGTAATACAGCAAAAGGTATTTTGGTTAACATTCAGTTTTGGGGAATACAATCTAATCCATTTACACCTTTCAAAATGTCATGGATTTGTTTCATTCTTTCTTTCTTGAATTGTTATTATTTTCTATCTAGAATTTAATTTATGATTAGTGTTACAATCAAAAGCTAAATGTTTTTCCAATCATTCTCGATGACACACGAATATGCTAGTAGTTTTATATTTATTACCAATACTTACAGAGACTGAGATTTAATGTTTAGAAAAGACAACGTCCAATAATTAAATTCCATCAATGGTACTTTTTTTCAAATCTTTTATGTTTGTTTCAAGCCACTCACTTTCCTATTTTCTCAGTTAATATTTTTCAGACACACAAACAAATTCACATGAACGAGTATGGGAATAAGTCGGGGGGAATTCAGCCTGTTTGGGCAGCGTCTCTTGCCACCAGCGTGTCCGACCATCCGCCTGCTCTCGGGAGACGAGAACCGAACTGAAAAATCTGATTAGACGTACTCACGACTCTTATGCCTTGCTCAGAGTTTTGTGCAGATGGGAAGGTTTAATGCAGGATTGGGGTTGAGAGGTTGTCTCTCTACTGATGTCGGGCCCAGGGCTTAAGGGTAGTGTCCCACGGAAATGAGCCATTAAAATTGAGGATTTATTTATTTTTCTCTCTGCCTTCCCTCTCTGTGCATTTGGCACGGGGTGCATAAGTCAGGGAGACTGTTTGGGAATGATTTGGGAGGACGGGACTACAGCCCCCGCGGTAGACCAGCCTGTGAGTTGGATTTCATAAATGGAAATGCAGCTTCGATTATCATGCTTTTATTATTTAATCAGCAATATCTGGGAAGGGGGTTGGGTGTCTTGAATGCTTCCGACTCGCCCAGACGGTAGTTTGCGCACGTAACCGGATCTCTTCTCGTCACAGACGCACATTGCAGTGGAGTTAAGTGCGCAAGCCATTGACTCGCTGGCCTTCTCTTACATCTACTGTAGTTCTCCTCATTACAGCACATTCCTGTAGTTTTGTTTTTCTTTTTGAGAACAAGCCCCAGTCGTAGTTTGGACCGGTTTCAAGAAGATGGGGAAGATGGTGCAGAATCAAGGAGTGTGGTTGAAGTCAGGGATGACGTGCTGCTTTGTCAGCCAGCAGGAAGCCGTGATTAGTGCGTCCAGCAAGCTTTTGATGTGAGGTGTGATGCAGCCATCACACACCAGCAACGAGGGGCGATGAAGCTGAGACAGCAGAAGAGGCAAATCTACCAAATAAACTCTTTGTCGATGATTTGTCCCTGCAGTTGAAAATTATTAATAATCATTGCATGATTGGTAATAAAATAGTAAACCAAGTTATATATGCAGATGCTTGTGGGATTCAGTCCATGTAGCACTGGGATTTTTTAAAATGATTGTTATTATACTTTGATTGATTGAGAGGTGCATTGGTAATAAAATAAATATAAATATTTAAAAAATCAGTAGCTGGCTGGCTGTTTTCCAAACAGGAATAGTGCGTAAACCATCAAATGGGGAAATTAAACTTGGTAAAAATGTGGAAAAGAGACTGCAAAATACAAAAGAATAAGGTTTTCAATCATTCTGACCGGTCACTTCTGTCCCGACAAACCTTCATCTCTCGACTATAAACTGTGAAACACCCACTATACACAGGTTTTGTTGCTGCGTATGTTTTCTGTACACACCAGCTATGAAACACTGAAGTGTCAGAGACAAGTAGTTGACACATTTTTATTTACAACTGCAGTCGTGTTTGTTTTAGTTCGGCAGTAATTTGTATTGTCCAGAGATCATGTAAACACCACACTCACCACAAGCATGATGGCCATTGTCTGCTGATCCCTCCGCGTATCAATCTCCATGCTCCCAGTGTCTGTTTAATGGGAGGCACGGTTGATGTGAAACCTCAGTGAACTCTGAGGTCAGAGTAGATCTTCAGGATCACTTCATATGGGACGGCTTAGCGGGCCGCCTCACTCATCTGGATTTTGTTTTGATTTATAGAGGACACATTTTGGTTTACTCGTTCATTTTCTGCCTTTTGATGATCCCGTTCTTTCATCCTTAGCCTGGTGAAGTCAAACTGTCTCCAAACATTTTTCTCTGGTTCCTCATGTTTTTTTGGTAGCATTTTATTATGAAGTTCCAAAGGGGGTTCTTTATTAGGTTACAAAACAACAACATTTAACTAAAAATGTTTCTTGCATCTGTATTTATTGAGATGACTAAAGTTAAATTTAGCTTTTTTTTCCTTAATTGCATCAGCTTTTCTTTGTGTGTGTGTGTGTGTGTGTGTGTTTGTGTGTGTTTGTGTAGAAGTTATGTTATAATGAGGGAGAGCTTTCTCTCAACTTTATAAATATAACTGTATAGAACTTTATCTTTGAATGACTCATACTTAGCATACTTCACTCCGTCCTAAGTCCTGGACAGTGTTAGTGATTCTGTTCGTCTATATTTTGTTACCATGGATGATTGTTTCCCTGGGTTTTGTCATTTCTGTTCTTTTTGTATAAATATTAATTGAAGCAATTTAATTAATTAGAACATGTTGAATAATAATTTCCCTCCCTTCAGCTGCCTGTGAAAACACTGCAGGCAAGGTATGATGTGAGCATAACCGACTGTACCCACTCAAATAGGCATCCACATAATTGCTAACACAGGAAAAATGGACACATGTAGACATTTACAATCAGGTTATCCTGCTTTCATCCATCGGTTGAGGCCCCCAGGCTTTGAAAACCTTTCAGTGTCTTGCTCTGAGCTCAAACCATATGGTTATTGTGGTTAGTCAGAGTGTAATATAGAACCTTAATTACATAACTCCCACCTGGAGAAGCAGGCTTTGAACAGCCATTATTAAGCCTGGTGCCGAGATAAGGCAGCCATTAGCCGAGCTTCATCATTTCATGGCCACTACAACAATAAGAGTGACAGCCCCTTAACGTTCACTGAACCCACTGAGACGTGCTGCTTTCTCTCTTTTAGGCATGTCTGCAGGCGCGGCGGAGGGTATTGTGTGTGGGTCAGAGGCCGTTTTAAATGAGCAATAAATGTTAAATCTGCCTGACATCTTCAGTATCTGTTACTGCAAAGAGCATGCTGGGGAGGAGAGGGAGACAAAAAAGCGGGAGTGAGACTGGTAGACGGAGAAGATGAGATCAATAGGGGCAGAATGGAGGATTGATTCAGGCTCTTAGATCTTTTAGATTAGTGGCTCGATTAGAGACAAATATGGAGGCTTATTCATGTGACCTTAGCAGTGACAGCCTGAACTAAGTGGTCATAGAGTAATTACAAACCCAATACCCCAATGAATGCTGGAGATTTGGAGATGCAGCGCTGGATTTTCTAGAATCTTACAGGACAAAAAATGTCTTTGGCCCAGTTTTTGACACGACTACCACGTCAATAATGTCTTCTCATCGGCCAGTGAAACTACACCATCCTGGTGTCTACTTTTACACTTGAGGGCAGTTTTTGTTTTCCCGTGAAATATTTTTCCAACGCAGAAAATATGAACCACGGAGGCTTCATGTGATCTGAATGTCCAAGTCCAAAAATGAAAGCCCATGTAAATGGAAGCAAATACACTGTGTGTTATCTTTGGGTTCTTATACTCTTGTTTGTTTGTGCAGCTCCTTCCAACCACCAAGGGAGTTGAAAGTGTTATTAAAACACTCACATACAGTAGAAAACTAAATATAAGAAATATAAGACATAAGTTGAAAAAAAAGTGCGTTTACTAGTGTAGTTCAACATATGACACAGTTTGCCATGTACACGTACTGTATCTAAACAAGTAAAAGCCTCCTGAGCAGAAAAGGAAATCCGAATAGGGTTGCCACCGACGGGGGGGGGGAATATTTGTATTCTCAAATACAGGACTATTTTGTATTTTAAGGGCCGTGTGGCAGCCCTAGTCCCCATCCACACGGTCATCTGAAGCTAATCCCTCCATCATCTACGTGCTCTGAGCCCAGATGTAAAACATCTCAAGGTGTGTTTTCAGATCTGAAGTTTTCTGGTAACTTGACTTTGCAGACAGTACTCACCGTGTGAGGAGGTGTTTGCCTGCACTTTGGTGCTGTCTTTGTGTTGGCATTGTGTGTTGCGGCCTGTGTCCTGTCTAATTAATAGAGCTGGCGGGTTGTTTGTGATTGGCAGGTGGAGTTTGCTTCTGTTGCCCACACTGATATGACTGTGAGAGATACAACAACAAAAAACACTTAGAGCGGGAATTAGAGCGAGGGATCCCCTTATTCTTCTACGCTCAATGCTTCGGTGCGGTCGGCCATTTTAAATTAGATTAATAAAGTTAGAAGCTTAATTATTTTTGGTGCTTTGAGCTATTATTCTCCTCTATGGGAAAATGAGGGATCTGACGAGAGAAAAAAAAAAGTATATATAATCCCTAGAAGACAAATGTAGTTGCTCAAAATCTGAATTATTTTCCCCACTTCTCGTGCGTCTCTCCTTCAGTCCCCTACAGGCATAACTTTATTTCTTTCACTCATCATTAGATGGGCTCCAAACAAAACAAACCCAATTAACCTAATTTCTCCCCCTTAAGTCTGGAAGTGCACGTACACACAAACACACACACACGTGCACACACAAATGTGTTTCTGGCTCTAATACTGGTTCTATCATTTTAATAGTAGTATTAATGTTCATAAGCCCTCGTAGCGACAGCCTGAGTGAGTGCAAAGAGTCATAATCACCGCAGCCTGTCACTGCCTTCACTTTCAGCCCCACACATGGTGTTTTTGGCCAAACGTAATTCAATCAATTCGCGCTAACTCTGTCCTCCTCCCTTCTTTTCCTGCTGAACTTGTCAGGTCATGTACTGGGGCTCATGTGTGTGATTGAGGCCTCCCTCTCGTGTCTGGAAGGGGGGGGGAGACGGCCCCGTCGCATTGGGACCCAACTTCCCTCAGCTGGGAAACAATTACCCCCGCACCTACTTCCCGTCCTTTCTCCTTTGTCCGTCCGCCACTATTCTTTTCTTTCTCTCTCTTGCGTTAACACTCTGTCTCTTCTATCCCAGTCCCGGGGCTCTACATACCCCTTTATTTATTTATTCATCAGGAGACGGAAATGGACCCCCACCAAGGGAAGAGGGGTGAGAGGGAGGTGAATTGTGAATGCGTGTGTGTGTGTGTGTGAGTGTGTGTGTGTGTGTGTGTGTTTATGTGTGTATGCAGTTTACCAGGTTAGAAGCAGTTCTTGCAGGTACCCTGCAGAGATTTTGACCACTGGTGTTGATTCAGGCAAAGATTGTTACGAGGATGTTTTGCATAATGCATGTGCACATGACATGATAAACTATCCCGTTGACGCTTTCGACTAGGAAGGCACCAACAAAGTCCAGAAAAGACTGCTAGCTAGTAAACATGGACGTAAATAGTTACGTAAAAATATTAAGATTGTAAATGTGCATTTTGTCAGGCCTCCAAGATTCCACACAAAGAGTGCAGTTTGTAACACTGCAAATTCACTTTCATCCTTAATTTTAAAATGCTTATGTAATGTTGGGCATTTTTAGCAGAGGAACCATTGAGAATGTTGCCGTGGGCAACAAAGCAGACTATCTGCATCTTCTTCTCCAGTTTAAACCTCAGCCTCAAAAAATGTACTGAAATATTTACCAAAACTGGAAAAAACAAAAATGAAACAGGCTTACCATGAGATGAGAAGCTTCGATTGTGTGGTGCACTTGCCGACTCCTTCCTGTACGCGGCCTTTGCCTGACCTCTTGAAGGCCCCTTTGAAAGAAGTCAAGGACTTCTGCTTTGCCGCTTTGGGCTGGAGGTGCAGAAACGGGGTGAGTCTAGGTTCAGAGTGCCGGCTTTCTGTTTGCCCCACAGCGTCCGTTATCCTCTCCATCACTGCAGCACGTTGTTGTAATTGCAGCCTGTGATCTCCTTCTGGGCCAGCTTTCATTTTTTTGAAGGCCTTTCAAATGTTTTCCTCCACACTGTTGTCACCCTTTCGCTTGAAAATAAAATCAACCAAGTGGGAACTTCATGGGTCTGTTGTAAACATCACTAATAATAAACAATCAGGCAAACAGAAAATAAGAGTTGATAATAATTAGATTTATTGTGTTCTGCTTGCTATGTCTGTACTTAACAAAGCATACATTTTGAATGGTGTAGGACACAAAGGGTGCTTTAAACATATCACAGTCTGAATGGTTTGTAAAGAATGCTTTGCTGTAGGTTTGTACTCGCTGAGGCAGTGTCATGTAAAATGTCGGAGATACCAATAAGTCTTTTTTTTTTACATCTGCTTTGTTATTGAATGATTTTAAATCAGACTTAAACAAAGTAATACATTTTTGGGTGACACAGTAAAATAATAAATGGCACCAATGTGAGTTTCTTGTGTGGTGAGAATGAGAATGGTGTTGTACAAATAATTCAAAAAGCATCGTTTTACTAAAAAGACTGGGTCAAATATATGTGTTTTGGCCTGTGAGGTATTCAAAACATTTTTTTAACTATTGAGTAAGTGAGTGTGTGTGTGTGTGTGTGTGTGTGTGTGTGTGTGTGTGTGTGTGTGTGTGTGTGTGTATGTGTGTGTACGTTTGAGTGGCTGGTGCTCCTCACCTGCAGGGCCAGGCCTGCTTCCTTATCACTTTTAACCCTTCTCCTCAGCTTTTATCGTACCATGAACTCTGATCTGATTGGCCTGTCTCTCGGAGGCCTGCTCGGATTGGGAGGTCCTCGCCCCTCACTGCAGGGGAGCATAGATTCCCAGATGATACTCAATATCATATCATGGCTCACATGCTGTTTCCAACACATTCTTGCCTTCTCCACACGCTGTGGTGCTTACATTTGAATTGATCTAACAATAGATGAAATGATGTGGGAGTACAAACAGAATGTGACTTTCTAGAAATGTATTTCCCTTTTCTCAAGTAGACCACTGTGCAGAAGTGTGAATACATTTCCATCTTTTACTTCAGACCTTTTCAAGTGGATCTAAGTTTATTTTTAGCACACCATCATTATTTGAGTTAGAATGGTATTTTACATGAAGACATATGAAGACTTTATGTATTTATATTATTATATTCAACAAAATAATACTTAAAAATGAAGCTCTTCTTTACAACAGTAAAATGCAGCTCACACAATAATGTCTTTTGGCAGCCACTTTTTAGGAATTAGGAGTACCATAACATACATTTACATATCTATACTACATGTGTTTGCCTAAATGTGTTCACATTTTGTCTACTTACTCTGTAAGATGTTGTTCTTTATCACCACCGAGAGCCCACTTCAGTAGAGTTCTTGTCTTTGATATTCCAGTCCTGAAATATGTTCCTCTAGGGGGTAGTAGTAATCAAGAAGGGTCAAGCGGTGGACGATGGTTAGGTTTGTAAATGTGTGCGTGCATTTGCTTGTGTGAACACATGCTTTCTGAAAAAAGAGAAGACAAGTTTAATATTTATGGAGGATTCTCTGCATCCACATTAAACTCTGGCACCCTTTTCTCCAAATGCTTGTTTGAACGTTTTACAATCAGGGAGCTCAGTCAGATTGATTATCAATTACTTTGTTTGTAGTATTTGTGGGACTTGTCAAGTGGGAATATTACATAACTATAAATGTATAAATCTAAAGGGTTGTGTTAAAATATTTACAGTGGACTAAGTATGTATGTAGCCAGCTATCTTTCCCTTTTCCCCCAAACTGTGATAATAATCTGCTGTCTGAGGCAGAGATGAATGCATCACATGTTTGATGTGTGCAGACAGTAGCCCTCAACATCTTTGAAAAATCACTTTGAAGGCTGCTTTTCATAATAACGCTTTGGCTCAAAATTGGCTTTACTTCAAACAAAGTGTATTTCTGTAAAGCGTGAGTAACACATTCCGTCTTCAATGAGGAAGGCCAAATCAAGATGTTCTTGTCTTCTTAGTGGACTGTTGCAAAAGTACATGCAAATTGTATTATAGTTAATTACAATTCACTATATGACCAGACCAATCACTTTTGTTTTGTAATATGCATTCAAACATCTTTTTTCACATCCTTTCATTGAATATGGCAAAGTTGAACTGAAGTGTATGACAAATTGTTTATAATGCTCATGAGGTTTTTCCCTTTTGCCCTGAACGATTCTCTCCATCAGTAACCGGCTCAGACCTTGAGTTCAATGGTGTATATCAAACACATCCAGATCTCAATTATCATTCTTAATGAGGGAACGACTCTAGAGGGATCCCTTTTCCATCTGCAACCTTCAAAGGCCCTTAAAAGAACATTTGAGGTTCTTTATCGGACAAAGTTTCTGCTTCATTTGAATAATTCTCCTAAATCGGCCGGAGGGAGATATGAGAGTAAAGAGCGAGGTCCTAAAGTCCTGGAGCTGAAATGAGATCTGGCTATCACAGGAAGGGAGATGTTGTAGCCTATGATATGGATTAGAGTTTAGGGATCTTTATCGTTCTCTTCCTTTCTTTTTTCCTCCTCTCCTCCACCCCTTTGTTTCTCTGGTGTTTGCACTCCAACCATCACATGTGCACCAAGTATTCACCTACACCTACATATTACATACACACTTGCTCAGAGGTAAACGAAGGGTCAGGAGGTGTTGGAGGGGAAGAGAAAACGTCTCCGATGTGTGCGTGTCAGTGGGCCTGTATCTCATTACATAGGAGTGTGATAGCCATCAGAGTCAGAATAATATTTAGCACATGCTGCTTGCTAATGAAGCGGTAATGTCCGCAGACTGGAAATGAGAACCAGAGTGGTCTTTCTTTCTTTTATCCCCTCATCTTCACGGCCGTCGACTTCCCAACTCTGTTTTGTGTTCAATATTGATGATCAAATCATTCGATCTAACAGTTCTGCTTGGCTTGGATGTGACATAAGCAAATGATTTTAGTTTTAAATGACTAATTGTAGAACCTTTATTCAGCTGCTGTTTTGTTATTAGTTGATTCTTCTTCTGATTTATGAGCCAAATCACTCAACTTCAAGGTGACAAACCAAATTACTGTATTAGACTTAAAAGATCGATGAAGAGCTTTTTGGGGAAAAAACAATATACTTAAGCATTACCAGAGTAAAGAAGTCATAATTGTGAGTTTTATACTGCAATAAAAGTACAGCTTATGCAGCAGAATGGCCCCTTTCAGCTGTCAATGTTATTTTATTATATATTGTACTGGATTATTGTTACTGATACAAATCTAAGCTCTCAGTCACAGTTTATTTCAAACCTGAAAAATTGTATATATTTTTGATTGATTTACTTTAAATGAATTGTAATTAAAAAGCTCATTATAGATAATCTTAGTTGGCAAAATAAGGGTACAATATTTCTTTCTGAATTGCAGTCGACTGTCAGTATAAAGAAGCATCGCATTTAGATACTCAAGCAAACTAAAAGTACTACAGAGTTGTGCACAATGGGCGTCATATTTTGCATTTACAACTCACGTGATACATAAAAAAAGGTACAACAAAAAAAGTTGGAATTTCAATATTTTGCAAAATAGCAGCTAACTAAGAGGCGTTATGTCCGTCTTGAGCACATTTATTGTCAATTTATTACAATGTCTGGATTGATGGTTTTAACACTTGAAAATAAAACTTTACTACTCCTAAATATTATCTGGAGATTCTCAGACCACACTCAGGCTGTGAGGGTGGATTCGGCCAATTATCGAAACATAAATTAGGTTTTACAGCTCCACAGTAAATAACGCTTAATTATACTTATGTACTGACAATCCCATGCTAGTTTATTCTTTGTTATTGTCTAACTGCTTTATGTACAGTAGATTAATTAGTTGTTTGATCCGACAGTTGTTACAGGACTAAACATTGGTCATGTTATGTTATAAATGCAAACAATTAAGCGGAGCTGTGCTTTCTTTAATTATATGAAATGACATTAAAAGAATAAAGCCTTTTTGTAATTCATGCACATCAAACTTTAAAGCCAAACAACCTCTCCACCTCTCTGCTTTACACACACAGACACACAAACACACACACACTCACACACACACACACACACATATTAATTCATTGTTTGCAGTCGCTAAAGGGCAAATGCAAATCATTAGAAAGTTAAACCAAAGGAGAAAGCAGATCTGAACTCGGCTTAATGCCATTAAGTCGGTCTGTGTCATTCACCCTCAACACAGCCTTCTCTCTCTCTCTCTCTCTCTCTCTCTCTCTCTCTCTCTTACCCTCGTGCACACACAAAAACACCTGCACAAAAGAAAAAAGTGATTGTTTCAACTTTCACCCAAGCCCCCCCCTTTCCCTTTCTCCTGCCCGCTTCCTTGTCGAGAAGATTTACATGCTCTTTTTTTCTGGCTCATTTATGCAGAGACTATCCAAACTCTGTAGCCCCCCCCCCCCCCCCCAAACCCCCCACCCTCCGTCACTGCACAAACACAGCTGACAGGAGGTGGGGGCGCTGCCATGACACGGTCGCGTGCCATCTAACAAATCCCTCTCAATCGGCCAGCCAGCAGGCCCCCGAGTGGGCTTGTGTGTCTTTTAAATGGGCTTCAGTTTTGGAGTGTGCAGCAGTTTTTTTTTCTTTGAATCATGTATGTGTTTGTGTGTCGGTACTGGTCCATGAATGTTGTGTCCCTTCCTAGCTTCTCCAATAATTATTAATGATTAGTGTAATGCTGTTTGTCCTCCACATCAGGTAGGTCATAGGATCATTAATGGATTTCTTATTTTAAACACAGATTGAATGATTTGGAAAGACAGAAGTTTGTTTTTGAGCCGGCTTTTTGTATTCATCAATCATCAGTCTGATCAGTTTGCCAATCCCGATCAATCAGAATCCTATAAATCCATCTTATCTTTTTTTGTTTTAAAAAGATTTCACCAAAGTCTAGTATCTACTTTGTAAATTAGGTTTGTAAAATCCAAAATGCTGCAGCATGTATTGCAAAGTCAAATTGAAAACAAGTCTGCAGTGATGCCATGTTACCGATCTTATAGTATTAGCATGCTAACATGTTTTAGTTTGGGCTAAGTACACTGAGTGAGGAGCGGGAATGTCATAAGTTGAGTTAACCAAAGCTGGATTCTCACAAACCACAACATGCAAAAATGACAGAATAAAATATCTCACAAAAATGAATCCCCTCATTCTTCAAGTGATTGTCAGGAGCTACTGCAGCAGCGCCTGTGTGACAACCCTGAGGTGTTCCCCAGACAAGACTTTTTATTCATTGAATGATGAGCAAAGGATGACACTGAAAGATGGAAATGTTTTTCCTGTTCTTCCACGTCACAGAGTTGGATTTATCCCGACACCCGATTAGTATTATTTTGAAAAGTGGTGCCCTTTTTCAAACCGTTTCTAACGGTTGCTGATGGTCCTAACAAACAGTAAATGTTTGTCCTAATGATGGCGCTACACAATGTCTGTGTGGATAATGAATGTCTGAACCAACCTTAATCCTTCCAAGTCAGTTAGATTCTTCCTCTGGAGACCAAGACATTTTTACAAATAAATACAGGTAATATCAAATTTTATTGAGATTTCTCAATCTCAAAAGTGACGTTTAAATTTACCGACCAAAAGATTGTCTTCTGCTTTAAAAAAAATGAAAACATGCAAGGCTTGAACAATTCTTTTGATGAATGATATAACTTCTGATCATTTAGCTCTGATTCTGGTCTCTATTCTAAATCAAGTTTCCAACCAACTTCATCCAGCTTTTCCTGCGTGACCTTTGCTTTATCACACTATATAAAGAGGTCGCTGTTTGTCTTTGCTTCTGTTAAGATGCTATAAAAACATAGTGATGTAATAACAGGTGGTGGTCTATTCTGCATTGTTTGTCACAGTGTCACATTCTAGACAGAGATTCTATTTATTTAGGTTAATTTTCCAGTTTGAATTATGCATGTGAAGCATTACAATGGCCCACATTATTTCCACGAGTTTATATTGTGCGCATGTCTTCTTCTTACACTATGTGTCACAGATGGATGGATGTGCTTTGCTGTGTGGCATTTTAACCAGGTCCTTAGAAACAACTCTGCAGCTGCCTGCTTCAAAATGGGCACTGCGGGTTAAGCACACACCTACTCACACACACACTCACACACATACACACGCACTCACACACATACACACGCACTCACACACATACACACGCGCGCTGCAGCCCTCCAGCTTTCCTCAGTCCAGGGGGCAGTAAAGTGGTTATCTCTCTCTTTCAGATCCTAATCTGACAGAAGCTCCTGCCTGTTGCCAGGATACCCCTTGGGCGTCAATCTCCATTTAAATCCTCGCTGCCTCCCCGCCCACCCATCAACACCAGCCCTGTACACCCTCCACCGTCGTCCTCCACTCCCCCCCCCCCCCCCCCCTTCTCACCCCCGGCCCCGAGGGTCCGATCTCTCCTTTCTCACCCCCCACCAAACTCCCTCCTCCCAGTTGGACTGTGACGCTTGCATCGGGCTGAATTCACACAGGGCAGCGGGTGACACACGGATGCTCTGGAATCAGCCGCCATTCAGGAAATGCACGCATAGTGGGCTTTTACGGCCGGTGCTCGCTTGGTGGAGTTCGTTTGACAGGCGGGTTTTCAGTGTGCTTTGGCATAGTTTCACACATGTGTGTACAACTGTGTACAACCGGCGGACAGTGGGTCTGGTGTAGCTGTGGGAGGATGTGGGCAGAGTCTGCTTTGCTCTGACAGATGAGGGGAAAGGATGGAAAGATGGAGCGATAGGACGTCTGATGTCTGGGAGAACGTTCTGCGTTCGTTCTCCTCCTTCTCTCTGTCCTCCCGTAGCTTTTCAATGGAGATCCATTGTCTATGTTGGAAGGGGCATCTTGAATGTTGACCCCTCACCCAGAGGTCACAAGGGGAGCTGGGTGGATGAGAGAGAGCGCATAATTACAGAACAAACACAAAGACGAGCCCACTGAGATTCCCGGCCCTATGTAGCATCTTCAAGAAGCTGTTTGGTGGTGCCTGTTCATCAATCTATTGCTAAATGATTAAGTCTGGCAGACACCTGCTGGGAGGCGAAGTGTATTTACTGTGGTAAGAACTTATGTGGAGGAGGTTTTTGGTGCTTTTTTTTTCTACAATAAATGCTTATTTCTTTTCCCTTGTATCTTGTAGGGTTAGATAAAGATTCCCGCTTGTTACAACACCCACAGATAAGATACATGAAGCTAGAAGATCATGGTTCACGAAGGAAGGGAAATAAAATGAGGATGTGATGGGTATCACTTATATTGAAGAAGAAAGATTGATTTTACAATTTTCAATTTCAGCAACCAGGAACCCTTTTTGATGGCCAGTCAGTACTGTTATGAAACACACTTTGGTGTGTACACAATATCAGAATTTCACTACACGATTATCATGGCCAAATGTCTTCAGGAAAACAACATCGTGATGTGTGAATAGTAGCGCTATCAGTCAAATTTATGCGGCCTTGGGAGTCGCAGGATTATTTACACAATATCATCGTTTTGCAATTTTTTAACCGCGAAGGGAAAAGTGGTTCAGACGGACGTATTGGCCGCAGAGAGAGAAGCTTCCCACCGGCTTCACCTCCGGTGGGATCACCAGCTTTGTGTCGAGTGGCCGCGATCAACTCTGGGGGGGCTATTAACATTCACAAAGAGTCAGGTAGAATATCTATCTATTTCACCGGGATGAAGAGCACACATGACGAGTTAACAAGAGAGATATACTTTGGTCAATTTGCCAACCAAGGGATCGATTCCCCTCTCAAACTGGATATTAAAACATGTTACAAATTTACATTTATGTTACAATGATATCAAATCAATATTTTCACTCATCTCATTATCCTTGATCATCATTATCAATGCCACTACGCCACTAGTCCAGCACACAGATGATAGTTACAGAGTGATGGAGATCAGAAAAGTCTAGATTAAGAAAGAAAAACATCTCGGTCTCATCCAAAGAAATTATATTCACGTTGGAAAATTCTCCATCTCATTTGCTCATCTTAATTTAACTTCAGTGAGAATGTGGAACGTTAACGGAGAGTTATGTTTTATAGAAGTTACTAAAATCAAAACCTTACCATATCGCCCATATTTTATTTCCCAAGTCTGTGATCTGTCTTTACATTAACAACTCTGTAGTTGCAATGTGCAGAATGTAAAATGAATCCTTCAATATCTATGTCCGGCAGTTGGGTTGGGAAAAAACGAGAATCGACAAACTCGACGGGGTGATTTGTCTTTTTGCCCCTTGCAGTGCAGTTCACATGGAGCCGTTGCTGGGACTCCCGAGAGTCAGTGCCCAAAGTGCCACTGCTCAAAGGACCCTGGGTTTTGGGTGGAGGTGTATGTGCGTGACCGCTGTCCACTTGGCCCACTCCTGGACGGTGTGTCACTCAGTCTGTCGTGTGCTCGGGGCACCCGAACCCTTGCGGGCTGACGGCCCGGCGGCCCGGCGGGCGTAGCTCAGCCGCACGCTGCTCCACCTGGCTGATTGATGCGGGCCCGTTTGAAGTCCTCGCAGGGAGAATGAAGCTCATTCATGAGGCGCTGCAGCCTGCATGCTCCCCGGGCCCACCTCTCACTACTATCCCTCCACTCTGTTAACAGCTGAAAGGCTACACGACTCTGAGCTCAGAGTGGAATGAAACTGAGGTGGATGGAAAGCGATATGATGGATAGCTTCAGGATATTGTCCATCTGTGTGGAGCTGCAGCCTGTTTGCGGTTTTGCTTATCGGCTCGCCTGATTTGAATACACAGTGCTATGTGTGAAAATATGACCTGACCTAGTTATTTTTAACATTAATTCCTATAACAAAGCCGACCCCTAAAATATTATAAGTAATTTTAAAGTTTTTAAACAGCAAAAACAGATTATTTTTTTAAGTGATCCATACATTTTTTCATTAACAAAACATAAAAAAATATCGATTCCCAGTCAAATTTGCAACATTTTTGCATTTTTTCAAACATGATTATCAGCATTAGTGTTTGTTTGATTGATCATTTTGATCATTCTTTTGCGCACTATAAACTTGGACTGAGGCGGCCTAGGTGTGTGCCTTTAGTCATTATTTAAGCTCAGCTTAAAGTTAGCACGCTGCCAGCTCTAGTTTATTTCTTACTGCACAATAACAAAACAACAAGTGCATTATTAAAACCTAAATCAGCTTCTACTGTCAAACAGCAGCACACAGTGAAATGTTTCCTCTGTATTTAACCTACCCCGGAGCTCAGAGCAGAGAGGAGCTACACTGCCAGCGGCCAATATGGTTTATAATCTTTTAAGAAGAATAGTGACATCTCGATATGCAGGACACCTAACACAATCCTTTATCCATTAAGGAAGTGGGGTTTTTTCTGTGTTATTGTGTGTGTGTGTGTGTGAGTGTGCATGTACATGCTGGTCAATTGTGTGTTTTTCTGGAGTATGGGTCCCTTGCAATTTCTATCAGAGAGATCTGCCGTTGACAGGCAGGGTCAAGGTCAGTTCCTAGCCCTCTCACCACGCTTTGTCTTTGGGATCCCTGGAATGTGCAGGAATGTGGGATCCGACAGGTGGAGGGATCCTCCATCAGAGACAGACACCCAGACGCAGCCCCCCCGAACTCACCTCCTGCCTCTTCCCCCCTCCTCTACTCCCTCAACCCTCGGCCTCCACACTTCCCCAGGCCAGGTCCCTCTCTTTTGAGCCTCCTATGACTGTTTCTGAAGGATTGTCAGGAAAGCACTCTTGTATTTTCTGTTTGCACATGGCGAGCAGAGTTAAAAGGGAAGTAGTGAAACTGGAGAGTAAAGGTTGATTTGACATAGAACAAGAGTACAGGCATTTCCCTTTTTTTTACCCTTCTTTATCAAATAGAATCGGTTTGGACCCCTTTGAACACATACAGAGAGATATTCCTGTTCTGTCTGGATGTATCAGGAAAAACTTCTCGTCTCGTTTTGAGCACTGGTTGATTCAGTCTACCTCACCAAGAAGTCGGTAAGGTATTATCAACATTAAACTGGAGAAATAACCTGCCTGAAATGAGGAAAAACCTTCTCCTTTCAGCCCACCCCCCTCATTCACCCACCACCATCTTTCCTTCTCTCAGATTGTTATCGTCAGTTAGATTATTGCTTCCAGTAGAGACCTGGAGCTGCCTCTGCGCTCCGTGTTATGTTCCTTGTGTTCCTGAATGAAGTGTGAGGTCAAATGACTACCCACATGCAACGACATCCAGAATCTATGTCTTAGTGTATGTTAAATACTTTGTTCCTTCATTTGTTTCTTATTTCCTCCCTTTGTTTTACTTTTCGCTGTATTGGCGGACCTACACTAAAGTTTTACTACTACATCTTAAGAAGTTGTCATGTTTTAATGTCTCAAAGTAGATTAAATGGGACCTTTTTTAACACCACTCAACTTATTCTTATTGTCAAAATGCCAATGGACACTTTGACATTATCTTGTATGTATCCCCTGACCTTTCCACTGAGATTCTATAACTATTCCTGTCTTCATGGAGCAGGTTTTTCATCATTCTGACTGATCAAAAGTTGGACCAACATTGTCAAAGAGATGAAAAGAGATGAGATGAAACCATGTTTTCCTATCTTTCACTTTGCTGTGCTTTTAAACATTCAAAGAAGTTGTTATCTCAATATTAGTGTTATTTCTGTTCCTTTATATTCCTTTCAGTTACATGCATCTGTGATTGCTCCTTGTTCTGGGGGTTAAAAAAAAATTCAATCTGGAAAGACTTGTTGAAAGTTGAACAATGCTTTATTGTACATATTTATATTGCAGTGTTGTTTGGGGCTTGGACTCCATCCTGCTGTAGGATAGACCAGCGGCCCGAGATGCCGAGCCGAGATGAGGCATATCCCCCCCTTTGGGAGTCCAGACACTGGTGGTGGTGGTAGACAATACGTTGCTCCAACCATCTGATATGCCAGGTTCTGCTGTAGATTGGAGGCGTCAGGGGTCGTGGCCATTCCCATTTGCATGTGTACCATATGGGTGTATTACACGTGGTTAACATGTGCTTGTTTTAGCAACGTAAGCATCATTTCACATCATATCGCGCTGACACTGGTATGAAACCTTGTCCCTCCTGTGCATTTCTCTGTACCCTAACTAATGTGCCATGAATCAGCCATCATCCCCCTAGCCCTGTTACTGCATCACTTCTGGGGGTAACCAGAGCCACTCAGGCCCCTCTGACACCCTCTTCAACACACTGTGTCCTGTCAGATTTTGGTGTCCTCTGATTAGATTTGACTCTGCAAATTGAATCTCCCTCTGAAACAAACACCCTTTCATGCACATGAGGGTACACACAGACACACATGAAGTGGACATTCAAACCCTACTTAGTTGATTGTTTACACGATGCCTTTTATTCTCAGTAAAAGCTGCTAATAAGTGCAAATTACTGCCAACAACTTGGAAATATCAAGTGCCTGACTGCTCCGCTGTAATCGAGTTGACTGCTGACCAATCCAATTATGGGCCTACAAGGGGCTCAACGGAGGCCGGGGAGGGACGGATTGGAGCGAGGGGGGTGTCGGCCTCAGGGGACGGGGGAGTGGAAGGTACCTGGCTCCTGGGCCGCTAACTGTCACTGTTCAGCGGTAATTGCATTTGAAGTCGACCATGGGGTAGGGTTGCCCCTGCCATCCAGACTCAAGCCGGAGATGTGATCAGTGTTTATCAGCAAACATAAAACAGCTGCTCAGCTCAGGGCATCTCTTATTCTATGTCTGTCTCAGTCTTTTGTCTCCCTTACACTGTTACCATCATTCTTCCAATAACACTTTCTGAACAGCGTTGCATGAAGGATTGACATATTTTTATTTATGAATGAAAAGTAAATTCCTGCCATGATTGAAGGTGTAATCGAGGCTAAGGGCATGTAACACCCCTTTGAGTCCAAGCAGTTCCCGCCACTGAGGACCCCAGCATTTGTTTTTGTTCTGCTTTGTGAGAGACATTACGTTGACCTGGGAGGTCGGCAAGAACAGAGTTCTCGTCTGGTTGGGTCAACTTTGTTTGACGTCTGACAATGTCCGAACGGTAACCAAAACCAGGCCTGTTAATCGAAGCCAATGCAAGTCTGATGCGCCTGTATCTCTTCCTCTATCTCCACTTTTAACATTAACAACCATTAGCTCGGCCTTGTTTCTTCATTCCACATCCCTGTCCTCCACCCCACTACTTCTCTTCTCTGTCCTGCTGGTGCTCTGTTCAACCGGCTCCATAACTGGGACCACCCCCTCCCGACCCCCAGGTCCCCTCAGGCATCCCAAACCTCATTTACACAGATATGTTTAGCCAGCACAGGAAGCAACCCGTGCCCTTAACAAAATTACGGAGCAGCCAGCGAATGAGCCGCGGGGCTGGTCGGCGAGGACCAATCACAGAGGGCCTTAGCTCTACCACTTCCTCCTTTGAGAGGGGGACTCCAGAATGCCGGTCCATTTTGTACCCCCCTTACTCTGAGACAACTTTGGACCAGACCAAATAGCTCACCTCTCCCAATGTGAACTAATGTTCTCCATTAGAGCTTTTATATGGGCTTTATGTGCAGCTTTGAACGATGTTAATGATAAGGAGGGTAATCATGGTGATGTAAATGCACTGAGTGCTGCGTTAACAGACCCAGGGTGGACTGCCGCGCTCCGATCACTATCTATGTGGCGCCTCGGTAATTTTGTTCTGAAGTTTCCCTCTATTAATGGTACTGTGCTTTTCCTTTTCCCCCTTATATGCTGTAACTATCCAGGTGCCTGCATTCCTCTTTACATCTGGTGAATCTCTCCTGCTTTTCAAGCCACACTTTTTAAGTGATCACACGTTTTACATGTAAGTTCCTTAACAAATATGTAAGACATATTTCAAGGTATAAAAAAATCTATTCATGTGCTTTTATTTTGCATTAGCGCCTCACAGCATGCCTTTTATACTTGAAACAGTCCTTGATGGATTGTATTGCTGCAGGTCTGTGGCGCTGTGGGATGAAGCCTAAACATTAGTGTTTCCCTTTGAGTCCTGTTTAATATTCCAATGTTGTCTGTGGTCTTGGAAGTAGCATGAGGCCACTTAAAAAAGTCCCTCTTCCCACTCCTCCCCCTTAAATCTGTTTCAGTATGCATCAGGGACTCTGGAGGGTAGCCATGTGAGATATCTCTCTCTCCCTCATTCCAATCACCTCTCCCTCCATGCCCTCTGCTCAGGTAATTAACTTCTCCCTCCCATCTCGATCCCCTCTACGCCTAGCCCCTCTCTGCTCCTTATCTGGGCTCCTTTCAGACTGTTAAAACTATCAGCCTTCTTCCCCGACCCCCCCCCCCCCCCCCCCCACCCCCTCTGTCTAATTCCTCTGACTGAAGGTGGGGAATAGGTAGAAACTAATCCAGACCTGCCCTCCTTACCACCACCTACCCATCCTGTCACTCCCCACATCCGCTCACCAACGCCGCCTGACAGCAGCCGAATCGCTTTCCACCTGTTTTGTCCCCTTTTTAAAAGAATCCGGGCTTTTCAAAGGTTCATCTTTCTCACCTTCGGTTTGAATGGAGATTTAAGAGCCAGAGATTGGATTAATTAGACATGTTATCCTGATCAGTGAAAGAGAGACTTTATCCATGTTCACTATATCCTGATTAGGACTTACACACACACAGCTGAGGTGACCAAAGACAGACTAAATCTCTGACTTTTGTAACTGCTAGGGATTAAAAGGAGATTGTAATTGCTTTTTCTTCCTCCCTCAGTTAATTTGTATTGACAACTTGTTAGTCCCCTGTCACACAGCGGAGAGCAGAAAGGTCGCAGCTCTATGAATGGAGTCGTACCGTCACTTGACAAAGAATGCGAGGACAAGTAAGAGTGAAAGAGGCTTTCATCTTTCCTCTAGTCAGGCTCCTCATGCCAATTCATGATCTGATTCAAAGCATCTGTAAATGGTGACATGCACGCAGTTGGCGCACGTGAATTGAGAATCCAAAGAACGGTACATCGCAGTCATAATTACCACAGTGTGGTATTGCAGAGAGCTCTGATTGAACGTAAGAAGAGAGACATGTACACCTCTCTTGTATCTGCCTTCTTCCCCTTTTCCCCATATCCCTCCTTTGAGCCCCATGACCTGTGTGTGTGTGTGTGGCATTGCTCGCCGAGTTGGAGGTCAAGTGTTAAGTGTTGTGTATGCTTTTAGGATGCTTTCCAGATCGTGTGTGGCTAACCGAGACGAGACGAAGCGCACTCTCAAGAATGAGCCATACTCTGTCCAGCTCGAGTGGAACGTAAGAGTAAAGTTTGTGGTGAGTTCTCCCAAAACAAAACCATAAGTCAATCTATGATTAATGTTTGTAGCATCGACGCCGCCTTCTTCGAGGCTCTGAGATTATTAACGTATCAAATGACAACTCGACTGTTTAATCGTTAGAATTCATGTCAACTAACACAGCGGAGTTTTCATTAGTGATAATGGTCTAGTTATTTTAAATTACATCATGTTTATTACGAACTTCCATCTTTTTTAACTTTTCTTGTTTAGCCTTCTTTTTTGCAAGATAATTATTTATGAATAACAAAAACATGCTTGGTGATACGCAAATTTAATAACAGTAAGTCGAAATCTATTTTGGAGACCAGAGACGGGTGCCCTTTGTCTCCTATTGGCTGCAGACGTTTGGTGGCTTGATCTGTGAAGCAGACATGAAAAGTGGTGGTAGAGGAGCCTTAAACATACATTATCTTATCTTTATAGGCAGATGATTAGGTACATTTCTATCCCCAAAGCCCTTGATATTATGACACCTTTGGGGAAAATGGCTACAAAAGTGATCAAAGAGAATATTATATATTATATTCTATATTATTAGAATATTAAATATTAGTCAACACACCTTGTGGAGTCAATACCCAAACGTATTTTCTTTTTTATTAAATGTTTGTGAAATGGTTTTGTAACTGGTTTATTAAATATGTTTGCCTTATATAATAAGAATTAGTCTGCTTGCCTTTTAATACCTTTGGGCCGTTAAAATGTATGCTAAGAGCAACTGTTGCCATATAAGCAGAAAAATAATAATAATAATTATTATTATTATTATAAACAAATATATTATTTCAAAAAATAAGTCAACGGTTTAAATGATTTATTTCCATCAATGTCATTCTCTGGAGACAACCGGCTCGACATTTAAATGTAATACATTTGGCAGTGTGAAAGTTGGTTCCCGGTGTCTTTAGTGGGCGTTTTTGAAGGGAACCTCAGCCCTCCACCTGGGCTTTTAACATCAGCTGATCAGAGGGGCTCTTTTGTTTAACACAAAACCAGAGTCTACAGTTTCCCCCTCCGCATTGTGCTTTTGCTTCCACTTAAACAGCCACAAAAACAATCTTGGATAGTTTCAAATGAAATGATTTCTGTCTGGAAATCCTCGGTCACGGCTGCGGCACATACATACAAGACGGTATAAATTTCTGAATTGAGACCTCTTTCCTTTTTTACTTTGCTGGCAGTATCATGTTGCCCGGACAAAGGCGTGCGGATCCCTCCTCCTTTTACACCTCTGTCTATAGCCAGGGACAAAGAGCTGATTCACACACCCTCTGTACACTCTACCCTTGCTTTGAGATTTTACTGTTTACTGCTCTACACTGAGTTTGGCCTCGGACTCAAGCCATCTTCTCTGCCGCAGTGGAAGCGGGAGGGTTTAAAGCTTTTGGGGATGGAGCTGTGCAGATCTCGCCGGGGAGCGGGAAGGTTGGAGCTAGAGAACGACTGTGTGCAAAAGTAGAAATGGAGACACTGAGGGCTGAGAATGAGAGGGTGCGATAGGAGAAAGGAAAAAGGAGATTACTCACAGTGCTTATCTCAAAGTAAAAGAAGGTTACAGCGACGAGAGGAGGGAAGAGAGGGAATGGAAGCACATTTAGTGTTTTGGTACGGTAGGGGAGTGCGGTGGAGACAGTGACTGCAGCTCCATATAAGACCTGGACCACTGCTGGTGTCTGATCTCCCTGTGTGGTGATGATGAATGAAGATGAAGAAGTAACTGCCTTTAATCTCTCCTCATCACTCTTCCTCTCCTCCACCATGTCCTTTATTCTGAAGACCAGGTTGTTTGTAACAGCAGAGTATGTCGTGTTCATTTGTCCGATTTTTGCACTTTGCATTTTGTTATTTCGCAAGTCTAATTGTGGAAAACAGTTAAGCTGAATTCCATTTAGTTTCAGATTCCTGTTGTCGTGGTTACTGGCTCACTGTCATGGGTTACTGGAATACAGAACAGGCAATTTTTTCAACAGATCTTATAATTGCAAAGAATAAAACATAAAAAAACAATGGTCCCCATGACATGATGTTTGATGCAGTCGTTACTTAAAGGGGTGGACTTTTGGTAACAAAAAGGCAAAAAACTAACAATCATAACTACAAAGTCTCTGTCATTGTGTCATTGTTTGCAGCAGTAAGTCTGAAATACCCAGCTGATATTTCATTATCATGTTTGCTGCATTTCTGTCTAAAACGCTTCGCCCTACTAAAATGGATTCAATTACTCCTGATCCCCATTATTCCCCACTTGTACTCAACCAGCCCAGGCTAAAATTACACCCCATACCCCAGCAGCTTTGTTGGCATGACAAAGAGTAGAGCGGGCACTCAAATGACCAGCTAGTTGGGTAATACAACTACTACCACTATATACAAGCACAAAAACAGGCATGTAACGTGCCATTGTGTCGTTACCTTTGTACACAGGGTGCTGTTTTGCGATTTTCCCTCTTTGTTTGTGTTGTACATCCATCCCCTCCTCACAACCTGCAGAGCCTTCTTCCCGAGCTCTTTCAAATAATGAGTCGACCACCATCATCTTCCTCGTTGTGCAGCACAAACTTCTGATTCTCATTGTTTTCTTCCTGTTCATTAGTAGGTTGTTTTCACGGTTACGATACGTAGTGAGGCAATCCCAAGATCAGATGTGTGTGTGATGATTTTATTGTTAAAATCTGTTCACAAAACGTTGTCCAAGAGGCTGTTAGAGGGCGTCCGAGTAATTTAAATGCAGCCGCCATCACTCATTCACTGTGTGACAGATGCTGCAGAGGGCCGTTACAAGCGAGTCCCAGGAGAGAGAACAGATAACAGTGGGATTCAGAAGAAAGGGGAAGTAATGGGAAGCACAGGGTTAGTGGACGGTACCATTTCAGCGCCAATCAACCACAACCGATTTAAAATGTATTTTTGACTGGGAACATCAGATTCATTTTTTCCCACATTGCAATGCCTGCTTAGAACATACAATATAGGAATGGAAATATTCTGATGACATTGACAACAGAAGCTTAAGTTATGTGGCATGGAGGGGTCCTCTGCTTTTACCTCTTTGTCTATTTCATTTTGTATAACTGGATTAGAATGGACAGACAGAGATGGAACCATCAGGGAAATAATGGCATTAGTACCTGCAGATTGAGCCCTAATGATCCCTCGTCAATTCAAACCCACTCGGCCGCGATTGACGAGTGATAAAGACTTTCAAATGAAGAGCACTTTGCCCTCCATGTGATAACCGTACATCTGAACCAGGAGCATTCACAATCTAACAAACAAAGTACACTTTACATGTATTAGCATTGGTTGATTTAAATGGTTTGGGTCTGTGTAAATCAATCAGGTCATTGAAACCAACCGTAAACCTGTTTTCCATTGACCGTCTTTGTTTTGAGCCGCACCATCAGAAGTGACCGGAATGCGCTCAGCGAGGACTTTGTATGTGTGTTCCCAGAATAATCTGCCATGGTGGCTGTTTCCTTTAAATCAGACAGAAATCCTCCTGTCAAAAGTAAAAATGCCAGACAGGAGAAAAGATAACAGAACGGTAATAGTGAATTTGTGAGCCTCAATCTACTGAGATCTCCTTTAAATAGCAGTGAGCAGAGAGCCAGTCTGATAACCTTGCTCTCTGGAAGCCCGCTCTATCTGTTTAAAGAACACATCATTGGATTGAGCCTACCCTTCTGTATCCCCAAACATCTGATCTCTGACTGACACATGCCATTATTATTAACTAAGCACAGTTCACTCTTAAGAGATGGCACATTAGACATTATCCATGGCACATTTTAAAGTCTTTACTTTATTGTATATGCTCTTGTGCTTTTTAAAGACATAACATGGCAGTGGGTTTTCACAGTCTTATAGGTCTGACCGCTGTGATTCAGGTCTGATGATCTGATAAATGTTCCGGTTATTCAGTGCATGTAGATAACAATTATTTGTGACCAGCGGAAGTATATATGTAGTTCATTTTTTTTGTCAATACGTTTTTTTTCCCCTGAGTCTGCAGAATCCACCAACATATTGAAGACACTTAGAAATACTTCTTGACCCCAACATAACATTGCAAGTCCAGCATAAAGTGTAAAATGTCAAAGGCTGTACGGTAGCTGCTATGTGAGCGTGCACCAATTCTGAGTTCACCGAGCTGAACATCTGTTGGTAGCCACCTGGCCCAGTGGGCTCGGTGGGTTTGGTGGGTTTGGTTGCGGCATATTTCCCAGGGCGTTGAGGTGTTGTCGAGTCCAGTGCCTCGGTGTCATCTACTGACCTTTCCCTGCCAAAATGCTTGTGGTCCAATAAAAAGTGAGACATTGACATGAAAGAGTAATCCAGAAATACAAATGTCAAATACTGCTTAGAATATGATTTGGATCTATGCAGTTGTGAATCTTATCATACTTTTTATAATGGCACTGATATGAAAAGCATTTTAAATATGAATATGTCAGCAGGATTGCTCATTAGTTTTTATGTGGTGGCTGTCAATCTTCACGAAGAAGCTCGTTGTACGAGTGCCGGATGTATGCAGGACTGGAGATGTGCAGTGACGGAGCACTAACAGCGGCAGATGATTTAGCAAAATAAAAGTTACCAGACAAAGGGAAAATGTCAACATGACAGCAGGCTTCAGCGTAGACGGGGATGAAATCTCTCATTGAGGTGTTGGGGAGGGAGGGGGGGGGGGGCGGGGGGGCTTTACAAATGAACACAGCAAGTGTATTGAATAACAAATGTGATCCGGCAGATTTCTATTTTTTTATTCCCGATATTACGTCTTTGAAATTGGATTGATGCTTATTATGAGTGAGATAGTGTGCCGCTGGTATCAAAGCTGCTGCCTCAGTGTTGTTTGAAAGGAGCCGTGCTGGCATGAATGAAGGAGTCTGAATGCAGGAAGGGAGAAAGCGAGCATTAACACAGTAGAAGTGGCGATGTTCATTTGTCGGGAGATGGATTGCAGCCATAGAGTGGAAAAGCTTTTAATTTGGCTCTGGTGTGGTAATTAGGTTTCAATTCGCTTCGCTCACTAAGAGGAATGGGGACGGTAATGAAGTTAGTCATCTAACTGTGTGTGTTTAGAGAGAGAGGAAGAGAGGGTGGGGTGGGGGGGGGGGGGGGGGTTAATCACGCACAGTCTACATTTTTCAGTGGCTCTGTTTACCTCTCATACTCTAATTCATTGTGTAATGCTGTTTATTGTGTTTATCACAGGGCTTTCATGCATTAGTTAAGTGGCCCCGGCACATTACTGTAATAGGGGGAAACCATGAAAACACACTGATACCTGATCTACCAGCTCTCCCGTGCTCTCTCGTCTCCGCTTTAATGTCTCTCTTCACTGTGCAGAAAGGGTTTAACCGTCTAAGTTGCTCGCCATCATTTCCCAAATGTCTCCTTTGCCTCTTGTCCTCGTTCATAGGCCTCAACTGAGCTGATGTCACTAATGTCTCGGTATAATTTGCAGACAGAACATGAGAATCTCAGGTTACATGATTTAGGAAAAAGAGGACTGGAGGGTAGTAGTTGTTAAAGGAGAAGAAAGCATGGACATGAGACAAAGAGAAGTGAACGCGTGTTGTTGGTAAAAGGAGAATTTAAGATGGTTATTGTTATACCTCCAAAGACTAATGGGGACATTATAGATTATAAGAAAAGGAGATGTGTCTTATTTATGAATTATCTCCCCACCATGTGAAAAATGATCTGTGGAGATAATCTGTCATCATTTGTGTTTTGCTGTCCATGTGTGTCTGTTAGATTAACTGTATTTTATTTGCTTAAGTGCTTTCGTGCCCTTTTATGCTTTATGCGTGTACGTGTATGTGTTTGTGTGTTTGTGTGTTTTAATATTCGGCAGCGGGCAGAGTCGCCACGTGACGACCCCCGCGTGACCCCTGAAAAGCGTGTAGGCGCCGGGTTCAGTCTGACTCTTGTCACATGATCCCCTGCTGCTCTCCCGCTCAATTCACAATGGACTATTAATCTGGACAACACATGAACATGCACGCGTCAATAAATGAAAGGTCATATGTAATTTTCTCACACAAATGAACCCTTTCCTCTAAGTGCAGCCTTTTATTACTATGGAGACTAGTACATATTCCACATGCAGTTTTCTATAATCGTCGTCATGCATCCTCTTCGTTTATTCCTCCCCAGGTTTGTCTCTGATGCCTCAGCGCAGAGACAGGTGTCCTGATATCGGATTGTTTCCAAACAATCTTTATTTTTATACATCCCTTTTTGTCCGCAGGCTTTGCTGCACTGCCGGGGCCTTTCTGTATGTGTTTTGTTGTGTTTTCTCTCTCCTACTGTCTGCTGACCCCATCTCACTCATTTGTCATTAAGGGATTAGCGGAGTGATAGATGGATGAAGTGGCCTGAGGTGGTGCTGGCTCTGTGCTAATAGAGGACGTGTGCTTTCTGTCAGTCATGTCACTTCATCTTTTCCCCTGACTGGAATCAAAACCCCTCTGCAGCATTTCATTTTTTGAATCATTGTTCCTCTGACTGGCTCATATGCTGTTAGCGGAGCAAGGCTGACTTCCTCTAAGCTCTACCGTCCTCCCTCCCACGGTTGGGGCCCAGGGCCCCCAGTCTCCCAGCATCCGTGATGTGTGGGCTGACTCCAGCTCGGCTTCCTGTTATAGAAATTCACGGAACCATGTTCCCCACACACACAGACACACACGTAGTCCAGCACATAGAGGTCCTGCAGCCATCTGTAAGTGTGTGTGAGATGTAATGTGAGTGTGCTCACTGCTCACACAATAGTCAGAACAAGAACAAGTAAAAGGTGAACAGTCGTTGTAACGCTGGGTTTCCTCCTTTATTTTTACTCGAGACCCCACTTTTAAAGGTTGACATATTTGTAAAAAAAAGCAGATTAATGCGTAAATTAACATTTATGGACATCTTGAAAGGCATTCCGCATTACCTCCTATTATCTTAAAAATATTTAAACCATCTGTTTGAAAGAGATATGTTTGATAAATGAATATATAGACACATACTATGTACATATTTAAATACTGTATATATGGACCAAATTAAAGGATCATTATGTGATAATTAAAATCATTATAATACAAACATTCAGGCTCAAACATTTGGCTCTAATAAATCAGGTGCATCTCATCGGCAGGGGGTTAAATATGTTGTCAAATATCATTGCATTCTTTCCATGATGTAATATATCTAAAGAAGAAAAATCAGGAAATATGTCAATGTGACAGAACACAGAATCTAAGGCACTCTTAATCATGAGCAGAGTACAAGGTGTGATTTAAAGGCAAAGTGAGGGGAGACAGGAAGTAAGATGAGGTTTCAGAAATTAGACTAATAACCCAGCAGCGTCACTCAATCCACAGTGGCTGTATTGATGCTCCTTGGCTGCGTTGTCACGGCAATCTGAGCGCCATTGTCCTCATATGTGGCCTTGGGCAGTGGTTCATGAAGGAAATATTTTCTTAAATGACAACAGAAAGCACAACACGGGGGTGTGAGCGAGCGGTTTGATCCTGTTTATTTCACAACAGATCCAGTTGAGAGGACACGGGCAGATTTCCTTCCAGTCTGCACACTTGAGTCCAGAATGACTATGTGAGAATGAACATCTGAGCTGTGCCTCTGTTCTTTGTGAGCTTTTTTTAAATGCACAATAGTGGAATATTTCTTATTGGGGTTAGGGTTAGGGTTTATTGTCCTGTCAGTGTTTGACATTGGATGATGTCTGTGTGATTGTCTCATGGAGGTCAAAGACTCTCAGACTGATGTAACTGCCTGAGCTTGGGCTCACATTGACTCTGGGACCCTCATAATGGTCGACCCGCCACACAGTTAAAACATTGTACTAAAACCAGTCTCCTAACCCCCACCCATCTCTGGTCGTAGTGCGGCGTGGAGGGAGGCCGGGCGGATGCTATCTTACTTTCCCATCAGCGGGGCAGGGGAACAAACCCCAACTTGAATGGAGAGGAATGTGAAAAGGCTTCAGTTGCACTGAGGGGCTCGCATATAGTTCGAAGGAGTGAAACTTCCTAATATTTGTATGTTTCTGTAGTTGACACCCTGCAAATCCAGCTCTTTTTTTGTCTCAGGCAAACCACCATGCAGAGAAAATCATTTTTTAGAAAAACAGGGATCTACTAAATTAAAGTCCAGCACTTTGCACATCCACCATTCACTTAAAAAGTAGCACTCTGGTTATATGAGAGAACATAGTTCATTCGAAAGCATTAAGTCAACCAAGCAAGTTGACTTGTTTCAAATCAAATTGCACTTTTCAGATTCTGGATAAGGATAATGCAAACACTCAAAAATAAATTCACTGAGAATATTGCATTTTAAATTATTCTTGGTTTGATAATGTAATTTGGGTCAAAAAATACTATGCACAGTTTTTGCCAAATATAACACATGAGCTTTCATTTGTTTTAAGAAATGATACTCAACAAAAGACTACATAACGTGTAAATGACATTTTGTGCAGTGCATCATCCATCATTGTACCCTCGCATGCCTCAGTAGATCTCAGATCTTTAGATGTTGATGAACATGAGCCAGTGGATGGTTAACAGGGTTAAACTGTTTGGGAAACACACATTGTCTTGAGTTGTAGCAGCTGCGTATGCCTTTAGTGATTTCTCTCTGTGGAAAATGGCTCTTCTACAGGTGACAAAACAGCCTGATTATATTAGGGTTGTAAAGACAATACAACAGGGTGTTGTGGCCTGCCACAACAATAGCAGTGAAATCAAAGGAGCAAAGAAGCTGTTGGGGGCCTGGTGGAAATGGTTGCAGATGGTTGTGGTGGGAGCGCGGGGGTCTTCTGGGTTATTCAGCACTCAAAGAGCAGCAGAGGCTGCAGGTGAGGCGTGTTTATCACTTATTATGTTGTTGCATGCATCTTGGTTATATGAGATTGCTTGTATGATTTCGATTTTGTGGGATTTGTGTTTGAAAGAGTAAAGAATAAGCAGGACAAATTAATTGATGGGTAAGCGAAGGGTTAAAGAGGCCCACTTCAAATTATAAGAAAGAGAAAAGCAATAAAAAAGAGAGGAAATGAAAAGCAGTTTGATGGTGCAGGGTGATATGAGGTGCACTCGTCAAAAAGGCAATCCGCTCAAATTAAAAAGAAAAAGTGAAGAAGGTAGTAAGAAGAAAGAAAGATGTGAGGGGCGAGAAAGAGATTGCAGCACACATGTCACATTGTGATACCTTTGCAATCAAAGTCTTATGGGGAGGAATCAGAGCCTTGTGGATTTGTGTGTGTAATCCCGTTGAGGTGTGTGTGTGTGTGTGTGCGTGTGTGTGTGTGTGTGTGTGTGTGTGTGTGTGTGTGTGTGTGTGTGTGCATATGCGTGAGGTTTTGCATATTTAGCTTATTATCAATTTTGTATTTCTAGTGCGTTGAATGAGAAGTGACTGCTGTAAAAATCCATTGCATTGCAGTTGCATCATGTGAGCTGTTCCCTTTGGCATGAGTTCAATACTGAGCCTCGAACGCCACTCAGCTCTGCTTACAACACAGCCTGATCACTTAAAATACACAAACCCAAACATACTCTTCCTTTTTTCACAAACACAGGAGAAACAGCTTCCCTTGTTCGTCCGTCGTCGTGTTTTCTCTTTTCTGTCTGTTCCATTGTTTTGATCGGCAACAACTCCCCTGGAGAACATGTTTTTCCATATGTCTTATTCCCTCTCCCTGCATTTGTTTATTTCCAATAACGTGCTACCTGGCCAAAGAAGGGACCTCTGCTGTGAGCTGCTGTTGGCCTGCAGGTCACTGGAAGGTCAGCTGAGAGGCAAATTAAAAGCAGACACACTTCACCTCCAGGACAAAACCCCTAATAATAATAAGCATCTATACTCTCTCATGGCACATCACGGGGTGATGTGATGTGGAAGAAGTACAAACCTAGTGAGTGTGCATGTGGACCAGTGTCACGTTGTGTCTGTCAGATGTCCTCACATACACATGAAACACAATGAGGGCGATTAGCAAATCTACAGAGAGTGCGTTGTCTGTGTGTGTGTGTGTGTGTGTGTGTGTGTGTGTGTGTGTGTGTGTGTGTCTGCGTGTGTGCAGTGAAAAACGGATTCTCTGAATCTGAATGTGTGCCAGCAGCAGTCACTGATCCTTTCCTTTCTACAGTCACAAGAAGGTCTCCACTTCCTCCTGCGTCAAATATTAGGAACCACGGTTTCTTTTTAGTCTCCAATGGATTTGCCAACAATACATTTCATCACATGATACATTTGTTGGATACAAAAGCATATCATGGCATCGGTACACTTCAAGGAAAATCCCTGTCCAGTGAACAGTGCAAGAAAAGGGTCTTTTTTTCCACAATGCACATTTTAAAAACATTGCCTGACGACTTTCCCAAACTGACAATCTAACCGTTTATCAAAGCCCACCTTTAGGTTGACACTGACATTGTATTTAAGTTAAATGTATTCACAATCATTGTATGGCTGCAATTTATGATTATTTTCATAAAGAAATAATAAACACACTGTTCAATTGATCAATTATTTGGTGTGCTAAATGGTTGACACATGCACATTAGAATTTCTTAAAACGTGAAGTGCCATCCCTAAATATATAAGTATATTCATGTTCAAACAAAAAACTATGATTGCGGCTGATGAAAACATAAGATCTCTGGGCTAATAAAGAGATAATTCTTCTCATTACTGGAAAACCTCCATCAGCTTTCTCTTAATGCTTTTAACTTTACGTGATAAAAAACACACATTCAATTTACTTTTGCCAATTCTCGCTTGTTAGACCTTGGTCTAAATAACCAATGACGTTTGGTTACTTGCTCCACCTGTACGTCCATCTTCTTCCTTCCGTCGTAAGCAAATCTCTGCATTAAGACATCTACAGGCCACCACAAAGTGCAACGTACCTCAGGTGTTATGTCCCTCCTTCCGTCTTTCCTGCCCTTCCGGCCTAGATACCCCGCCTCTCAGATTTCCTGAGGGCTTAGCCATAGGCTTTTTGTCAACTCTGTTATAAGATAGTGGGGCCCAGACGCCCAGTCCCAAGGGCCCTAACACACAGGACACTGGCCTGGTGCCCACACTGTAGTTCTGTGGGGCAGATGTATTCTCCCTCCCGCTCTCCTTGACCCTCCCTCCTTCTTTCATTGGTGAAAACTGCAGAAGAAAAGAGGTGATTGTTCGGAGACAAGAGGGATGAATTTGTCTGCCTCAGACAGGAGAAGAAAGGCAGTTTGAAAGGGACTTGTCAGTGGTTGTGGATCGGATGGTTGGAGGGTGTCCCACTTTTCAGGGAGAATGCACTGTGTGTCAGCATGTACCTTTTCTGCAGAGCCGGGTCTACTGTCAGTGTGTGTGCCTTTACAGTGTGTGCCTTATACTCTTAGTGTGCACAAGTGTGTGTGTGTGTGTGTGTGTGTGAGAGTTTACCACTGCTCTATGACACTTCAATGAAGATACATATGCTCGGATTTCTCCTTTCTGTCAAAATGTATCCTCCTGTTTCCTGTAAGTGTTCCTCTTCCTGTATAGAGAAAGCCTTATCTCACTTTTCTATGTTAATAAATCCTATTTGTTATGTAATATCTGTGTGTGGAACAACACATCTGCAGCACATCCCCATGTTTTATCATCCCCAAATATTGAGATCTTAGCAGAGGTAAAGACTGTAGGGTATCAAACCCAGATCTTACTGAAGCTCGTAACCGATTGGAGCATGGACTGTTTAGTGCAGACGCAACACATCTCAAATCCCCAAAATGTGGGACCATGTTTTTTTGAAAGTAATGGCCCACATTGCAGGTTTATTTGTCTCTTGGTTATCCGCGGGCTGGATCCTAACCTTCTGCAACCACGGCACCTGTACTAAATGTTCTAATAATACCAACAAGTTTTATAAATGGATACATTCACCGTGTTACAAACCTACAAGACTTGTGTAGTAAGATGAACGGCATAAAGGTCATGCGTTGCAAATAGTCTCTTCAGTTTGATGAAATAATTGCATAGTTTGACTCGAAACCGCATCAGCAAAAGTGTTGCATTTTGCCAACATTCATTTACTTTTTCATTTACTCTTAACTGGGATTATTGTATTAAAATGGATGAAAATGTTTCACCTTAATCATTGCAATTGGAGAAAAGAAACATGTCTGATGTACATTTACATACTTCCTTCATTATGACCTAGATAATGTGCTGCATTTGATCAACAGCTCATGCATCGCAATATTGATCTTTACCAACCTTGACCTTTCACACGTTTAGGCGAGAACAAATGCAACTCAGTATCTTAAAGCTGTACTCAGTTCGACAGGGATACACTAATTTTCATTTTTGAAAACTTTACCGGCCTCCCATAAATCTCTGACATTATAAAATCACAGGTTTGGAATGATGACTAACACAACCGTCTGCATAAACAGATTTATTACATGTTTACCTGATGACAAATTGAGATGAAAACAGAGAGATACCAACACATTTAAATGTGTATTTGGTCCGACATAAACTGCAGTGATTTACCAGTGAAAAAAACGAATCTCTGAAATATGTACAACTTAAATTAAAGGATCATGTATGTCTTTCATTTTATACTGATTTGGTATCTGATTTACTGCATTAAAGGTTTTCTAGAATTGGGGATCCACAATAGTGCTATTATTCTAGTTTTTGGTATGATGCTGTTTACCCCATCCTATCTGGTAGTGGATTTTGACATTGACTTCATGAGGATCCAGGGTTGTTTTCTCCCACTTTTGGCAGACAGTCGCTCCTTTCATCATTATTAGGGCTCTGAACTGGATGAATCTACGCTCTTTCCCCCTTTCATCTGCTTTATCTCCGTATCTCTGCTAACTCATTCCTCTGGAGTCACTTTTGGCCCTGCTCTAGATTCCTTTAATTGAGTTTGGTAGGAAAACAAATCGTCGAAGGAGGGGACGCCCGTGTAAAGGTGGGAGCCATAAATCTCCCTGGTGATTTAGGGTGGCCACCCAGTCCCCGAACTTCTCCTCCACTGAGGTGATCAAGAAGGTTCCCCTTGAGAAGACACTTAGCTGCTTTCTATCTCCTTTTATTGGAAAATCACATTCTTTCGTTTATGTTTTCAGCAACAACGTGACATTTTAAAAGTGTCTATATATAAGTCTGAGTGTGGAGTGGGAAGGCCTGAACAGCATGACAGTGTAAGTGCTTCCAGGGTGAGAGGTCAGGGATGTCTTGAGAGGAGGCAGCATACTGCACTCAGGTTGACCCTTAACTGCGTGTCGTCACAATGCTCAATGTCGTAGCCGTGGGGCAAAGACCAGAATGAATGTTTTGAGAAGTGAAAAACATTTTTACATAATTTACATAATTTACTAATAAACTGAGTTTATATTTCTGCTGATCCATTTGTAAATGTTTTTACACTTTTTTACTATGGCAAAACATTTATAGGCTCTTGATTGGCTTGGTGGTGCATGGAGTAGTGTGATGCACTGGGAGCCGCAAGGATGGTGGTTCGAATCCCGGCTGCACCATGTGCCACATCAAAGTGTCCCTGAGCAAGACACCTATCCCCTAATTGCTCCCCAGGAAAAATGTAAGCCATGGGTTCAATGTAAGTCGCTTTAGATAGAATTTTCAGCTAAATGACATGTACATGTGACAGTAAAAAACAGGTTTTCTTTTAAAACGTTTTGAGCCACACAATGAAAATGTTTCTTTGAACCTTTAGCAGATGTAATGTTCACTGTGATTCATTTTTGTTACTAATAGCAACATGATAACTACTTGTGAAGGAGGAAAATGACATTCAAGGGTCTAAAAGAACATGGTTAGCAGTGATGTTGAACATTGTAGTAAAAGGACATGACTTTTATCCATGTAATGGTGTAATTTAACAGCCGAGAAGACCCATTTTATAAGAGTATTACCAAGTGAGCAGATGCAACTGGTTAAGTAATTGTGGGAACATATGCCTCAACCTGCTCAATTCCCGTCAACAGCACTAATCTCCACTGCTCAGTTAAGTAACCTGTTAATTAGAAAGTGGAGTTTAATGTCAACAAGGGTTGGAAGGGTAGCTTAAAAGCATTGACACTGTTCTATTAGGCATCACTAAAAAGCTTTTCCATAAAGGAGGGGATATGCATCCAAGCAGGTGTTATGGATGTTGCGAATGCCCCTCTATATCCCTATATAATTTCATCATTTATGAATATAATTTTGCTTTTTAGTGTAGTGAAATACATTTTCTCAGTCACCTATTTTCATAAAGTTTGTTTGTTATCACTTCCTCCAAATTTCCGTGACAACTGGCATGTGCTTTCTGAATAGAAATGTTAGAGAGGTTAAAAGAAAATGGTACACATACAATACATAGTGTTCCCCCAGCTGCTCTTGTTCTTCGGAGAGTCCCATTCGCACTGCGAGGATGTAAAGTGGCTTATAACCTAAAAACTTCTTGAAGTCTGACCCTTTGGGAAAAGCGCTCAATTACTTTCTTGCCTTGATTGAAATGAAAAGATTGATGTCGCTCTTGTCTCTGTACTGTATATAAGCTACAGCCAGCAGTTACTTAGCTTAGCTTAGCTTAGCACAGAGACTAGCATGAAGCTTTCCAAAGACAACAACCTCCGCCACCATCACCTCATCCGTACAAAAAACAAAGTGTGAACACAATGCTTTGTGTGTAGATTTCCTGGCGTGGCGCAGTAAGTTCTTCGATTCCAGGAAATGATTCAGAGGAGGTCAAGGCTGTTGGATTTGTAGTGGATTGTTTTAACGAACTCAGACATAGTGCTGTATGCTAAGCTAGAGCTCATCCCGATAGAATCATATTTGCTACACAAATGAGAACAAAGTCCATTTTCTCGTCTTGCATGAAAGTGCATGTGTGGGAGTCCATATGTGAACAAAGATGTGTAGAAAGCTACAGAGCAGTGACGCAGAGAAAATAACCCCAAGATTGTTATTATACGATGCAAAAGGTTGTCACTGACATTGTAGGTTTTAACAGTATTAATTCAATGATAAATAGTTTGTCTATGGTGGTGGTCAATTGTATCTTTTTAGTGTGGCACCATTTCCCATCATGGCACAGAGGACAGCTCAATAAGCCAAATATTTGTCTACATGTTTTTTTTATATTTTCAAGACCTATACCTACTATTGATGTTGGATATTGAATAGAAGGAGCGGTGGGGTAATGAACTTGATCTCTTTATTTCTTACGAGTATAAACGTTGACCAGCTCAAAGATAGTGCTTCAGCTAAAAATATATTCATAAAGGGGATAACAGTATCCATTTTATGATTCAGGTGATATAGTAAAATAAAAAGCCAGTGAAAATAAATTATCTGAATAGCAATAATAATTATAATAACAATAATTATAATAAACAGTGTCAAATTTGTATACATAAACCTTTTTTGTTTGGTTTCTTTCTTTTGTGAAAACTCCTCTAAAATTGTCCATAAGCAAAAGAATCCAGCATATTTTCATTTAATGTTGCGCAGGTGATCTCCATCTCACACACTTTACAATATTCACAGTTACTATAAACCTGTTCTGCACGGCATACTGAGCAACACTGCAGTCAGTGGGGACAAAACTACGAGGTGCAATGACATTTTTTTGTGTTTACATGCGGGTGCCTGCTCGACGACGGGCACAACGTTCCCCTCTGACTTCCTCCATCAAAATATGTACCTATATATGAGTAGTACAAAGACCATTTCCTCCTGTGATACATCTGTTCTCCAGCATACAACTGACATAATCAATCAAGAGACAATCAAGACGAAGTGACACAGTGTCCTCTCGTGAGACCCTCATCCTCTCATTCACACAACCCTCTCAGGTTCCCCCAGCGTTACGTTAAGCCCCCTCCTCGCTATCTCAGCCCATAGCCGTCACCATGTTGGAGTGGTGCGGGTGCCCAAAGGAGGGGTGAATGGGGGTGGGCGTAGGAAGCATGTGTCCAGTGTGGCCGAAAGGCGGCAGGTGGCCCATGGACATGTGTCCGGCCAGAGAGCCGAAAGGAGAGCTCTTCTCGTGCAAGCTCTTGGAAAACTCCTCGTAGCTGTCGCAGCTCCGCCTGTTCTTCTTGGATTTGTTGGACATTTTTCGGTTGCGTGTCTGTATTCCTTCTTTTTTCATGGTCAGAGGCCGGTTCACCTGTGTAGAAAGGGCGAAGTGAGGATGTGAGTGGTCTGGTTATGGGCTACAGGGGTATGCTTTCTATTTTTTTTAAATAGTTGTGTAAATCCCTAAAACAGCTGGCCGCTATAGTTTGTACCAATAGTACATTTTTAGCGGTGGATTAATACACTGTTAACGTAGATTGGCCACCAGAAAGCGGCTTGGTTTGGCTCATTAAAGATGTTATGAAATGAAATTAGCAATATTTGGCTTTGGCTAAATACACAATACTTTATTCATTTAGGATTTGATGAACAACATTGATGAAAAACGTTTAAAATATCAGATTTGTCCTTTATAAGCATCCCTTGCACCTATTATACATCCTGATGCTTGCAGTCTTAATACTATTCATGTCGAGCCTTGTGGCTGTCCCACTCAACAACAGTCCCACCATTGTGACTCTCAAGGGGATTACGCCTACCATGGAAACAATAAAGCACAAAGAAAGAAAACACCAGCGAGTGCGACAGTGTCTGAGAGTAAAATGTCTACCGCTCTCATTCTCTCTCTTTTTTTTCTGCCTCTCTTATCTTTCAAAAATCTGCGTAACCTGCCGGCCTATTTCCCGCCTACTTGACCCTGTCCGACCCAGCCTGGCGATCCGCAGTGAAAGACTTACGTTATGCAGTTTGTAGTAGAGGCCGCAGGCATTGCACACTGGGTCTCCGTTTGCATTGCGCCGCCAGAGCGTGGTGGTTGTCGTCTGACAGTTAGCACAACAGGTGCCCGCTCGTCTGGCTGCAGACTGTGGAAAGATATTAAGCTTTGATTAGCTCCACAACACTAGCAGACATTGCAGGAGTCCGATTGGAGAAGAGGAATACATATAAGAATATTCAGTATATAGATTGTATGATGATAGTTCCGTATTGATTGAATTGATGAATTAGGGCCACGACGTTTCAATATTATATGGATGAATTTTTTTTTCTTCATTTTTTTGTTGGACTAACAGCAAAAATGTTTTTCTTTTTTTCTAAACAATTAGTTGATGATCACGTTTGTGGTTGGGTGAGAAAATTATTAATCAACTAAACTTGGAGCTCTTTGTACATTTTGTCTTCTGGAGTTATATCCTCAATATTTAAATTATATTACATAAAAATGAATATTTTGGAAAATGTTAATTTGACACCGTATGGCTTCATTTGTTAGTAAAAATAAATATTCAATTCACATGCACTGATGATGATGAGTGCAGAGCCAGAGGCTGAAGGATTATTCATACCTGATTACTTCATGCTTTTGACTCAGTTTGGTCTAATTTCCAGGGTTCTAATATCTAAGTATCTAATATAATATAATTATGTTTTGAATCATTATCTAAAGCTTTTTTTCATAAATACTCTCAAACATACCTTCCAAATCTTTCCCAATCATCTTAAAAAATAAATACATTTTTGTTAGTTGCTCACAGTGCTGAACTTTCTGTGCGGCGCTTGGCCCCTTTATGCCATGAGGTCGGAGGCTGCAGGAGGAAACAGGCGCATTTATCTGGACCGGTCAGATATCCGGATAGGAAACAAGTGGGAAGCTGCCGCCACTGAATAAGAGCTGTGGAGCTGCGAGAGCTCCCGCCGTGCCCTACGGAAACCAGGCCTGATATACAGCGCTTTTATAAGCTGTTACAGCCACAGCACGGAGACACGCTGAGATAAAAAAATAAAAAAAACACTCGTGTATTTTGTATTACAGGCACGCGGGTTGGTCGACAGGTTTTTGACCTCATTGTAGCAGCAATAAAAACTCGCGCGTCAACAACCACACTGATCATCTGAAACCAACTTTGATTATTAACTCCAAATCATGAGCACAATATTTGCCAAATGCCGTATTTTTTTAAATAAATGAATCATCGCCGGTTGCCTTCCCACAATGAGTGAGGAAGTTGTGCAGTTGTATCGAGTGTCTGAGTTCAAGATCCTGCTTTGATTAGGAAAACACTGCTTTTATCATGTTGTCGAGCTGATCCCATGTCCATTCTTCCAGGATGAAAAGTTTAAAGGTCTGACGGCCCACTGCCATATATTCACAGTTAATTGGGCTACTACTGATTTAATGAGTGACTTGTGCTCATTCCGCACGTGTATGCCTTCTTTTGGATTCTGCTTCATCACGACTTCCGCATGAAGGAATTGAGGCTCCAAAGATATTGCTTTCAATAGAATAAATAATTAAAAAGGATTTATTATTTCATGTAATTCATTTTAGCCCTTGGCATTGACGTGTGTGTTGTTTTAAAGTTTTAGGGTGAGTCAAGATGCAGCATCAATGTTGTTTTGAGCAATTCATAAATAACGAAAAGCTGCTCTGTCCCTTTAACAAACATATTGTCCTTTAGTAAAAATGAAAAATACTAAAATGTTAACTGTGCTGAAACCATATTCCCTTTTTATTCTTTTTTATTTAGTTTAATTCCAAATACTTTGTTTTTCAGTGGACAAATTATAACTGAAAACCCCTACAAATAGAATGAAAGAAATGAAGCTTTTCAGTATGGCCCAGTGTGCTGACCCTGCTATCACTGACAGTATCAAAGGTGATAAGAGAAGCAACTCAAATAAGGCCTCTGCCTGAGCATGAAGGAGCAGGTGTGGAGCGACAAGCACAATTCCTGGAAACTCATTAGAAAAATGTAATATTTCCTGGATTTGTACCTCCCCCTCCCTCCTCCTTACACTCTTTTTATGTACTGCCATCTCCAACACAACACCACACACCGGTTCACTGTCTCCCTGCTGTGGGACTCACCAGCCTGCGTTTGGGTTTGATGAGCGGTCTGTTCTGGCCGTTCATCTTGTGGTACAGACCACAGGCGTTGCACAGGTAGTGTCCCGTGCTGTCGCGTCTCCACAGAGGTGTAGATGTGGCTCCGCAGTTCACACACTCACGGCCCTCTGGAGAAAGACGAGGGGATTTTGTGATATTAAATGTAATACCATGGAATAGCTTTGATCTCTTTGCGTTCAACATGATGATTTTGTTATTAATCTATACTAAAAATACATTTATATATAAAGTTCAGGGAGAGAGATGCAATCAGTAATATATTCTCTATGTGCTGTCGAGAAACTTTTTTTCAATATCAACAATAATCCTTGAGATATGTGTCATGTAAAGCAGCCTGTTGAAGAAAATATTGTATTTTCTAAAAGCAGAACCAATTAATTCCACTTGACAAGATAAATGCTGAAAGCCCCTTCCAACCTGCTGAGGCAAACTACAACCACTAAAGACAAAAACCTCACAATTTAGGTCAATCTTTTTTGTAAATGAAAACTTAAATAAACTAATGTATTTGAGTCCTATAACCACTAATTATAATAAACTAAATGTTCCGCCAGTTGATAAAAAGTTACTCAAAGTGGAATGAACGGGTTAAACCCAGGTTTAGGTCTACTGGTCTGTATTCAAATAATCAGGACAATGTACGATGTGTCTTATGTTACAGAGAAGCGACTCCTAGCCTAAATACGGAGGTTTTTGGCTCGCTACACCTGCAGATCTTCCTTTCACACCTCTGGACTGGTTCCAGTTCACTGTTCTGTTGCAGCCAGTAATCACAGAGTCACGGTCAACACAAAGAGGATTATCGGTGTCGGAGGACTGGCGGGTGCGGGCTTAGGCCTCTGCACGCAAAGACAGACCTTTGATTTATTAGCCTATTATTGTTATTAGAATAATACGATTTCCAAAATCGTTAGCAGGCTCAAACCACAGCCTGCACATGCTGGCATGCATTTTTTTTTTAAAGAAAGAAATTAACCTCGTACTGTTTGGAATTCATTTACTGACTTACAGGCTGTCTCTAACAGTATATTAGATGGAGACTGTTGGTCAAAAGTTAACATTTATTTTTCTTTGACAGAAGAGTTGTCTGGTAATAATGTTATAGATCTGCTTGATGTTGGATGTGGTTTATAAACCTATTTAGTATTAATATCCATTCTAATATGCTTGTGTGTGTATTAACACGATCGTGAAATAATCATTTTAGGAATATTTACGGAGTTAAATGTGTAAGTAAAAAACGATGCAAAGCTTCACTATTTGGTCTATAAAAATTCTTACTTGAGCCTCAAATTCATAAATAGACTGACACGGGAAAATTAAAAAAAAATACATGAAGTTATTTTGTATTTGCCTGAGACCAATTAGTTGAAACCCTCTCGGACTATTTTCAGTCCCAGGTGTGTTTGCTGTGGACTCACCGATGCACGACCGTGTCTTGCCTTTGTTCCTCGAGCTGAAGCTGGACGACGCGCCCAGCAGGCTGCCCGGGTGGAACAGACTGCCGCCGTACTCGTGGCCCGCTGGGAGGGAGTAGGTTGGATACGTCGGTATGGGGTGATGCGTGGAGGGCGTCTGAGCGCTCATGGAGGCCAGACTGCTCCTCAGCGGACCGCAGTCCTCCAGCTTCATGCCCTCCGATAACGACACGTGGTATTTGATAGATTCCTTCTCGTCCATTCTGGAGGCGGAGGGGGACGCGGCCCCCGGGTCCGGTGATACGTCCTTTGGGGGCGTCGGGGGGAAAGCGTACAGATGCGGGCTGGAGTGGGACGACGGCGTTAACGAGGACGCGGAGACCGCGTTGGTGCCGCTGCTGCACGGGTACACGGCGGAGAGGCCGCCGGGGGACGCGGAGCCGGCGTGGTGGAGGCTGGGCTTGCTGAAGGGGCTGACGGACCAGGCGTTGTGGTGGTGGTGGTGGGCCGACAGGGCGGCTTTCCCCCCGTCCAGCCAGGAAAGTCCCGGGCTGTGGATGAGATGAGTCCCCGTCAGACGAGCTGAGAAATACAAAGGACGAAAACTTATGAGGATGACTGATTCCGCATTAAGTACACTTGTTGATTCACTAGCCTGATACTTAAATTAAAGTAACCTGACATAGTCTATATGAAATAAATAAACTAAACTAAATTATAATATGTGCCCGATTGCACTATTTAATTTTAAATCCCAATGATAACATTTAATTATCTTTTCAAACATCAGAAACCTCAACGATGGTGTTTAGTCTGACCACTGTGTTGATACAATGATCTGATGATTATCGTGTAAAAAAAATAAAACACGTAGGCAATAGTTACTTTTGCCTAGTCAATACATTTCATACTACAAAGCCCACTGTGTAGGCCCATTGGAGCTCATCTTACCGTGCGCTTGGCTGTAGGACACTCTGGCCCTCGCAGAGTTGTGGTAGTAAGGGTTTCCTTGTGAGTCCAGGTGATTAAAGAAAACATCCACCTCATCCGGAGGCAGGAGCTGCGCCGTGGGCTCCATGTAGTTGTGTCCCAGGCCGTGGTGATGAGAGTCCGGGTGTTGTCCATTCAGCATTGCGTGGTGATGCATCCAGCGGGGCTGATCAGCCGCCACATCCATCGTGGTGGCTTCTATGTTTCCGCGCTTTGGAGCAAACGTGTATCCAGGGAGAGGATGGTCTAAGGCGTGTGTTCTTTACCAGATCTTCACCGTGTCCAGCGGAATAATGCACTGTTGTGTTTCCTCTGACTTAAATCCCCTCTCTCCTCCTTGATATCGAGTCGAATTTGAAAACCTGCAGCAACAAAACAAAAAAGCAAACATCGGATGTTAATATTTTCAATACAGGGGGATTCTGCTTCAGCTCACATCACATCGCCTACACCCAAAGTATTTACTACTGCATCACTCTGTTCACAACTCATCCGCGAACCAACACGCCTTCTCACATAAAACGCTCCACACTGTGCTTCGCCCAACGTGACACTTGGAGAAACATTGCGTACCTCTGCAGATGCTATTTCACCCGCAGCGTCCGATTAGCGCGCACGATTTAGGAGAAGTGTCCCCGTTGCGCTGCCGCGGGTCCTCTCCGGTAGTCGGCTGGTGTTTGTCAGAGTCCACTCCGTCCACCGGGACTTAAAGCAACACGTATAAGTGTGGGTGACAGCGCGGGGCCAGGCTTGTCAAGCTCATGGGCGGAGTCTCCGTTAAAGATTTGACTCAGCCAATTGCACACCACCCTCTGCAAACCCCCCCCAACTAGAAAAAAAGACCTTTCAATAATACTCGCATGGAGAGACACGGCCTGGCAGCTCAGGGCAGAGACGTTATTAAGACTTTGTTTTTTCTATTCTGTGGAATTCAATGTTTCAGTGTAATATTTATCACCAGTGTAATATTCCCTAAAACTGTCTGTGTGTTTATAGACATTAGTCTCCCTGGTGAATTATATTTTATATAATTGCATAGCAAAATAATCACGGTAAAACAAATTTTGGCCATGGAGATGTCACAAATATAAAAAGGACTATACTATATAATTTTACTTTTGGTACTCTAAAGGCATAATTGAAGCAATATTTTCAATTGTGAAAAACAATTTCGCCGATGTTAAGATTTGTTCAGGGTTAAACTCACCCATTTGGTTTACATTTAGGTGAAGAAACAATGTTGTGTTTAGTAAAATCTCTCTCTCTCTCTCTCTCTCTCTCCCTTCTAGCCCCTCTCTACCCTCGCACATGATTGACAGACACTAATTGAAGAGGGAGCGCGTGCAGCCCCAACCGGCGGACACGGCCGCCTGCTTGACGCCGTCTCCTGACGTCATTGCCTCTCAGTGAAGAAAAAAAAACAGAATCAGGACAAGAACTTTTCATAGTGAGAGAGACAGAGAGAGGCTAAAAGGCGGAGAGGGAGAGAGGGGAGAGAGAGAGGGGGGGGGGGGGGGAGAGAGGGAGGTGAGGGTCCTCCGTAGTCTGCTGCAGTCCCAGTGGGGACTCTGCCCCTAAGGAGCATAAATAGTACAGTGCGTCACCCTGAATGTAGGAACAGGCAAGCCAGCACTGCGTGGCCAACCACTGCCGAGGCAATAAATACACAAATACACAAATATTAGATTAGATTCAATTAGATTAGGAAAATGTAATGCATCATGGGTTCTTATTTCAACGGAAACATTTGTACGAGAATAGCACTGCTAAACTAAAAGGGACATTTTTGGCGTAAAGCCGTTGGAGTTTTTATTTTATTTGGCTCCCTATCTTGCCTTTGGGCAAAAATAACTCGCTCAGACAATTAACATGAACACTTCCGCTCTTATAAAAAGGGTGGTCAACAACGCCCATTTTCGAAATGCCAGAACACACGTCAACGAGGCGATGAATGTGCAAGCTTAGATACGGGTTCATCTGACTGAAACTCGAAAAGTATTCGTTCTCTTTAATTGTGATACCACTCGAAACTATCCAGTTATTATTAGAGATGTTTTTTTGTTGTGTGTAGTAGGCTACAGCCAAAAACTTAAAAAATAACAATAAAGGAGTCACGTGACATGATCGTACTACAAACTACGATTACGATGTTATCTATGTTTCTGTCTTGCTATCTATCTATTTATTTATCTTTCTTCGTTTATTGCCTTGTCTCTCTCTGGATGCTTTTTAATATTTCAAAATACAACTTATATTTCAGAACAACTTCCGTGTCTCTTAAAATGCGTGATGAACCTCAAAGTCGGATGATTAAAAGGCCTACCTAGATAAATCCGTTTTTTTTTTTTAAATCATACCGCCATTTGAAGAACTGAAATTTCTCATTTACACGGAGACAACAATTCCTTTCTTTCAGTATTAAGAGGAAATCTGCCGCATGGACTGAAGAAAGCCGAACATACCGGGGGGACAAGTGTGGCAGCATTAGAGCTCATCAGCATGATAATGTGGAAATACACATGCTTTGAGTGTGAGCCCTTTTGATCCGGCGTGGCGATAAAACCTTATCGGCGCCGAACATCCACTTCCATTTTAGGATTTGACATTAATTCAATCCACCCTCCTTTTTTTTCTATTGGTCTTTTTTCTCATACGAGCGCAGTCGAACGAGTGAGGTCACCGTCCGATTCAGCTCCGAGAATCTCATTATGAGACTGCCATTGAAAGGAAGTAGTTTTACCTCATAATAAAGATAAACATGAAATGTCATTATCGTTTACATTTTAAAAAATGACAATAGATAAACAGGATAATATGAACGTGTATTATTAGTGTTCATCTTAATTAAAGCTGAATTAATTTGCTATAGTGCTATTATTATGAATAAGCTATTTCATTTCATTTTGTGTAGAATTTTTCATTGTGCATTAAGTTAATCATTTTCTGCACCAAGAGCTTCTTGCATTGACACGTGCACGTATGTATCTATGTGTGTGTGTGTTGAGTCGCTCAGATTGAAATAGAAATCCAATGCTGGTGGGATCCTGGGGTCCCACTGATTATAACCCATCCCCGGGTAATTTTTCATCGGTGCTGGCTAATCTTTGTTCTTTGTGAAGATAATAAATAGCCTAATCGTTATCAGCGAGCTGCTGGAGGTGTCTGGGAGAATGGGGGCTGATCGGCCCGGGAAATAGGCTCCAAAGTGCTGCGGAATAAATGGCATTTCTTATCTCTCTCTCCCAGATTATCGCCGCCTTTTCAAACACGCACAACAAATACATCTAATGCAGCGAATGCATCATTTACTGGAGCAGATCTGTGTAAATGATAGATAGATAGATTAGAAGAAGGGGTCTACGCGGAGGGGTTTATGTGAGGGGGGGGGGGTATTGGCTATTATTCACAAGTGTAATGTTCTGCATGTGCAAAGCCTTTATTTGGCGTATTTAGACAAATACGGCTCTCTTTTCCCTTATTTTTAAGCTATCTGCACGAGCCATCTGCGGTTCCGGTTCTTTGTTGTGGGATCTTATTTCTTTCATGTTGGATTTTAGGGATAAGAGTTAAACAGATGCAGTCGCTTCCATCAAGGGAGAATTTTGATAATTTTTTCAAGTGTTGGGAATTTTGCGAAAGAAAGAAATGCAAAAGCGAGTAAGAGGTGTAAGCTGTCAAGCGTCACAAACAATCCGTGTTATAGTTTTTTGAAGTCAGGCCAAAAGAGAGGGTTTGATTTTATTTCCATCACACTCGAAATCTATGTTTTGTTTAATCTTGCAGTGTCGTGTGATGAGCACTGTGAAGATGGTTTGATAAGGCCATTGATTAGTCTAATTTGAACTAATTCTCAATATGACACCATGCAATCTTGTGACTTGACAAAAGTGATTTAACAAAATCCTCAACGCATCTGAGACATTTTAAAGAACGTGAATTCTTTACATTATCATGAATGAAGACATTGGCATTTTATTTATCTTTAAAAAATCCTGTTTTTTCACCCCAAAAGCTATAAAGGCCACAAATATGAAAAGGAGCATCCCTTAAAGCCAGAGGGAATAAAAAGGAATGTTATAGTGATAAAGCGTTGCGTATGAGTTTGTGGCGATTGGAGAAAAGGTATTTTTCCATTAAATACAAACTGGATGTTTAATAACTTGGCAGCTGCAGCAGCCCTGGGTGCTGCTGATGGTCTCCAGGGTAACAGAGATAACAGCACAGTCATTTTCCATATCTTACAGTCTATTATATTCTAGGATTAGTTCTCCTTCTGAAAAGGTCAAACGTAAAGTCAAGCCAAGGAGTGCTTTTCCTCCTCCTTCTCCTCCTCTTTCTCCTCCTCCTCTTCCTACTCCTCCTCCTCATTCTCCGCCTCCCTCATCTCACAGTGACAGAGAATTTACCATTTCTTTTTTTAAACATTAGTTGAACATGACCTTTGCTGCCATGCTTTGATAATCGAAAACCTCACACAGCAGAAAACAAAGCTTCATGGATTCCCCTTGGAATCGCTAGGGCTTTTTGGTTTGTGATGAATCATGAAGAGATCATGGTTAACCATTATTGTGCACTATTGCCCGTCCTTTATGCATCTATAATCGTATGGATGGATCTATCCATTGCTTCTTTTCTTTTCAAGCAAAGAATAGATTTATAAAAATGATTAAACCTCCTCAATATGTAGGGGCGTGCACCTTAATAACATATCAAACGGTTTGAGAACTTCTGGTAGAAGCCAAGGGCAGTTGTCACGAAAGTCATGAAGTCAAGAAAATTATTAAATAATAAACTCATTAACAAAACTAAATATTCTATTAAGACCATTCAATTGATAGTTTGGAATTATCCAATCATAGGACGTTAATAATTTAATAAACAAAAAATTTAGTTAAGCATACAGTATTTCATTACATTAATAAATTTAGTGTTCTTTATTCAATTTGAATAATTTCATAATTTATTACATTTCATTAGATTTTGATTTCTTCTTGTCTGTTTTTAATTGAACTTCCATCGACTGATTGATTCCTTTGTCGACGAACATGGAATCTTCTCTTTCTTTCTGACTATTTTGAAAACCGTTTTCAAAATAGAAACGAGTTTTCCAAGTTTGTCCCAATATGGACACATGACACATACCATAACTCAATAAAAAAGTGTTTGGGCCGCAAGATTCATTGACTAAAGTTGACCTTCTCTTCTGGATTTAATCCCCTGGCAGAAGCTGGTCGCTCTAGAAGAACAGCCCCACTCTGCCATTGCAACTCAAATCGTTTGCCCTGAAAACTTTTGCCTCCAGCTCCACAAGTACAGTATATGTCACTGTTGTTTTTGACTGTGAGTATCAGCCTGAATCACAACAGGTAGGTAAATCAGCCCGTTCTGCACATGCTTGTTTGTAAGCTCACGGCAGCAGTCATGAGTCAAATCATTGAGTAACATGATGTCAGCCAGCGGAGGCAGCGTTGGGGCAACAGGTCAAAAGGAAGACTAATTTGAGCAGGTAGGTTGAGGTACCTTTACTGCTCCTGATGAAACGCTCCCACCTTGTGTACAAATGTTTGTGACTTGTGATGCACATCGCTCTGAATAGTCGCTAAGACGCCCTATTTTCTAATTATATAATATGATATACATTATTATGGAATGTGCATGTATTTGAACTTCTGTCCCAACAGAAGGAAGAAAGGCAGGGAGGTTTTGGTCAAATGCACTTCATCCCCATGTAAAAAAAAAAACATTTAAAAACGGTATGTGTGCTTTGTTAAGTCAGTGTATGTTGTGTCATTCTATGCCTTTAGTCATAAACATACACTGTTTTTTAAATGATTCTCAGATAACCTCAGAAAATCTAATCTTCTACTTAATGTGCAATAATCCTTCTTTGATACAGCGTGTCAGTCTCTACTCATTTCCATTTAAGAAGGCTAGAAAAGAGGTAAACGACATAATTCCATTAAGATGTCGTGGTGATTCACCCTGGTGGAGGGGCGATGTTCTTCCTTTCACTCTTATTTAAGTTGTTCTGCCTGAAGGATGGTAGGTTTTATTTAGAGTCCAATCCAAGAGAGAAATGGCGACGGATCCACCAAATCCTGTGTTCAAAATGTCAAATTTCCTCTTGAGGACTGGTTCGCAATGACAGCTTTTACCTCGAAACTGTGATCCATCGTTCCTGCCATTAAGAGTTCCATGTTATGATGATGAAGAATATGGAGTATTCCTACTTTTTAAGTGCAGATTTGATTCTTTGCATATTTACTCTCCCGGCATCGTTGGCTTACACCTGACTTGCTGAAGTTTTTTAAGATCCCATCCTGTGAATGTCCTTACTTGATCCCTGACTTCACTGTGTGTAGTCTTTAGCAGCACCTTTACAAAGTCACCAGGGTCAGAGGTCCACTACTTCACTTCCTATCCAGACAGCGGCAGGAAGCGAACGTTTACAACACCTTGTCACTAACAACCTGTCAGTCAAACTGTTTCACTGGAGCTGTCCAGGGAGTTGTAGAATTCAAAACACTTGAACCCTCGGACCTGCGAGTGTTCACCAATTTCAGACAACGTGCTTTTATTTTGTCTTTGCGTGAATTCAGTTCCTGTGGGAAAGAGAGAGTGTGTGTGTTTGTGTGCTGGTGTGAGCCAGTGTGCATGTTGAAATGTGTTTAATAGTGTGTCTAATAAGGATTATAAAGGCGGTTGCTGGTCATTACAATATGTGCTTACTGGGCAGATAACTAGAAAAGCTGCATATGTTTTATTCAAAGCTTTGTGTTAATTCGTTGAGTGTAAAATTCTTTGACCTGCTGGTGGTGTTAGATAAAAAGTGGTGTCCGCTTAAGTCAATAGGTCCAATCCTCTGGAAACCATGACATAAACCGACCAGTGAAAACGGTCAACAACAAGAGCTTATACTATAATGAGTCGACACATTAATTGACATTTTTTTACTGAAATATGCAAGACCATATGTGTGTTTCTCATATTGTCTAAAGGTTCAGCTTCTGTGTGTGTGTGTGTGTGTGTGTGTGCGTGTGCGTGGGTGTGGGTGTGTGTGTGTGTGTGTGTGTCTTTCTTCATTCTGTGTTTGATCCTCAGTGATTGAGAGTCTCTAAATCCCCTGACTTTCCTCTTTCTCCTGTGAAGACATGTTTACCTCTTTGCTTAAGCTGATTCTCCAAAGCTAACCCGTCACCTGTCTCTCTTTCTCACACACACAGTCCACACACACACACACACACACACACACACACACACATATAGACGAATAAACAGGATCTAATTCATCTGCCCTTTGTACATCTCTGTCTCTCGCTCTGTTCAAGTCATGAGATGGCAGTTACGAAGAGTGTGTGTGTGTGTGTGTGAGTGTGATTGTGAAGTACAGTGTGAAGAATGTGGTAAAGCAGACCAATGGGCAGCTGTGTTTCTCTTCTACACAAACACACCCTGCTCATATTTTTGCATGTTGGCTGGTTTATTAATTGTCAAATCTTTTCCTGGTATTTGTGGATTACGATGAGCCGTTTCTGATCTGTGTTTGTGTCAGTCTGCATTATCAGATTAGATAACCCTTTGATTTCTGAAATAGAGTTTGCTTGATCAGCGTTTTCAATCGTGTCACCTTTTTTTCTCCTTCTCCTCTCTGTATCAGAGTGACAGTTTGGGGGATTATAACGGAAACAGTCAACACCAGCGACTGTGAAAAGCGGACAGCTAATGTGAAGCACTTCCATCAAATAATTGATATATTTAACCACGTCTGGATATACATTTTTTATTTTACTTAAACCATGTTGAAATCGGTTATTTGGGTCTCTGTGGTCCAGAGAAAGATTGTATGTGGTGGTATGAAACTGTTTTTTTGATGCTTGGAAACATTGTAAGGCTTCTTGAGGTAATGTATACAGCTTAAGCTGACGGACAAAGACACTGGGAAAGTGTCACTTGCACTTCTGGTTGGCTGCCGTTCACAGTCATGTGTGAGGACTCATGTCTCCACTGCTGTTGCTTATTATTTTACAGGCATCATTCAAGTAATCCAGCTTTGTTTCTGCAGTGTCACATGACCCGACAGAAACCAGATGCTGCACCAAGTGTGAATTATATGAATATATTTTCATTAAAATCAGTGCTACAGGTCTACACACACAAAAACAGATCCTTAATGTCTTTTCACAGAAACAAAAGACGTTTCACTTTCTTGTGCAGATCTAGAAATGAAATGAGATGGAGGGAGGCCCGCCCTCTGTGTCCTCACTACTCCCCCCCCCCCCCTTCACCCTAGCTCTTCACCACATCAGGATACACTTGTTCTGGTGAATTCCGGTTTCAAACGGAACGCTGCTTTGCTCTGGTTTTCTGCAGGACCAGTATTAAAAACAGGCACAAGCTGTCTCTCGGTGGCCCTGTGGTCAGGGAGGGGCGCCTCCAACGGCCTGTTGTTCTCACACACCTTTGAAACCTCACCAACTCCTGCTTCCTCCCCCTGAGCCTTCCTCCCGTAGTCATCCTCAAAAGCCCACATGCGCACCGTTATCACCATGAAAGCAGATTAGAGAATGAAAGGTTCCTTCCACAGGACGCAGAGGACACCACCTCCTCCTCCATCTTTCATTCTTTCATCACCTCAATGTTTTCCTTTTATACTTAAGACACAGCGGTGCTTTACTAGTACGGGAAATACTGTAGATATTCAATGTTGTAGATGCATTTAGAACTTATGAAAAAAGTCACATTTTTCCAATTCTTCTCGTCATGTCATGTTCTGTCCTTTGACCTCTAACCTCTACGGTGCCCTAGTGTTGAAAAGAAGAATTGCAAAGATTTTTTAAATTTGAGATAAACCTCAAACCACCCCAAACTGTATTGGAACATTTGCATTTTTTACTTCTGATCTGACTCATTCATCAACCTGATAGATTAAAACAATGAAGAAATCAAGTTTAACAGAAACATCTAAATTTGATATATCTGACATAATTTGCTTTATTTGTATTATTTCATTTGATTTTGCATAGTTTGCATTGTTTTCAACTGTTTATCTTCATATATCAATGGTTCTGCAGTTTCTATGTGCAGAATGTTTTTGCCTCTTTGTGTTTGTGATGGAGTTTCTCCTCTGAAAGTGCCGGAAACACAGACAGAAAATCACAACCCAGATCTCGTCTTTGCTAAGCAACAATGCCACCTGGTGTTAATCAGAGACACATGGAACGTTTTATGTCTTATTGTAAAAGTGGTCGAGATGAAGGCCAATGGGTCTATTTGCACTGTTTATCGGTTAAAGCTGGACATATTCACGCTCTTTATGAAATACACCAATCACACATTAAATCAATGCACGTACTCTCTGTAACTGAAATAAATCTGAAGAAGGACTGAGACTTGAAGTGTATATACTCAGTCAGACTAAGCCTTCACACGATATCGTCCATATTTACACAGAGTGAGGCTGTTTACCATATGCTCAGCCACACGGGATTGATAGATGGACGAATAAACCATGACATTAAAAAAAAACAAAATTTAGCATTGGCCATTTGAGGATTTGGCTTTTGATCATCGTCTCGAAAGTTTGTAAGACATACACATCAGCCAGTGCGTCAAATACACAGGCAGATAAGACATCTTGTGGCTGCCCCCATAAGCGTAGAGAGTGCTCTTTGCACACCCTGATGGCAAACAATGATGGCCAACGTCTAACGGATCTTCCACGACCGTTAAAAGATCCGTTACACACACGTTTTTTAATCTGATGTCTTCTTGTGGCGTGCTGTAACGAATCACACGGGGCACAGGGGAACTTCTGTAAAAAAGGAGCGCAACGTTTCTCAGAGGGATGTGCTGGCTAACCGCTGCCCAGGCTGGGCTTCCGGCCCTGGGGCAGCAGAGCCTGCCTGTACCCCTTACACCCTGCAGCACCACCACTATCACCCCACTCCAGACACGGTGCCAGGATACTGTGGTGACACAACCCTGGGCCTCTGTTCCTCCCTTGTCAACAAGACTGATGGATGCAGAGAGGAGAGGAGAAAGGAAGATGACGCATTCATCTATACAGTGACTGCAGCCCAGAGTAAGAATGACACGTATGTAATTATCTATTCATTTCTTCGGGCGATGAATTGTGAGTGAAGGACATAAGGAAGGGATATGAATGAAAAGAACTAAGGTGATGATGAGTAGAACATGACCAGGAGGTTGAACTGTTTGAAAGTGATTTATTTTACCATCAGTAATGCACTTATTTTTTTGGGCTATGCTACATTTGAGAGATTGATCAGGATGAGTATTTTACAAAGAATGAAACTTTATTTAAACCTGCATCAATGTGTTGGTTGTAATTTGACCCAATGAAAATGACACTAGTAATCTTCAACTAAAATAAAGATTTTCTCTGACTCTAGTATGATCAGTAGCCACCAGGGGGCACAACATGGAGCTTTTCACTTTGCAACCCTGCATCATTTTCTTTTGTATTACATTACAAGCAGGCACACTCACACACATTCACACACACACACACACACAAAATTAGATGAGAAAGCTGATATGTATAATTGCTTGTATGGATGATCGGTCTTGATTACTTATGATGAATCGCCTCCTGTCTGTGTGTTTGCTTTTGTGTGCAAGTATACATGTAAGACAAAGATAAAGCATAAAGCAATAATTAGGCGGCATGATCAAACCGTCCTCATTGGAGGGCATTTTATTTCTAATGTTCACTTGTTTTAATAAAGTACAGCACATCCCACACCTCCTTATCTGCTGAGATCAGTCAGAGTGTGTGTGTGTGCGTGCCCAGTCTTTGTAGGTCTGTATGTGCACACATAATATCATACTGGTGTGTTAGTGTCTGTATAAGTAGTGTGTGTGAAATACCATGGTTGGCCTGGAGTCTGCCCACGGTGTTCCGATCAGAGCCCTCTGAGCCCCCCCCCACCCTCTCTGGTTAATATTAGACACCCCTGCTTGCCGGACAGAGTGACAGCTCACCAGGAACACTGCTAAAATAGGTGCGGCCTCCTAACGGCCAGCGTCGGTGCATCAGGCTTAGACCTGGGAAAGAATGAGCAAGGCAAGGTGAGAGAAATAGCCGCTTCCAAACTGGGCTTCTCTCTGTTTAGTGTCAAACCAAGAGATGGGTTGGCTCTATGTAAATGCAGTATATTTACAGAACAGAAGTCTGACAGTAGAGACACGTTTACAAATCCTATCAACGCTCTGCTGAATGGACAACATGGTGATGAAGTTTGCATTTGAGAAACTGTTAGAGCCCCCTGCAGGGTCACAGTGACTTCTCTGCCTCATAGAGTGAGACATTTTCTTTTATGGCATCATCTGACCTAAAACACATGTGAGCTGTTGCAGACAGTAGCCTATTTCAATGGATCATGGAGCTTAAGAGGGTAGAGGCCCACGCATTCTTTTAGAATCCCTTTTATGAAGAGTTTCTGTTCTAATAATGTTGTGTGTGAACATGTGGCATTACTATAAAATCACCCAATACGTGTTAACAATAAATAGTTGTGTACACAGCCCTAAGTAGGCAGCCTAGGGAATAATTAAAGCACAACAGAATATGAATTTTAATGTGCAATAATGATTCTTGAAATTTATTACAATAACACTTTTACATGCAATATTTTCTTTCTTCTTCTTAATGCTATGGAGACACAATGAATGCGGTTTCGCAAAAGAGAATCCCCTTAATAAACAAAAGAATATTGTGTATCTTCAAACATTTTGCCAGTGAGTGACGATATCTTTTGTGTATTTTCTTGTATCTATTATTTGCCCCCGCATGTCACCGTTAAGGGACATGAAAGCTGCTCTGTGAACACAGTGACATGATTATCGATGAGAACCGTTGCCATTACTCAGGAGGTTCCCGCAATGTTTTTGGGTCTCGTCTTCATCTCCACCCTCTTGAAGGAGTAGCGTTCTCCAGTTCGTCCATCTGTCAGGATGTACCATGTCCCCCAATAGATCCCGTTGGTCACCCCGCTGTAGCGCCCGCGGTAATACCGTCCATTCAGGTTGTCTGCCAGGCAGGCGTCGAACCACCAACCCGCGCCGTAGTACTGACCGCAGTTCCCAGCTGCATACCGGTCGTGGTCTCGGTCGGCCGTGCTGAAGGATCTGCCGTCGTGGTTGTAGCGTTTGCTGTAGCTCAGCGCATTGCCCGCATCCCCGGAGTACTCCCGGGCAGTTAGACGGTACCTGGAAGAAAGACAAACAACCAATGACCCCTCTATGAGGGTGGAGCATGACATTCAAGTCCTTGTGTGTGCACATTAAACAGACACGCACACATCAAGCCATGCACTCATTGCTGTGGGTGAGATTCAAATGGAAAAATGTGATGTCCCATACTTCCATGTGCCAATCAGCGTTTAGCAACATTTTATTTTATTAATGACTTAATTAGGAATAATCTTGCCAGCGCTGACAATACACCCAACTTAAGCTAGACTCAAATCCCACTCAAGTCCCAATGAAGAAATTTAAGATGTTTCCTTCTAAACTCTGTTTGTTGCCCAATGTCAGGGTCTCAAAGAAAGTGAACTCCACCCATCTGTTGCAGACAGCGGGTGTCCTCTGCAGCGTGCCCCACCTCTGAGCCTCTGAGGCCACTCTGAAGTTGTTGTAGGTAGCGTGACGTTTCTGCTGGTGCCAGTCCTCCAGCTCGATGCGGAGTTGGTGTTGGCCGCCGGAGGTGAGGGCGTGCAGCGCTGTGTTGCCCAGCCAGTGCTCTCCCAGTGGACTTCCAAAGCCCTCACGGTATTCCTGCCATGTCCTGTTGAAGTCCACTGAGCCGTCCCACCGATTCTGGATCACCGTCCACCCGCCCCCTGCCGTCTCCATGTCACATTTAGCCTGAGCCAAAGCAAAGACTTTGATATCATAAAGCCTGGGTTTTAGCGATGCACTTATAGCACACACATATTTAAAAGAAGGGGAATCGGTTTGGCGTGTCGCTTTGTGTTTTATGAGTGTGGCGAATCTGAAATACCTCCAATGCCGGCCTGTTCAGGTCAGGCTGGATGGTGTAGATCCCATTCTCTTTGATCCCGAGTCTGTAAATCTCAGCACAGTCCTGAGGATGTAACCTCTCCAAGGGGGCAACTGAGACCAACACACACACACACGTTTTCATTCAACTTGATGAGCGACAATTATTTTCATGTGGTCAATCGAGTTGGTCTTACTTGTGGGAGGATATTGTGTGATACTCTTCAGGAAAAGCAGCAGGTCCCTCTCCCCCTCTCTGCCTACGGCTGCAGTTTCTGTCGACCCAGAGAGAGATTGGGTTGTGTAAGACACCAAGGTTGAGATGAAAGCATTGCCTTATGTCCTACACAGAGTTTGTTTGATGAATCTCCCTCACATTGTGAGCCTCCAGCATGTGTATATGTGTGTGTGTGCTTGTAAATTAAGTTCTCTCATCCTTCGTAGGGCAGTTAAATTCCTATGCACTCACCTATGACCGACACTTAGCAGGGCTCATTGAGGTTGTGTTTTACTAGAAGTGGGGGAGTGACAGTGCAGGCATTTCTTTGTGTATGTGACTGAGTGTGTGTGTGCATATTCGTCTGTGTGTTCTATAGGTGGAGGATATAAATGTGTACACCTCACCGAGTCGTTTGGCCATCGCACCGAGGGCCTGGCTGTGACAGTGGAGGTCACACTCTGTCAGCACAGCTGCCATCAGTGCCAGGATGGCTCCTAGGGAGTTGTTCTCCTGGCCCCCGTGACTCCAGGGGCCGCCGGGGTCCTGGAGAGAGCCCATGCAGCGCTGCAGCTGAACGAGGCGCTCTTTGACGCCTCCGCTCTGCAAGACAGTGCTCAGAAGGTGATTCTTGATAAGACGTTGTTGCACACAATGCCGTCCAAATTCTCTCTTTCTTTACCAGGGGAGATTGATGGAGAAGATGGTGTTGAATTAAATAATGTTGAGATTTTAAATAACACAAATCAAGCGCTATCATGCATTACGGATTGAGAGTAGAACTCATAGCTCAGTGGAAGGTTTTGTGTCCCATCAATCTGTCTCTTATACTTACATCAGGCATTGTGGTCATGTTCCTCACACACACACACCTGCTGCTGCATGAGCTCACCATAACTATATGATGAGGACATTTTTAAAGCAGATCTAATTTTATCCGTTCTTTGATTGCTTGGTGTCACTGCTCCATTTCTGTTAGGTGGTGCCAAGTTTAGTTTGCTGACTGTCCCTGTGGGAAAGGTCCTGCTGCCCATTGCCTGACAGTACGCGGCTCAGAAGTAGACAGGGGCTGAGCTCTGCTTCCACTCGTCTATCAATGTTTCTCACCATTAAATGGCTGACAATAAAAGTTGCATTATACGGCTTTACTTAAAACAACATGTTAACACTCGCCAACAATACGTGTCGTCTGGTGGCACTACACTGTCACTCACCTTAGCCTTGACTTGAGGCAACTCTTGCCTGTGCTCCACCGTCCGAGGAACTTCTGAGACGGCTGGCAGTGAAACCCCCATCCTGCAGGCTGTTGTGCCAGGTTGACCCTCACAGGCCACGGTACCGACTCCTGCTCCGGTCCTGGCCTGGATGGGGGCTGCCACCAGCATGTCTCTGCAGGGAGGCTGCGTGCAGTCCGGAGACGCATCCGAGGACAGCAGTGCTCCCACACACAGCGACAGCAGAGGGAGCAGGCTGAGAGAGCCCAGCGGAACCATGGAAAAATGCAGAAACGCCGGCTTGCCCTGACCTGTGTGTTACGGTCTTGATCCAGAAGGAAAACCTCTTTTCCCTGAGTTGCAAGTTGTTTGTCCTTTTGCTGTTGTTGAAAATGTCCCTTCACTTTCTTTATTCTCAAAAACTGCCTCTCGGAAAGTATTTGCTACCCTGTCCTTTTTTTCTTTTAAATGTTTATATTGTTAGCATTGTCTGCCCTTTTTCTACTATTTGTGCTTCATTCATTCTCTTCTTCTTCTTTTCTTTTTTTTGCCTCAGCTCATCTCACTCCATGTCTTCCTCTTTCTTCTGCTCGCTGTCTGTTAGTGAGGTTGCTTTGGCTCAGATTCCTAGATAACTGCGGCACTCTTTGCTGTCTGACACAGACTAATGCACCCACCCCCAGTTACGCACACACATATACGCGCACAGACACACACACACACACACACACACACACACACATAATATGTCCATCTCATTAACTCATCTCATGCTGTCTCTCTCAGACTCCCAGACAGCCACACACAGTGATGCATGTTTACACACACACACACACACCATGCAGGGGATGAGCTTTTCACCTGCCTCACATGCTGTATGTTCCTAAACAAAAAATAACGTTTTTTTTTCCTCCAAAAAATCGATTGCCCATTGGGAACAGACTTTCACCTGGTCTCATCCCACAGCGAGCATACGCGGCGATGTTTGTAGAGATAGAAATGCAGCAGGTATGTGGCTCCCTCCTCGCTGTGCACCAGTTTCTTACTCCCGTCCTTTTGTGTCGCGGTGTTTGTGTTTACAAACGGAGGTCCAAAGAGGCCATAAAGATTCCACGTTCAATAGCGTCGAGAAGGCAGGAATTCCTCTATAAACACCGGTCATCAGGAATCTACAGAGGCACACTCCCTCTGACAAAGAGCGCAAACACATGCATGAAGACGCACATCCACATGAACATGGAGCAGGACAAAGCCCAGATGAGTCCTCTGTTAGGCGTGATGAGGAAAAATGACCTCATGATGTGAAAGGGTTGTTCTGATGAAAACAGAAGGGAAACATTTAGGAGTTTGTGAGTTTCAATTAAGATGTTAAAAAAGACTAAACGAAAGATTCAATAGTTTGCTCCTATATTCACACATGCTTCTCTTGGTACCTAATTAATTAAAGATTCTTTTGGATAAATTATCATTGTGACACTGACGATATGATGAACAATAAGATGTGGATGCAAGAGTTCTGTATAATCCCAACAACTACTTCTATAGTGGTTTATCTGTCTTTAATTGTTTATTAAAAGAAGAGAAATGTAAGTGATACAAGCTTCATTAATAATGTAAATTGGTTGTCTCGGTCCAGGTGTTAGAAATGTCCCCTAACTTTAATAAGTATACAAACGAAGATATAAAGTGAAAATAAACAACATCATAAATATCCAACATTTTTTATATCTTTATATCATAAAAAGTTTCAATATTACACATTTGTTATAGAATAATAATTCATACTTTGAAAGTATACACATGGGCTTTCTTTGGACAGAAAAGGGACATAACCTCTCCTCCTCTGTCATATCAGTAAGACAAGCACTTCATTAAAAAAACAAACTAATACTCATAAGTCTTTCATGGACTAACACACAGGTTTTAAAGGCTGATTCTGTCCTCTAGTGGTGGGTCCTCAGATCTCTCCCTTCTGGCTGTGATTCACTGCAGTTAACCACACAGGACCATCATCTTCTTCTGATCCTAGTTTACACAGCACCTCGGTGGGGTTCCTCAGCGTGAGATGTTCATGTGGAGTGCTGATTAGCCAAAGAGTAGATGTATAATTTGGATGGTCATCTCAATTTGGGCTCAACGCATACACATTTTTAGAAAACGGTGTTTCAAAGTGGGGATATTAGGTTTGGAAAAACTGGGCATTTAGGACGCAGGTGAATAATGCGTTGGTAAATGCAGGTACCCATGTTTTAGTATCTCAGTCTCTGCTGTTTTGATCTTGAGCTATTTTTATCTTTTTTTAAATCTGTTTTTGAGAACGCTCAAACTGTTAAATGAAATCGCTGTACTATCCAAACAATACACTCATAACTGTTAAAAAGAAGGCAACCTCCCTAAACTGAGCCTGGACATGGTCCATGGTTTCTCCATCCACCAAAGACCGAGCATTGCTCTTTCAATAATGAAGAAAGTTCGGTCCATGCTGGATATTGAAACCAGAAGTGGGCCGGTCAGTGGTTTGCGTGTGACGCAGGACGCAGGCGTTGCGTTGGAGGAGGAAGTGAAAGGGGAAGAGAGACGCTGGGGGTAGCCGATATTTAGCTCGCTGGTAGACAAGCTTTGAAGCACCGTGCTGAATTCACCCACCAGCTGTGGATAATCTGCCTCGTCAATTTGCGACAAAGGTGCTGTTAGTGTTCGCGCAAAGGACAACACATCTGTCTTGCAATTTGAAACGCGGCGTTGCCAAATTAACGACAGCGAACGACTTCGGCAACGGTGAGCTAGCTAGCTAGCTAACGGGACGCCTAGTTAGCCCAGTTAGCCAACAAGGCTAACGGTACCTGAACAACAACAGCCCGATCGGTTCCCGGTATCCAACCGAAGGTAAGTTCTGGGAACGACAGCCGTGTGTCTTCACACGTGAGGTCGTACCTCTCGTACTCTCATCCAGTGGCATTTTAACGCCGACGTCAACGGCCGACGGTGCGCTGTTTAAAAACAAAAAAGAATAATTTACGAGAAGCCGGTTGACAAAAACAAGGCCGGCCCGTGGCTCCTCTGGGTCGCCTCCGAACGAGGCAGGAGAACCGGGGAGACGACGCGGGTCGGTCGGGGTGTAACCTTTACGTTAGGTTGGCCGAACGAGCCATCGTAAACCGACGTTAAATGTGTCAAACGTTCGCAGACCTCGGTACTTCACAGAAGTGACCTGGCGAGTGCGGGATGTGAAACTAGTCCTTTTCTGTGCGGGTCGGTCATGTCGAATTGTCTTTTAATGGTTGCAAGTATCGACTTGACTCCCGTCAACACGCCGTGTGGCATTAATGTCCCGTGACTTTGCCAGAGGGATGCCAGTCGGAGGGCGTGGAGTGGTTCTGCGTCAGGTTGTTTTGGTTTTGAATTTGCAGATCACCTAGGTGTTTATATGTTTAGAGGCACTCCCTTATGGCCACGACGCCCATAAACCTTTTTTTTTTAAACTTATTTGCTTTTCAAAAAATAATACATATTAACGCTACCTAAACATGTATGATGGCTGTGACCTGCGACTGCTCTGTGGGTTGGTTTTTAATGGTTAATCTCAGTACTTTGCTACTGCAAACCATAATCGAGTTGTAAACTGAGTCGTCCCTTTTTCATTTGAGCTTTACTCATCTAATGTCTTGAACTCAGATTCTTTAAGACACTGTTCTCCAGCATATTGTATGGTTATTCAGGCGTCTCATGGTTAAAATGGTTTCCCACTTGTTCCACTGTGAGGAGTACTTGATATAAATGTTTAGATTTATACAGATACTCGAGTGGAAACAGTTTTTATTTGATTAAAACAGCATTTTTCTTTTTGATTCCATCTTGAATAACTTCAGAATGTGAAAATTGTACTGTGTAACTAAAGGTAAACAACTCATTTGGAAAGTATTTAGTTGAACCATGACCCTGTAGTATAGCACTTTACTCACTGATTCGTTTATTGTTTTCCATCCTATCGATATGGTTGCATATTATCATACTGACCTCTCTTTTTGTTGACCCTTGTTCACTGAACCATCTGCTGATCACATGAGCAGTAACCAGGACTCGTGTGTTAGGCAGCCAACCAGGAAACATAACTAACGATGGCCTCATTTAATGATACGTTGAGATGAGTTTGAACACTGAGAAACACCTGAAGTTGTCTAAATCTTTTTTTAGTCCAGAGTTTTTGGGCGTGCCTGCATTAACTGTGTCGGAAGTGATCTGTGAATTCCAGCTGTCATTTACAGGCAGAGAGGGAAGATGTTTTGACTTGACTTTAGCACAATACATATGAGTTATCAACTCGTGCTTGTTAATACAATCCACAAACATTAACCTGCTTGTTGAATAAAATTTGCCTCCATAAAAGAACATTTTGTTATTAATACTATTGGTGATGCAAATTTTTTAAAGACATGTAGATATTGGCAAAGTAATCCTTTTGTATTTTTAAATAATGTAAATAGATGAGCGACTGTCAATGAACAACGGATAGCGAAGACGTACTTAAATGAATTGGCTTTAAAAAATCATTTGAATTATCAGTTTTTCGTGACAAAGAATAAAACATTTGTTTAAGTCTGTGCCACGGTTATTTGGTTTCTTTTTTTAATTGGACAGGCTAGTCTAACTCTTAATTGTATATTTTCAATAATTGTAATTGTTAGCAAATGAAATAATACCGGAAAGCGGTAAATCCAGAGAAATAAGATATTTTAGTAGCAGACTGCAACCAACTATCTAACCTTTTGCACGATTAATGCAAGCTCACATAAATAAAAATGATTGCACAATGATTTATGATGTTGCAAGCAGTATTCAAATGGACTAAACTGCTCATGAGACTGCAGGCGGAATCTCTTAGCAGAAAGTTGTGGCAAACACCTTTCCATTCATATTTCAAGTCTTTTTGTTGAGTCTCTTAAGGACATTGTTATTTTACTTGGGTCGTATTTCCATAAAGACCTGCAGAAATTGTACAAATACCTTCACAGTTGTATTTCTTTTATCTTCGATGAAGTGTATTCAGTTTGTTTCCCAATACTCTTGAGAGTTGCATCATTGGAATCTCCCAGTGTTGGTGCAGAATAACCGACTGTGTTGAGTAAGAAGCATCCAACCGATTTTTGAACCTCTGAGCTGATGTCATGCACTCAGCTATCGATGTCTGATGTTCTGCTGTGTGTCAAAGGTTAAAGACCTCCGTTGAGTTTCCAGTGTCTAGACTTTAGCCATGTGTTGTTCATGCTTCTGTTGGTGCTGTTCACATTCTGTGCTTCACAGTTTGGTAGCCACTGCAGTGCTGTGCACGCTCCTTTCAGAAAGTATGCTTTGTAGGTTTCCAGCGCCTGATGGAGCGCTGGCGTTTCTAGTGTTTTGGTTTTACAGGCTTAGTTTCCTAATCGTCATTTAAGGGCATGGATTAAAAAAGCTGTGTATGCTGGCAGATTGGCATGTCTACAATAGCTTTTGTGTTTTGTGCAAGCAGATGTTTACTTCTGTGAAGGGCGGTTTTCTGTTAAACCGTTGTCAAACAGGCTGTTATACGTCACTACCAGAAAATAATGCAAGTGGTAGGGCTGCACGGTCCATATCATAATCCCTATCACGGTATTAAGAAACAATCTGACGGTATCCCGGTATATCACGGTATTGCTTTTTCAAGTAAACGTCCGCGGCTACCCGAACCGCTGCTCGCTGCTGCTGGCGAGTTGGCGTGTTAGCTTGTTTTGGCTGATGGTGTTGCCACCAGAGGCTCGACAGACTTTGCAATAAATCGTTTTCTGATCTAACGTCGGATTTATCAAAACCAAAAACCCTCCAAACAGACACAGCTCTTGGGCACAAGTTGTGTTGGTGCATCTCTGGTCTCTCGTTGTTCCTCCTGTATCATTCTTTTCCGTGTTTTCATGTAACAGAGTTACTTCTTGTTGTGAGCTGTACACAGCATGCAGTTCCGCGGGGAATTTTTTAAATAATTGTAAACTGTATTAGTATTACAAAATGTTTGTGTCACAAGCTGTTGTGGTGTTTTACCCTGTTAAAGAGCGTTTGTTGTGGGTTATTCATTGTTGTTATAACCATGACTCACTCACAACACACGTAAGACAACTAGCCCCGATCGCCGGGTGCTCCACGACGACGTGTAAAAATAAAATCTGCCGCGTGCCAAAGAGCAACTTCAGTTGTTACGGCGAACTAACACCGGTATGAACGGTATGTGAGAACTTCATACCGTAAGGAGATCTTCTACCGGTATACCGTGCAGCCCTAGCAAGTAGTCATTTTTATTCACCAAAACCAAAAATTGAAGTATTGTTCTTGTAAAGATAGTCCGATATTGCTTTAAAATCTAACAAATGCATCTGCTTTTATAGTTTTCTATATGCTATAAACCATGTATTATTCCTGCCAAAGTGACAGTTAAGATGATCATCAGTGTGATGAGGAAGCATCGTATCGTAGGCTACATATTAGCATCATATTAGCATCATGCTACTGATGCCATCCTCACTGAGGGTCCATGTATACAGTCTAAGATGCTGTGTGGGCAAATCAATGACAAAATCCGTGGGCAAGAATGACCTCAACGTGCGCATCCAACTTTTGTGAGTTTGTTCACGTCGCTGCGCAGAATGTCTCTGCCGGCAGGAGCCAACAAAGATAAAACCCTTCTGGGAGGAAGAGAGGAGGCTCCTGTCGCAAAGGTTTCACCCACACGCACCCAAGTTATTCATTTATTTGTTCTTTTTGATCTCAAAATGGACAAAGTCAAGATCACCGTGTCCTTGCAAAACACGTTTTCATATGCCTATTATGATATAAAAATATGTAATCAGGATAACATTTTCAGACAGGTGTATCCTAGATGACTAGGGACATGATTTTGAGAAGGAACACAACTGCGAGAGGTTAATTGTTTTAATGTTCTTTTTAAATGTAACTACCACACTGTTCATTGTGTATTATGAGTTCACTCCATTAAAAAGATGAATCATAATTGTGTGTGATGCATCTCATTGCTTCATACTAACATTCTTCAATTGCAATTCCTCACTTTTGCGGATAAAGTGGTTGTATGAATGATTCATACAACCACTTGCTATCATGCTATGAATGATTCATACAACCACTTTATCCACAAAAAAACTACAATACAGACACTTTCTCAGTGAATCACACCACCTAGAGGGGTGTGATTCATCTGGAAGCAATATTGGAGAGCTCCGTTTGCCTAATCCTGAGCGGCTGTTTTAGCTCAGTGATGCATATACTGAATCTGACGGACCAGAATCACCAGTATAAACTTTATTGTTGCTCCATTAGGAATACAAAAAGTACAATCTTTACACAGGCATTATGTATTAAATAAATATTTGATCACATAAAAGATGAATATAGGAGGGGTTAGAGTGTACTAACATCAACGCACACGACTGCTTGAGGAGCCACCTGGTTTGGCGTTGTAGTACAGGAAAGCAGTCAGCGGCCCAAAGGGGAACTTCCTGCAGTGCATGAGAGCGAGAGAATGCTGTGTTCCTCGTGATTTGTCGAACGGCTTAGAAAGCACATGATTGGAATGTGGTATTCAGACCTGACCAGGCGTAAAACTCACAAATTTGTAGACCTTTTCTGATCTGCATAGCGACACCTTTTACTTTGTATCAATTTGATTGTCTCTAAAGAATAGGACATTGGTTTTGACTTGCAATGAAGGAGCTAGGAAGGCGTTGCTTAGTGTCCTCTGTATGCTAAACCTTTGGTATTTTGTCTTTTCCGCAGCAGCGGAAAAATGACATCCAGGAAGAAAGTGCTTTTGAAAGTCATCATCCTCGGAGATTCTGGGTGAGTCACCACACTTTTCTCTTTTACATGTTAAAATCTGCCATTCAGGATATGAAATTCCAGTTTGGTTTGTTCTAAAATAGTTGGGTGGAGGGGAAAAAAAAGAAATGCAAAGGCACTATTCCTGTTTTTGTTTCATATAAGTGAAGACATGTCTGATTTGTGTCACGTCCTTGCTAACCGTAATCTGCTGTACAACCCCAAGTAGAACACACCTCACCTTTTTTTAATCCGCAGAAACTTTTCCTTTACTGACATTCAATCGACTTTTTGTCTGACATGTAGGTACCTGATTCTTAACTACAACTTAGAAATGTTTCTCCATAGGTTGAAAAATGCCAATAGCAAAGTCAAAATGATTGCCAGGAGACTGAAAAATACATTACATGTCATTTAGCTGACGCTTTAATCCAAAGCGACTCACAATAAGTGCTTATCAACCATAAGGATACAAACCCAGAAGTGCAATTTCATCAAATAAGCCCATTTACAGCTTTCTTTAGATAAGAGTACAATTTAAGTGCTACAATTTTAGTCTTTTTAGTCAAGGCCAATACACTGTTCTAAAAGCCAGGAAATTGCGTAAATTGACACTATCGCAGCAAAAGAAATGGAGCATCAAACCACAGTATTCTGAAATGGCTGTAACCAAGATCCTATACGGTATCTCACGAGATTGGATCTCAAAACTGCAGCTACAATCCATTACAAAATATTTAAAGATATTTCAACTTGCTATACGGCCCCTTTAACCCACTGGTGCCCCTCAGACCCGACAGCTTCAGCACTAAAGGTTAATGGTTAAAATGTTTTATTTTGGCACCAACGCACACGGCCCAAAAATATTTACATCTATACTAAGACATTTAGCTCAACCAATGTTAAAAATTAGTGTGGAACTCGGCACCAGAATAGTTTGAGGACATTGATCCCTTTACGCGTCCTGCATATACAGATCATTGCTCCACCACCCACACGTATCATTCAATTGTTGCACTGATTCGGGATCAGATTGAATTAGTGGAAGCCTCGTTGTAAGTTCAGTGTAATTGCAATCGCCACGTGATGGAAGTTTTAAACTTGGACGATCTGTCTGTCTGTGATGGTTGCACTTCCACGTATTTGGGATGACCGTCCAATCCTCTCAAGATTCATGAAATTATATCACATCGTAAATGTGCTGCTAATTACATCCAATTAAACCCACGGTGTAAATAATAATCTGCAATTACTGCACATTTCATACAAAATGTGTACAACCTTTTTGTTTTGCCCTCGGACTAACATCTGGACTATCTGTCATCCCGCTGTGTCTTGTCTATGACTCTTAGTGTGGGAAAGACCTCCTTAATGAACCAGTATGTGAACAAGAAGTTTAGTAACCAGTACAAAGCAACAATAGGAGCAGACTTCCTGACCAAGGAGGTGATGGTGGACGACCGGCTCGTTACAATGCAGGTACAGTAGGTTACATCCTGCAGAATTCCCTTTTTATTTGTTCTCTCCTTTAACTTGACCAGATTCTAATATTTGCTTCACTACTTTTTTTTGATCGTGTCCATTCACCACACCTTTTATCTCCTCGTGGTTGACTAGATCTGGGACACAGCTGGCCAGGAGAGGTTCCAGTCTTTGGGAGTTGCGTTCTATCGCGGAGCAGACTGCTGTGTGCTGGTGTTTGATGTGACCGCACCCAACACCTTCAAGACCCTCGACAGCTGGAGGGATGAGTTCCTGATCCAGGCGAGCCCTCGAGATCCTGAGAACTTCCCCTTCGTGGTGCTCGGAAACAAGATTGACTTGGAGAACAGACAGGTTGGCATTGGTCGATGGCTGCTATGTTATGTTAAAGTCACTTAATGATTTCTTACTCAATTACTTCATTACTTAATGAAAACACAGATGTTCATATTTGTTGTTAAAGTTCAAGGAACACAAAGTTTTATCCGAATATGCCTAAATAATGGCATATTGGTAGTGTTTGAGGGAACGGTGAACTTTGCAAAGTGCTTGCTATTTATGAGTGGCATTATGTTTTAACCATAAGGCCACATGGAATTCTCAAAATGACAAAAAGGCTAAGGAGTATTAGCTGTACTTTATTCCAATGGAACAGCAGGTCCTTCGCAGTGCTCCCAGATTCTAAATGGTTAAATTCTACTCGGTGTGCCTCTAAGAGGCCAGGAACGGGTAACATGGCGTTAATATATCCCTCAAGTAATCTAGAAAGAATCGTATGTCTGATGTAATCTACAATAGAAAAAAAAGTCTTGCCAATTAACTCAACAAGTTTGCCTCACTGGAGTCTTTAATCCAAATGTTTCTATAGCGATCGCCTCAAATCGATTTCATACCCTCAAAGGAATAGTAAATGGCTACACACACACTCCTGACCTTTCAAGACATCCAGAAACATTATAATCTCCACGATGGGACCTTCTGGTGTGTTTTGGAACATATTGCATCTGGCGTCATCCTCTTGCCAGCCCTTATCTATTGACATGCTGTGGAAGGCAGGCCGCTCCCCAAGGAGCTGCAGCCCGTTTTGCAACCTAATGTGGCACAACATGCAATGTTCCAGCAACATCTTCCAGGGACTAGCCGTCAAGCTATTTGTTTGAATTGTATTCACAGAACACAGAACACAAGTCCTCGTACATTGCATGAACTGAAAGCTTTAATATCGCTAAACTGCATCTCAAGCACTGAAGAAGTTGGACCCATCTTTGTATGTGGTGTGGGAGTGCCCAAAGGTTGCAGAGTTCTGCAACAGGGGTTTAAGAGATGCCATACGTTCCAGAGGTTCTGTGATCTGTGCGACGTAACAGTGACTTGACGTGTCTAGCTTCTCTTTAGAGTCGAAAAGGAAATACACTGGAAATATTCACCTGGAAATACTTCTTTCGGCATACAATGATCTTATGTGACATACCAGCAAGGTTTAACATATTTTTTGTGGACACAACCATGAACTCATCCTTGTACATTCCAGCTCACTGTATTACTGAATCTCTCCTCATCCAGGTAACCACCAAAAGGGCTCAGGCATGGTGTCAGAGTAAGAACAACATCCCCTACTTTGAGACCAGCGCCAAAGAAGCCATAAATGTAGAACAGGCATTCCAGACAATTGCACGCAACGCCCTTAAACAGGTAGAGTAAAGTTGCTTAAAATGACAAATGTATGCTTTGTTATTTGCATATTTTAATAGCTGAATCATTTCAAAATCCAGCTTGTGCAGTGAAGACCACGTCAGTCACGTTCACGTTCATGTGATTGTCTTTCTTTGGCTGCTTTTTAGGAGACGGAGGTGGAGTTGTACAATGAATTCCCGGAGCCTATAAAACTGGATAGAGACAGAGCTAAACCTTCAGCAGAAAGCTGCAGCTGCTGAGGAACATCTTGGACCATCATCTCTGAAACGCCCTGTCATTGGTTACATCTCCTGCACCTCGCTCCTCGGGAGAAGACTTCCCTACTGGTCTTCCTCCGTCACACCACTGTTTATTCCATCGACACAAACCCTCACGCAGTACGCTGCACATGGATGTACTACCACACACACACACACACACACACACACACAGGGACATGCGCGCAGTACACATATTAATGCACTCACGCACACTAGCTGATAAATCCAGTGCCCAAAAATCCCACAAGAGAAGAATGACGCCCCTTCTGACCTACCGAGTCCCTGACTTGCTAGTGAGTGATCTCCGGCCCGCCAACATGTTTTTTTTTTACTTTGCTCTCTGACTCTCACACTGAGGGGGCAAGATGGAGCCATGTTCAAAGAGGCCAATTGGAAACTAGATAGACTGGCTGAAGCTCTGTAATGTGAGATGATGTTGGCTAACGTCAGCATCCCAAGTATCTTATTCTCTTTGTTTTCTTTTCACTTTCTATTTGCCAATTAGTCAAAACATGATTGTGTTGATCTTTTTTATAAAATTAATTGATCAGCAAATTAATATATATGTATAATCAGCTAATTAATATATATTAATTAGTTATTTCTCAAGCCTGAAACAAAAGCCTGTTTTTTTGCACTTTCTTTTTAGGTTTTTGCCTTTTTAAATATTATTGAGGGATTACTGATTTTGGGCAACGTCTGCCACAACATGCGTTTTGGTAAGCTTCAAATGAGACCTCCTCAATTGTTTTCCCTGTCAATTATGTTCCCAGAGAATCAGTTTAACACTATCACGACGTTCTGCCTTTTCCCTTCCAGTTGGTGTGTTAGTGGGTTTATAACTGCCTCACACTGCAGATGAGTAGACATTAAGTGTAAAACATGGATTCATTCCTTGATATATTAATATTTGCCTTTTATGTAACATTAATTGTACTGCTACTATTCCCGCTGAATGTCTTATGTTGTTCATCAGACATCTTTTAACGCTTTGGAATTACAATACGTGTCACCAACACAGCATACACCAGTCTCCTGTCTTTGCTATTGCTGTTCTCTCTATCTGCTTGTAGCTCAGGTTGGCTAAGTACTACATATTTTTAATGGATTGTGCATTGCGGTGTATAGATTGTAAAAGTAAATGTCAGATGGATTTAATTGAAATGGATCACCTCTCTTCCATTTAAAGAAAGGTTCCGAAGTTTTGCCCTGGTATTACTCCTTCTCCTTATAGAAAACGAATCATTGCAATGCCAACAATAATGTCAAAGAAAATTGGGATGTCAAATAATAAAACTCTTGAATATATCAATGGTGTATTATTACGTGTCTCAATGTTCGTTTGACCGCGTGGTTTGTCTCTCACAATATTGTAAAGGATCCACTTGCATATGTGCACAATACCATAATTTCACTCTTCCTCTCTGCCCACATTCGGCGATGAGCTAGAACAAGTTCACGTAGTCAGGATGCCACTAACAAAACTGCACAATATGGACTGAAAGCAATTTTTTTTAATTAGGTCTTTTTCGTAAACTATTAATAAAGCAAACCTTTTCATAACACATATTGCTGATTCACATTAGTGAAATCTTAAATTGTTATTTTGAAATGTCGGTGGTTTCTCATCTAGCTCATTGTGAAAACCTTGTCACCAGAAAACCCCTCCGAGGCAGAACGGAGTTCCGGTATTTTCACGAAAAAAGGCTAAACTACGAGTGCAGCTACTTCCGCCTTTAGCCGCGTCTCGTCACTCAGAGAAATGGTGAGAGTAACGTTAATTAGATGTAATGTAACAACAACCCGACACAGTTGAATGCTGCATGTATCTGGCCGTGTCGAGATGACGTCCCGTCCACACTACTCTGCATCCGAGCAGGATGGCGCGGGGCTTATTTGAACTCGCTAACGTTAGCTTAGCAGATTGTTAGCTAACAAGCTAACGGTAGCTGCTCTGTTTCCAACCCATTCGATATATTACATTTTTAAAAATATTTTTCTTCATTGTGCATTCCGATGGCAATACACGTGCTTATTATAATGACATGTGTGATCATACTACGTTTGGAATGTAACGTAGGAAGTTGGACACATCAGTTGAACGAGCTAATTGTGGACCCAAATGAAGTGACACACCCGGTCCAGAGCTGTGTGGTTCCGCAGCTGTCAGAAACAACCTTTCGTGCTTTCCGGTGCCGGTGGTGGTGGAATCATTTGTCACATCAGGGATACAAGATAAAACACTTGCATACACAGCACTTCCATAAACATAAATACAACATGCATATGCACACACACAGTGCATTGGGAAAGTATTCAGAGCGCTTCATATTTTCTACTTTTTGTTATTTCATCGCCTTATTACGACACGTTATATTTTCGTTCTTTATTTTTAATTTGAAAAAAAAATGATCAGGCTTTTTTCACTTTCTAATTATGGGGGGTTAAGTGTAGAATTTTGAGGGGGAAAAATATTTAATTCGTTTTGGAAGGCTGCAACATAACTAACTATATGTGCATCCATCCATAAGGTGCATACTGTGATGCGTTTGAAATACCAAAGAACAGACCAACATGCAAACTTCTGTATACACATATATCCTTCTACTGTCAGGACAGGCAATATTTCTACATATTCCACATTAATCTGAGTTTATTAAGTTGCATGTTGATAATGACTGGTGGTTGGTAGCCATCACATTTAATCGATATTGTTAATGGTGTTTAAGTGGCTATTTTTTTAAAGTTGGGCCAACTTGTATTGTCATATATGTAAAATATGTCATATAGTATCCAAGCTATGGGATTTTCTCTTCATGATCAGTATTTCCTCTAGGTTTTGGTAGTAGCAGTGACTTTTTCTTGCACCAAGGATATGAGGTGGGTTGCTGGTTGTGTCAAGGGAAGCCCCTTGAAAAAGCCAATGCCCTGATACTCTATTCTGTGATCAAGGGCAGTGTTTGAACCTGTTTTTCCACAGGAATTCCCTTAAGTCTGCAGCAATCGTACCTCTTCCTGTAGATTCAGACTTCTTAAGGAACGTTTCTAATCTACTCTTTCTCACTTTGCTCCTCAGACGGCTACCTTGCGCCCATACCTCAATGCGGTTCGTGCGACCTTGCAGGCTTCCCTGTGCCTGGAGAATTTCTCCTCGCAGGTGGTGGAGAGACACAACAAGCCAGAGGTGGAAGTGCGGTGAGTCTGTCACCGCATGGCTGAGTATGACTTTGGAGCGGTGAACAACAGCCAGCAGTGCGTGAAATCTGAGATCCAGCTTCACCCGCCAGTGGACTCGAATGTGACAAAGGGGATTCTTTGTGTTTCTTTCACTTCTAGAAGTAGTAAAGAGTTGCTCCTCCAGCCTGTGGTCATCAGCCGTAACGAGAAGGAGAAAGTCCTGATTGAGGGCTCCATTAACTCTGTCAGAGTCAGCATCGCTGTCAAGCAGGTCGGTTGTTGAGCAATTAGCGGCAAGATGATTGATGTAAGGATTAGAACTATATATGTATATATAATCCTGACCTATTTTAAATATTCTGCTCCAGGCAGATGAGATTGAGAAGATTCTGTGCCATAAATTCATGCGTTTCATGATGATGAGAGCGGAGAACTTCTTCATCCTGAGGAGGAAACCTGTGGACGTAAGTGTCAAGAGCGTGTCACGTTAACAGGGTTCCCACACACACTTATTCAATTATGGAATTATTCAAATATGTGAAATTAATATTGACTGTTAAAATGAGTAAAAACATGCCCAGTCAATATATGGTGCTGAGTGACCTTGAATGGGTAGAGCTACGCTCCAGTTAGTGTAAAGTTTTGTTTCCACCTTAATTGTAAGTTACACATTTCCTCAAATATTCCCTCCATTATGCAAGTAAAGAGAACCGTGTTCTATATTAGCATAAATTATTCCTGTAATTTTTAAATTTTATTTTGCAGGGCTACGACATCAGTTTTCTCATCACCAACTTTCACACGGAGCAGATGTACAAACACAAACTGGTTGACTATGTCATCCATTTCATGGAGGAGATCGACAAGGAGATCAGTGAAATGAAGCTGTCCGTCAACGCCAGGGCTCGTATTGTCGCAGAGGAGTTCCTCAAAAATGTAAGTTGTACTTTTTTAGTCTTTCAATGCTCGCAGGGCTGCAGCCTTCTGCATAAGTGGTTTAGTCTTTGCATTATTTTTACCTCAGTGTCTGTGTTTTGTATGCTAGTGCTTTGATTTCTGTAATCCATTGTACTGTTTTTAGGGCTACATTGTTATTGTTTTTCTTTTACTCTTGCAGTTCTGAAAGCGAGAAAACCTGGGAATACATTTCTTTTTCAAAAACTTTGCTATCACTGTGCAGCTTTCACATCGCAAAGCGGAGAGGAGGAAATGTCATCAACCATGAGAAGTTGAGAAACATTAGGGCGCAGTAAAGGCGTACTGGCAAAAGGGATCTTTGTACATAACATTAGAAGACATTAGAAGTCTGATCACATCCTTTAAACAGCTATTCATATCAATATTCATGAGCACAGGGTAAAATGGATTTAAAAAAAATATCTATAAATATTATATAAAAATAAATGTATTATCAATGTTTTATTATGACCAACCTTAAACAATGAGGGCAATCAATTGGTGGCATGTTTCTCCACAGAAAAACACCTACTTTCGATGGAAATAATGAAAATAAATCTAGATAAAAAGCATCATTCTTTTTGTGTTTTTTTCATGAAGAATCAACAGCAGCTCTTTCTTTACCACAAACATCAAAGGTGTCTTGAGATTTTCACAACTGAAGATTCTCTTGCTTTATATACTCAACATCCTATTCTATGCTGTTATAGATATAGTATACTAGGATGTTTTTGTGGCATACTAAATTTAACTTTTTAATAGGGCGGGACTTTAGCGCGTTAATTAAGATTAATTAATTACACAAAAAATAACACATTAAACATTTTTTACGCATTTTTACACTTATTTTTTGCACCGCGGGACGTTTCTCACTGGATGAGTTTCGGGGGACCGATTATACTGGAGCACCAACTAGCGTTCATGACTTCAGACAACAACAAACCACAGTGAACATGAACGAAGAAGCTGACGAGACCGTGTCGGTTGGCCCCGTGAATGGGAAATTTTATTATAATAAACACACGGATGGAAGCGTCGATAAGAGCGTGGTTGTGTGCAAGCTATGCAACAAGGAATTCACATCGAGCCTCAAGTATCACCTCAACGCAAAACAATTAGCAGCTAGCGTGGACGTTACAAGGACCCACACCCAACCCACACTGCACCAGATGACTGGTTTAAGGACCAGGGTAACTAAGTCCACGTCTGAAAAAATAACCAATGTTCTGAATGTACTTGAAAGTATTGGTCTACTTAAAAAAACCTAGTTTACAGAAGGTCTACTTACCTATAGGCTACCTGAATTTCTGAAAGTACTATATTTCTAAATATGCTATTTCTACACTTGTCTGCTGGAATTGGTTGAACAAATATAAAAATCCATGTGAAAAAAATTACTTCTCACTGTTCTCAGGTCAAATATTTATGCAATTAAAATACGATTAATTTCGATTAATTAATTACAAAGCCTCTAATTAATTAGATTAATATTTTTAATCGAGTCCCGGCCCTACTTTTTAATAATAAATTATAGAGTAACTTTTTAACCTCAAACAATCACTGACGGCACCTGGAAACTGCTGAATGTCAGAGATATCAAGGGATTGAACTGGCGTTGACATGATTAGGACAGCACTTTGCTTCCACATATCACGTTACCATGACAACGTGAAGTTGTCTGTCTGTTTTAACTTTTTACTCTGACTCCCCCTCAAAATGAGGTTACTTCAAATAGTCAATTTACTTTTTTTCAGACAACTTCATACAGAAAAAGAAAAGTTGAATGAATATATTCCATGTGTTTATCCTTTTTCCTTGATTTATCTGAGTAAATCTAATCTTTCAGATGGAACACCTACCTTGCATCCTCTTTGTTTCCGTGTTCTTTTAAGGTCTCCCATGTTTCCACTTGTTACCTTGTATTACCATGTGTCTATTTCAATGGGCAAATCACACTGATGAAACATGTTAGTAAAAGGCTCCAAATAACTGCGACAGAGCCCTTAAACACACTGATTTGACGAGAGGTTATAGTCCTTATCTTTTTTCATGAAGCACACAACCAACAGTTCATCTTAACCCCAAACATAGGTTTATTCAGATTGACGGCTCGAGACAAACAAGGCATTTGTAATGATATTTTCTGAACAGTTATATACAATATCAAATAAAATATACACAATATACATGAAACAACCAGGCAGGCATCCATTTAAAAGAGAAAATCATTGGTCAATCAAATGCTGCCCAATTAAGTGACAGACTTATTACTGCAGATTTGTAACATTTCACTGTACTTCCTATAAAAGTCCCCCAGAAAGTCCATATTAACTTATTTTTTGGTTTAAAGACAATAAAAGGGAGGACCACATCCAAAGATTTCTAATTACAGAACATAAGCTACAAACACGAATCAGTTGCATTTCCGATGCTATTTCTATCCCATGTGGCAAAAAGATTTATCGTAATTTCCAAGATTTATATTATTTTTGTTTACGCATAGTTGAGACACTAATCACAATTGTTGAATTGCTCTTTATAATTTGACAAACAGCAGAGAAAAACCGTTCTAACAGTCAAAACGTTAATGAGTCTCTTTAGGGGAACTGGGATTAAGGAAAAAGCCTCTCAAGTAGTTTCTTGAAGGGTTTTTAAGGTTTAAGAACCTGTTTTTTCCTTGCTGTAAAATCTTCAGAAACACAGGGAGCATATGGCAGTATGCATGGTGCACAATATACAGTACATGTGAAATATAATCATGGAAAAGGTGCTGAAAATGAAGGGAATATCTTGCAACAATAGAAGTAGACAGTTATCAAAAGTATTGGCATTTTCCTCTAGTTTTCTTCACTAGAAGTTGAGCTACAGAACAGAAATGTAAAAATCCATTAAAGTTAGTGAAAGTGCTTTTCGGTTTCAGTATGGGCAGTTAAGGAGCATCGTTCAGAGGCCTGAACAGAAAGTCCAACGGGGTCACAGCTAATACAGGTGCAGGATTTCAGAGGTGAGCTGGGACTGTCTGCAGAGCGTCTTCTGTGGTGCGATGCACTTTCACATTCTGAAACAGAGGAGAGGACGGAGTTACAATCCTGCATCACGCATCTCACATGCACACATTCATTTGAATCTGTATTATGATCATGTTGAATACTCCCTTTGCATCAATATCTGTAACAAGAGTATAATGACTTGCTTTCATGTGGTGTTCCTACAATATATGAATGGAACCATTGGGTATGGTCACAAAGGGTATTAAATTGATGTTTGTCATCAAAATGAGTTTCTTAAAAATTAGATTTACATTGTCGGAGAACCACCGAAGTACCTTTGGGAGCAGTGGTGTAGTGCAGACTAAATCTAAAACACACCTCTTTTTGGTTTACAGTAAATCCACCCATGAGACAAAGCCGTTGGAACACGTCTAGCTAAAAGTACTCCGCCCCCCCCCCATCATTGACAACCACTACACCACAGTTGAGGGAAAAGCAGAAGTCAATATTTTATTATAGATACAATTCAAACATTACTTTCTGCTTTAATGAAACGTCTACTCCAACCCAAGCTAATGCGTGACATCAAAATCACAAACAGAAGACATCTGTTACATAGAAGAATTGGACTTGGTGCAATGTAAAAATGAAGTAAGACAAAGTCAAATAGAAAAAAATGTACACGCAAACATTCAGACAATTGTAGTTTAACACAATCATTGTCTGAGACAAATTAACTGATCCTTGATGTATTCACCATTAAAAGTAAGATTTTAAAATCTTATCTTATATATTTACAATGACCTTCACTATCACAAAAAATCTGAAAAAAAGTTAGTTGATAAAATGATTGAAACATGTGAATTAACCAAATACCACTTTGACAATATTAGTAAATATTTTATGGTAAACAGCAAACATCATTTAGTGATCAAATGTTTGTGGGCATTACAGATTAAGCCTCAACATTAACAAAGCGGTAAACAAGAGTTAACAAAGATAAAGGTAATAAAAAAAATATAATTTGAGTCATGTGCAGAAACATTGACATTCACGTATACAAATAGTAACAAAAACATCAACAAAACAATGCTAAATCCTTCACGGCATTTAAAGATGCAAAAAAGTAATTCTTTTCAGTTTCCTCCTTCATTTGGACCAAAACACGAACCTGATTCTAGTCTCGACACCAATTTAAAGCTTGAAGACAAACCAAAACAAATATAAAAGCACATTTACACACAAACACAACGGTGACCTGTGGCCTTGAGCAGAAAACAAGCCATAGAGACCGAATACATGTTTTTGTACCAGACAGTAAACATGTTTATTTCTGCTCTACAGTTTATTAAAAATTGAGTCAACGAAGATCGACTCACTTATGGAATCAACCTCAAGTGGCCATGCGACGAACTGCAGTTTGAGGCACCTCCTCATTGACCGAAATTTTAAATAAGAATTGTTTGTTTCTATTTAGTGAATATTTTATTTTTATTCTGTGTAATTTTCAGCATTTCTGAATTTAGTAGAATTTTTTTTACTTGAAGGAAGGAAAACACGAGATATAAAATGAATCAATAACCCCAAATAAAGCAAATAAAGACATGCCAGAGGTAGCAGTGATAAAAGTCACAGCTGTCTTCATTGCAGTCAGGGCTCGCTGGCAGGTGGGAGTGATTCTTACATTCTTGGTGCATTTGGAAGAGACGGACGGATCAGCAGGACCGCTTTAGAAGGGACATTCACACTAAATGGGATGGAACTCGTACAATGGGCCTCTAAAGCAATCATTAAAGACCATCACACATCTTTCCCAGTTTATCTAATGGAGTCACAGGCAAACTGGAGGGGAATCACCCCTGAGGTGGGTTCAAGTTGTGTACGTCGTCCGCTGACGGACATTTCTGTGTGCTGCCTGGGACACCTACCTCCGGTCGGTCTCTGTGTGTGTTCACAGAGTCCACGCCTAAACAGACAGACTCCACTTTACATCCTGAGAAAGAACACATTCATTTTGAATAGGAAAATATAAACACGGCATGCAAGTCATCCTGTGGTTTCAGTCAAAATTATTTGACAAAAAATATGGATGCATTTTTGAGTTAATGTGGAAGAGTAAGAATATATATATGAAAACAAGCCTAGACAAGAACTCACCGTAAGCCATGGGGGTCAACTTCAATACTGTGTGCAAAGGACACTTAAGATAAGGCAACTCGTCTGTGGAGGAGGAGATAGTGAGCTATGTAACACAACAACGTGTACTGCATTTTCCCCATTTAAGACAAGCTGATAATTCTAGTTTAAACAAGTATCATTAAGCACATCATAAATTAGCAAATGCTCACACACACACACAAACACACACACACACACACACGTCCTCCATACCTGCAGTCTTGTCCAGGAAATATGCCAGAAGACAACGCATGACGGCCTGGTGACAGACCACCAGGACATTCTCCTGTCTCTCCAACTCCATGATCACTGGCTCCAGTCGCTGCACCAGGTCTTCATAAGACTGAAGGAGAAGCACAGAGCGATCAGACACCCACTGGATCACTGGAGCCACAGGATGGAGACACGAGGACGCAGCGCGCTCTCACCTCTCCTTTAGGGTAGCGGTAGCGATACTTGTCTTGGTCTCTCAGTGCAAACTCCAGAGGGAAGTGCTCCTGAATCTCCTCATACCGCATTTCCTCACACACCCCCTTTGAAGAGAAGGGGAGAGTGTGCGCTTAGCTTGAGTAAACAGGTTCATTATTTATTTCTGATGAATTCGGGAATCAACGTACAGCGTCGATTTCGTTGAGGGACTTCCATTGTTCGTAGGGCACTTCCAGGCACTCTGCTGTCTGGATGGTCCTCTTCATCTGACTGGTCCACACTTTCAGATCGTTGATTTTCTGCTCCTGGATGAATTTCCTCAGACTTTTGGCATACTAGAAAGCAAAAAAACACAATCCATCCCATGAGAACAATCATTTCTCTTGAAAGCCGCACTGAGTTAACTTACCAACCGGGGTATAAGTGTATTTGATCCATTTAGATATTCTTATTTATTAATGTTTCTGTAATGTAGTTGGTGCTGCTATCATGTGTTATTGTTTATACTTCCTACTTTGCAACTGGTTGTATCTTTTTGTCAATGAATATTCTTGAAGACATCTCGGCATACTTGTGATCTATATGAGTGATCTATGCACTGTGCATGCAAAAGAAAATACACTGTGGAAATATAAAATATTATTTATGGACGGATCAGAAAATGTCATAATAATTGAAATTGTGGCATGGACTTTGGAAAGTACTGTTTTAGACTGCATGAAAACGCACAGTAAAATTGCTTTAACACACACACACACACACACACACACACCTCTTTTCCTCTGGCCGATAAGCCGGAGTCTCCTCCGATGCGCCCCTTGATGTTGAGGTCGCTCTCCCCGTGGCGACACAGGTAGATGGAGCGCGGCGTGATGTGGATGTTCATCAGGTAGTAGACGATTCGGCTTTGGATGTGGTCGAGAACGCGGTTCACTAGGTAGCGACAGCCCACGTCCATGATCTTTATGTAGGACAGATCCCTGGAGAAAGACACTCAGTCAACCAACCGTGATCTTCATGAGCTTTGTTTTAATCTGACCAACATCATCTGAGGTTTCCTCACCTGTCCAGGACCTCGTCCAGAGGCTGATAGGACGACTCGTAACACTTGATCCTCTTCATGAAGTCCTCAACGGCCTCCTCTGTGTTGCAGTGTAGGTAGTCTGGACTGTCTAACTTCACTTGCTACAAAAGGGTAGAGAGGATTTCAGCAGAGAACAGAGGCAGATGACAGCCTACCATTACTTTCTGCCTAATTCCACTGTTCCATTTGGTCTGCACCATAACTTTAAAAAAAGCCTTAATATGACCCCATTCTAAAGTAAACTGCTCTTGCATTTTGACTAAAACACAAGCATGTCCTGCTATCCTATGGAAGGAAATGTTGTTTTTGTCTCTTTAACAATGATATTACGATAAAGTGGATGGTCTGCCATGGTATTTTTAATTCTATACGGGATAGAACAAAGAGAGAAAAAGCTTACCACTATATTTTGTGCAATGACATCTGGGTCCTCACACACAGACTCCACAAAAAATACCTGCATTGACAAAGTGATCTAGTAAACTTAAGAGGCCATCAAGTCAAAGTGAGCACCTAAACAATGCTGTGCTTCCGTTAACACACCTTGAAGCCATTCTGCTCAGCAAACTTGACAATAGTTCCTCTTCTTTCTCTTGTCGTATTTGTGGCATCAAACACCTGAAAAAGCCGGAAAAACACTTCTTCAGCTCTGATGTTGTTTTAAATATATGAGAGTTTGCTGTGTACAACCAGGGAGAAAATCAAAGCACTCACCGCCACCTGTCCTCCTTCGACACTCAGGTACTGGCGGACATCATTGAGTGCTGCCAGCGCACACTGCCTGTGGAAAGACAGGAGGCGCAGAGTCAGTGTACCGTGCAAAGACTGGACGCGACGATCCACCAATAGATGGCGTTTTCTGGAGGCATGTGTGACGTGGAGTGAATCGGCATTGCTCAACTTACCGTCTGATTCTCAAACCTTCTTCGTTATCTGGACGGAAGAACTCAAATGACTTGTAGATCTTCAGACACTCCCTCCGGTACTGGCCAACATTGAACTCTGTTTCAGATGAAAATATATACATTTATATGATTAAAAAAAATATGTGTTATACATACACATATACAATGTACTGTGCAAATATATAATACACCTAATTCTTAGGTCATAAGAATTTGGTATTAAATCTTAAATATGTTTGTATGTTTTGATACCTTTGGTTGGGACTCCAATCCAGTTTAAATAGCGAGTGAGCTTCTTAGAAATATAAGTCTTTCCTCGAGCTGGAAGTCCAACAGTAACAATGAGGGTCGGGCAGTTTGTCATGCACACTGTGAGAGAGAGGGAGAGAGAAACACTTTTAATGAATTAAACTCACTACTAATAAGCCGACCGTGGCTTCCGTTCAGCAAGAGCTTAATTACTCTTGAAGGTTGTTTATAATTACGCTGCATAGTCCTCTCCTGCGACCCTTCTATGGGTCCTGATCCAGTCTCTGGGAATCATCTGAGCCATGAAGTATCTGATCAGCATTTTGGATTTTCTTACTTTCGCTGCTCAAATACAAGCTTTGAAGGGGAGTAAGACAAGTAACCATACGAGTAAATGCCAGGAGGATATTGGCATGTGGACAGGAGAGCGTGAGGTCTCCAATTTGTCCACCCTCACGTACTTCTTTAAAAGCTGGCCAAAGGAACACACTGCTTAGTTAAGGACACGACCGTGCTGCACCACTGTTGAAAGACACGCTGAAATGTTGAAGTTGTATTTCTGAATGTTGAGGATGTTCATTAATAGGTTACCTATATAGGTAAGGTATAGGTAAAATTTTAAAAAGGACATTAGCTGATTAGTCCCTTTAAGGTTTTTATAATCATTGGTGATGTTTTTTTATTCCATACGGATCACTTATGGATGAGCACATCTCTGGTAAACAAAGGAATTAAAGTGGTGTACTTTTGTACAAATCTTTGTGGATCAACTCATTTATACACATCCGCCAAAATCAACAATGCCATTGGTCGATTAAAAATCCCTTTGGTCGAAGGCAGCCCTAAATCCACTGTTCCTGCGTAATGCACGAGGAACACCAGACAGCAATGACGGGAGCTGCCCTTGACTCAGCAGAAAGAGGATGGTGGGGGATAAAAGCACAGCTGCTCAGCCTCACAGCCATCAAACACTGCTGAAAGAGAGGGGGGGGGTGTCGTGGGTAACTCGATTGATTTGGGTGCGTCATATGATAAAATACAGACATATACGCTCGTGTAACACTCCCAGGCACACAGCATGCAACAATATTCCTTTCTTTATTGGAGTATGAGCGTTAAAAAAAACCTGCTTAAATTTCACTCAACGGAGTACCTCAATCCGGAAACTATAAATAAAATAGCGTATGATTCAAATAGCGATAACGTTAGCAGATGCACAGCGACTCCCGGTCCCATCCCGGCGCGCGGCATCTTACCCCGTCTGTGCGCGATGTGCCCGTTTATGCACGGCATCCAGATCTTCTTGAGCGGGTTTTGGGTGAGCTCCCGCGGATAAGTGTCTAGAATAAACTCTTCGTTGTCCAACATCGTGGAGGTTGGATCGCGGATGTTCCCCCTGCTTCTGTGATACTGAGGCGGAGGGCTCTAGCCTGTCTGATTCAGCAGACTGCAGGTGGGGGGCGGGGGGGGGGGGGGTCACATATCAGCAGAGGAACAGCGGTTTCTCATTCCCGTAACGACTGGAGAACGAGCGCAACGCCAATAAAAACACTTATATAATGTATAATCAACTGTATTATCATTATGAAATATATTTTCGGGGCATTGATTTATTTCTCTTTGGTATTGTTATATTTTGGTCTGGTTTAGCCTTACATTTGACTGAACTTTCTGTGAGTAGCTGTAAAGCTGCCAGTAAAACACTAACTTCTATGAAAATCTTTCAAAAGGTTACCGTAATGACCAACAAAGTGTGCAAGAGAAGCGAAAAAAGCGCCGACGATTGAAAAACAAGCCCTCAGCTGCTCACATGCGGCACACATGGGCACTGAATGCAGCCGCAACCTCAACCAATCAGAGAAGAGACGGGAGGTCCAGCAGCCAATAAGAGGAGCGGGTCGAAGATGGGGAGGGCGTGACTGCTGGGAGCTCACACAAAACACCATCACGAATAGTCTCGTGGCCCCAAGTTTTGCACGACCCAGTCACGTGTCCCGCATTACGTACAGGCTTCTTGTGGCAAAATACAACAACAACTTCCACATTATGTAATGTTAAATTATTTCGACCAAACATTAAATTCTGTTAGCTTGGTTATGCTTCTTCTCGATATTTTTATATATTCACTAGATATCTTCCACACCGCATATTAGTATTTTTATATATTTACTAGATATCTTCCACACAGCATATTAGTCTAGTATGAAAGTCCAGATAATCATAATTCAGGCCTGCAGCTAACAACTGTAAGTAGTGGGTGACCCATAACGACTTCCCACGGCATCTTCAAATTGCTTGCCTTGATGGACCAATATTATTATTAGTTTGTAAAGATAATTGAACCACAGAAAAGATGAATATCTTTACATTGAGAATCTTAACTCAGCAAATATTGATAAAGGACTTTTATCAATTAATCATGAACAATTATACGTATCCAGTACAGGAAATTCTTCTTCAAAATCTTGTGTTTATTTACAGTAGACACACCTTAGTTTTAATTTATCGTGGTATCTATAAAGCAGTGTTGTGGCACCAATTCAAAGTATGTGGGATTAACATTGTCCAACCCCCCAAAAAATAGAAGGGACTTTGGGAGAAAATTCAGACTACAGCAAAGTTCTTCATCAGACATGAAAAGCAGTCCAGTAACGAAACCTCTCACAACACTGAGTGTGAAAGAGACTGTTCGCAGGAAACTGGCTGAAGTTTCACTTCCAAGTAATGACTGAATAATGTTAAATGTTGAGTCGTATTGCTCATTTACAGTTTTTAACAAACCTCTGAGATCCTCTGAAATACTAGCAGGTTTCATATTCTACTCTCAGATTTGTTGTAGTTAAAACACATCAGAGACGCGTTTGTGTATTTGACCTCCTGCTTGCAAGCAATAAATTGAGTTTTACAACTTTGATCATTCATCAAGTTTTTCTTATTAAATAAACATTTAAACAAATCACTCTCTTCTCCCGAACTAGTTTTATTGAAATATTCCACAACAACAATCTGCAACAACATCATCCATCCACTCCTCGCACAGGCAAACACAACATGAACCTCAACAGGTTCACAGTTACTAAGGTAAGAAATACTCATATTACAATGATGTAGCGCTGAATATCAATACAATATAAATGCTTAGTGTACTTTGGTTCTGTGCTGCTCTAAAGGAAACTTTGTTGCTCGTACATTATATTTCCAGCTCTGGTCAAAGAGAGCGATGCCTGTAATGTTGATAAGATGCTGAGGCGGAACCGAAACAGAAGACATCTATTTACTTTGTTCTATATGTTGCACACTTTACATAAATGACTTTTTGTTTGTTGAGATGTGAACAGTATTTTAAGACAAATCTATTTTGGTTTAAACAGCATCTTTGAGTTTCTTTACCTAGTAAGAGTTCTGCAAATATTTTCACAACAGACTCTTACACTCAGAACATGCAAAAGTCTTCTTTGATTAAGCATTGATAGGATACTTTTGCATTCATCAAAGTCTACCTTGAACACATACTTGTGGAATTGGTTATTGGAAATGTGTATTTGTGTGATGCTTTGTTGTCAACACAATTTACTAAAGTGTGAAGTTTTACCTTTTGTGCGTCTTTTATTTATTTTTTGTAGAATAGTTAGAATATAAAGTTTGTTTTTAGAAAATGAACAATTACCAAAACCATAACACAGGAGGTTGTTCTTTGCACAATGAAACCTAATGTAATATTAAAGTTGTAACACCAGGTGGCGCAGTGCACTTGTTTTTAAAAGCCCTTATTTTGGACTGCTATAAAGTAAACAAAAAATGCCAAACTAGTTAAGACAAAGATGTATCTCACGGTCAAGTGTGTTATCAACCCAGCATCTACTGAGACAGTAAACACATTTAAAGGTCAAAGGGCACCGCCGTCAGAGGGTCAACAGGACTAATCCCATCAGACACTTCAGAGATGCTTGTAGTAACACACACACACACACACACAGGTAATTAAAACAGCAGATTTCTTTAGCTGCAATTTAAATCTTTGTGGTAAAACTTGAAATTCTAATTAGACAACAAATTGACTCAGTCTTAACAAAGAAGGACATTTTGATCAAAGGGGTGTGTCATATTTGGCTGGGAGCTCAGATGCGTTGCTGTGTCCATTTAGTTAATGTTGTGTATGCATGTTTGCAGTATATATATTCATTCTGTGTCGATCAACTATGAATCCATTATTGGTCTATAGGTCCCTTTAGTGTCTGAGGGAGGCCGTTTCACATGAGCCGGAACAACATAAATGTCTCCATTATACAGAAATGTCTGCAAGCATAGACAAACAGAAATAACAAAAACAATCCTGCACTCGAATGGTCCCAGATGCAAAACATTAGCGCGACGAGTGCGTGAAGCAAACGTAAAATAACTGCATGGGGACTACACGCACGTAGGCCACAGCAGCTTTGCCTGAAGCCTATAATGAGATTCTGAGTGAGCGGGTGAACTTTCCCCCAGATAGGGAGCAGACACAGGCAGGGAGGGAGGGAGCTGCAGGGAGAGAGCCAGCAATACGATAAACAAGGGTGAGAGGGAGGGATTTTTTGTGGCTATTCAGAGAAGGGATCTGTGCGAAAAACAAAACACAGAGAAAAAAAGGATTACTAATAAAAATAGAGTGTGGGAGAAGGTGGCTTTAGGTCGCAGCATCTGAGGCATGGGGGTAAATATTGTGTGCAAGTGCACATAGGGATGTATTCTGTGTTGGGCCTGCTGCACCCACTAAAGCACATTTCTTTCCATCTGCAGAGATAAACACATAAAGCCTATGTGGATTTCTAGAGAAAATGCTAACCTAAGGCCAGTATCACTGTTAAAGAGCAGGGGCAACTAAATGTGTGCACTTCAAACTGTTCTCAACTTACTGCACGGTCCAAATACAATGTAGCGCCTGTGTTTGTCTTTAAAATAACTAGATCAGCATCCACAAATACACGCGCACACTAGCATGTTTTTCCTGTTTTTCTGCCAAGCCCCACCTCTCTGTGTGTGGGCAGACAGACTGAGATCAGTTCACCTCCCCTACATCGGCCACAACATTCTGACCACTGAGACCGTCTTCATGTGAGCAACTGCATTGAAGATATGAATCAGACTTGCTGGTTTGTCCTCTCTGCAGGACGTTTATCTACACGACACCACAGTGAGACTAGATTAAACAGGCCAAGGCTTTATGACAAATAGAGCTTCATGATAACATATTCTTATAATGACTGAGTCACCGGATTACATGGGTATTTGTATTAGCATTGCTTTAGAAGCCATTTGTGTGCTCATTACCCTTATGTGAGGCAGTCTTGGAGGAACCATGATAAGGAACGAAGTGTAGTAGCCTGGGAAAAGAGCACGCAAAGGAAGGTTGACCCACGGGTGTAGAGGTTGAAATGTTTGGAGCAACATTAAGGTTCATTTGAGCCCCCAAATGACCCAAATAAACACTCCACTACAATTTTCTTTCAATGCTACTTACAGTTTAATAAAAGCAATAAATCAACAGGACCAAAACCTGTCGTTTGTAAACAAGAGGGACCATCTGAACAGAGGTTTTACCCTCGTCCTTCCACACAGCACAAGGTGTGATCTGTCCCAAAACAACAACCCACTCGAGGCGTTTCTAGAACATTCTGGAGCACCAACCCAACCTCATATACCTTTCTACACAGCATTATACTGTAACCATTGAGTGCGGTGTCGAAACAAAGTGGTGTTTACATCGTCTCGGTCACAGTGCGTCCAGCAGGCAGCTCGCGCGCCACCTAAGCACCGGGGAGGCGGAACTATTTCCCCGCTACGTGAAAGCTGAAATTCAGTGTCTCTCCGAGCGTGAAGCTCCAACGCGTGCCTACGTGACACGACGACTTGTTTACTTCCTCCGCTCGCTCGTACAGCTGCTGCGGAGCGACTCCCCCCTCCCGCACACAGACACACGCGCGCACACAACTGTGTGTGTGTGTGTAAATAAATACGCATACGTAAGAAAAAGGAGAAAAGTAAAAGCTCAGGAGGAGTTTGCATCCTACCTGCCCTGTCCCGAGTGTGTCTCGGGCGGCAGCCCCCCCTCATGGTCCCGGTTTAAAGCCTCTCCCCGGCGTGGAGTGCGGCGAGAGTCCCTGCAGCAACACGAGCAGCAATGAATGAAGCGGGTGAGCGCTGTGACGGGCACGCGCTCACCGTCGCGTCCATGGGGACGCGCGCGCACAAGCACGTCTGCTTGTTATTGTTCAGCTGTGCTCTTGTAACTGCATCTTATATTCTATGTGTACTGTTTTTAGTAACATACATATCAGTGCTTGTGTAAAATGTAGTTTTTATTGATGTTTGTCTCATATTGTTCGAACATGGTGCCCTATTTTTTATATTTATGTTGTATTTGCTGGTTAGATTAATTAAAGAACCAATAAGCACGCTTTATTAAACCTCTACCATACTCTACATAAACAAATTGTAAGCATTTAATTTTCATCACTGGCTTTAAGTCAGTAAAGATGATCTCTACTTCTCAACTTTTTAAAATGTGTTATCTGCTATTAGTTTAGATATATCTGTTTAGCTATTTCTGAGTATCGTTATTTATTTAATAATTGTTTTTTCTTTTAACCAATTCCGCATGTGGTTTTTCATCTTCTAGTCTTTTAGATTTTTGATTCACATTATTTTAGGTTAATTTTACTTTAATGTGTGTATGTGTTAGCCTAGGCCAGCTGCATAACTGTACAGAGAATTTTTATGCTGCTCACCCAATTATCTCGGTGTGATTCTATATGTATTGTCGTACTTAGATGAATTGGGTGAATTACATTTTCCACAAACAAAATGGCACTAGAAAAGCTGGCAAAGGTTGGGTTTATCACATAGTATTTTATATGATAACATAGCAGGTTAATCCACTGTAGCCTATCGTTGAAAAAAGTGACAAAAACCAGCATCTTATTTGTATCACACATATTTTTAATGAGTGCATCGTACATAGCTCACTTGAAATCAATGTTTCTTTAAAGGTGCCCATCACTGTTTGGGTCCGGCTTACATATCATTCCCATCTGTCCCCAACTGGAGCAGCTGCTTTTTTCTGAATACTTCTCTCATTGCAGTCAGAATACGTTCACCTTTTTCTGCAGCTGTTGATGAGCCCACCTGAAATTGACAAGTTACACAAGTTAAGATCAGTCCGAGCACACATTTTACATATTCAAATTGAGCTGTGACGGCATGTGTCTTGGTCCTATTACAGGTTGGAAACTCGCACTCCTTTGGATCCTCTCCAGGGAAGCTAGAGAAGGCAGAGGAGGTGGAGGAGAAGGAACCCAAGGACGACCCCGACCCAGTGGGTCTGAGTTCTTTGGTGTCTGCTGGGACGTGGTGCGGTCGTTGCTGCAGGGAACCGGTGGCAAAGGTCCTTTCTTCAGAGCGAGAGAAACAGATTCCCTTGCAGATCTCGGCAATGTCTGAGATACTTGGCCTGTAAAAAATGCAAAAGTACTTCCTCAAAATATCCAGCAATATTTTTTCTGTTCACTTTTGAAGCATTACAAAATACAAGGAGAATACACTGCATGGCATTTTTCAAAATGAAGTACCTCTGTTCCTAAGCTCTCTGTTCACGTCCTTTAGTCTGCCGAATTTGGCTTCAGGGACGTCTTTGTCGTTCACTGTGAATCTGGGTGGAATCAACATGCTCTTGACAGCAGAGTCCAGATCCGTGAACTTCTCCGAGCAGATATGACAATGGGCCGATTTAGAATGATTTTTCCACACAGACTAATTCAACTTTGAGGGCGTCATGTTGTAGGTTTTTCACTGCACACAATGACTTACTGAACCGGTGGTTGGTGCAGTTGTGGTGGATGGTGAAAAAGGGAAGTGTTGCCCACTGTCCGGTAGCTTAATTCTACGGTAGAAAGGTAAACTATCACCCTAAACCCCTGCTCTCTCATATCGTGACACTGGAGTTGTAACATTTTTGTCACCCTGAATCAGAAGGACCACTTGTCGACTTCACGTAGTTTGTTATTCCCCTCATCACGGGCATCATTTCTGTGAAGGAGAAGTAGTATAATTTGAGCAAACAAGAGCCATAAAAGAAAAAAGCAAACACACCTGTGGAATATGTTGGTACATATGAGTCAATAGTTGTTGTTCTAACCTTGGTGTCGTTGGACATCTTTCACCGCCAGAAGAAATTCCTTTGCCTCAGTCTCATTTGCAAAGTTGAGGCCTACCTGGTGGCTCTGTGGGAAAAAATGAAATCCACCTTAATACCCTCACGCTAATTCTCAGATAATCAAGTTGCATACACCGATAACCTTGAAACAGGATTACTTACATCTGCAGGGAACGTATGGAAGAATGCGCGGGTTGCCATGTACTTGAATGGGACATACAGCTCCTGCTCCCACAGTAACTTGGCACGCTGTTGCCATGGAAAGTACAGATGAAAATATGTTAAAAACAGCCATCATAGTAGTTACATAATGAAAAGTACAGGCACCAAGCAAGAGAACTATGCAGAACTAAAGGAAATTTCAAATGAAAGTTAACTATAGCACGTAACTACACCTCTGCAGCTAATGAAGCCAACATGTCGCGTCGGTAGAGCAAGTGGAGAATCAGTTCTGCCATCCCTCTTACCTTGACACAGTAGAGACGCAGAAAGTGTGTGTGAATGGCATCTTCCTTGATGAGACACACAACGCCACAACCCAAATAACTCCAGGCTGGAGTCTCACCCTCTTTGGCCAAAAGTACCTGGGCTACTGTCGTTTTGATCAGCTGAAATACACAAGGAGTCATTCACTTCTGATCATTTCATCCTATTACCAAAGCAGACTAAAGGGGATCCTCTGCTAGTGAAATCTTTCAATTTCGAAAACTTTCTTGATTTGGCATATGGTTTAGTCAGTGTTTGTGTATCTTCCCGATTTGCTCTTAAATTAAAACCATATTTTAGAGAGTTTGCACAATCCACCAAATGGCTTTCTTAAAGTATGATAAGTGGTTCTTTTTTGAGTCAGAGTAACCTTTGAGACATTTTAGTTTAGCTTCAGTGTTAGAGAGATCCTCAGAGAGCCCGTGACCTCTTTTTTGGAGGCTGATGATGGTGGAAAATGATCTATTTAACTTCCAATTATATTAAAGCCCCGACATTAGCTAGGTTCACTGATTCAGGTCGTACCATCCCCATGGGGATAGGGACAACTCATCATCATTGTCATCATCATTATCATCATAGTCATTGTCATCATCATCATCAATGTATACTAAACAACCCTGATAGAAAAGCTCATTGATCAAACAAGCTTTGTTTCCATCTTAAATGCTCTTGATAACACGTAGGTGATACAATACCATCTACTCAGCAGATGTCAAATTACATTTCAAATAGTTAACCATCACAACACACAAACACCTTTTGGTTAAACATTTTAAACATTCAAGTTTCCTTCATATTTCACATTGTTAAGTAAGGAAAAACAAGTAAATAACAGTCTCAGACAGTGTTTGGCCAAACACTGATTAAATATGTATGAATAAAGAAAAGCCCAAAGGTTCATTTTTTTGACTATTTTAAGGATATTAATACGGCGACAGAAATGAACTGACCTTACACTGAGGTTTGAGTAGACTGAAGAGGACACTTTTCTCCTGCATAGTCAGTAGATCACCCATTATATTACATCCAGGAAGCAGACCAGATGTCATCACAAGACCCTCGTTTTCGCCTTCTACTGCACAACGCCCTCACTACCTTGTTCTTTATTCATTTCTGAACCCGGTGCATTCAGTCTTAAAAATAACTGGTTTGATTGGTAATATTTCCCTTGCAGCTGGTCATCATGCAAATTTATTTAAATAGCTGTATGCTGTGAATGCACTGTTTGTATTCCAAATGGTGTGTTTCGATCCCACAGCTTGTACTTAGCTCATTGCTGTTCTGTCCCAGCATGTAACTCTTAAACATGAGCCACATCATTTAAAAACAACCATAAAAAAATAACCAAGTACATTTATATAGATTTACTGTACTTTGAGGTATTGGGTTGCATAAAATGTTGAGTGATTTCTCTCTCTTGGTGAAACATCCCTAGGATCTGATTGGCCAAGCCATAGACCCCACAGCGGTGCCTCTGCTGTGGTCTGTGCGTTTGCCCCTCTGCAAACTTCCTCTTGGGGCTGACCTCAGGTCGCTGTGAGGTTAAAGACAGCATCTCCTGACTCTGGTCAGTGTAAAGATGAGACAACTGAGCCTCTTCAAATCCCTTTCCAGACTGGCCTCAGGATTAATAATTCAGGCATCTCCAACCCCCCCCCCAAAAATGTCTAGCTGCTCCAGAGAAGTCCGGCGGCCTCAGTCTTCACTTCTGACCCAAGCAGCTCCCCAAGAAGGAAAGCTTCTTCTACCCCCTAGAATACAACTTTGCGTGTTACAAGAGCAGCTTTTGTGCCACCAAGAAAGCCAACAGTCCTCGTGATCCCCGATCGAACCCCCAACAAAGTACTGATCAGACACCAGGTTAAACAAGACTCGAGGAGACATAGAAAACCCTATGAACGCACAGTAAGGCCAGAAGCCCAGTCTGGGCCCAAGTTAGATTAGCATGTGTCATTATTTTTTGGATGTGTACTGTATTGTTTAATAAGAGATTGTGTACGTTTATGAACGGCTCCCGTGCCCCACTGTTCTGAATAAGATCTGCTTTGCTTTGAGTCTTTCCTTCTTTCTTTGACACTAACCAATACACCTGTCCCCACACATATAGACCTGTCCCCACACATACACACCTGTCCCCACACATATAGACCTGTCCCCACACATACACACCTGTCCCCACACATATAGACCTGTCCCCACACATACAGACCTGTCCCCACACATATAGACCTGTCCCCACACATACACACCTGTCCCCACACATATAGACCTGTCCCCACACATATAGACCTGTCCCCACACATATACACCTGTCCCCACACATATAGACCTGTCCCCACACATATAGACCTGTCCCCACACATATAGACCTGTCCCCACACATATACACCTGTCCCCACACATATAGACCTGTCCCCACACATATAGACCTGTCCCCACACATACACACCTGTCCCCACACATATAGACCTGTCCCCACACATATAGACCTGTCCCCACACATATAGACCTGTCCCCACACATATAGACCTGTCCCCACACATACACACCTGTCCCCACACATATAGACCTGTCCCCACACATATAGACCTGTCCCCACACATACACACCTGTCCCCACACATATAGACCTGTCCCCACACATATAGACCTGTCCCCACACATACACACCTGTCCCCACACATATAGACCTGTCCCCACACATACACACCTGTCCCCACACATATAGACCTGTCCCCACACATACACACCTGTCCCCACACATATAGACCTGTCCCCACACATACACACCTGTCCCCACACATATAGACCTGTCCCCACACATATAGACCTGTCCCCACACATATACACCTGTCCCCACACATATAGACCTGTCCCCACACATATAGACCTGTCCCCACACATACACACCTGTCCCCACACATACACACCTGTCCCCACACATAGACCTGTCCCCACACATATAGACCTGTCCCCACACATATAGACCTGTCCCCACACATACACACCTGTCCCCACACATATAGACCTGTCCCCACACATACACACCTGTCCCCACACATATAGACCTGTCCCCACACATATACACCTGTCCCCACACATATAGACCTGTCCCCACACATATAGACCTGTCCCCACACATACACACCTGTCCCCACACATATAGACCTGTCCCCACACATACACACCTGTCCCCACACATATAGACCTGTCCCCACACATATAGAGATACCTACAGACAGAGGGTTAACTATGTGAGAAACACACATGGTGTACAAACACCAGCAAGCTCCCTTCCTGAGCTCTCCCTCACACAAACACACACACACACACACACACACACACACACACACACACACACACACACACACACACACACACACACACACACACACACACACACTTACCCCTCCACATGCATGAATGAATGTTTTTATTTGTTGTTTAGATATTAGGATATCGTATAGTAGCTGTTCTTGATTTCAAATGGTATTAATTTCATTAGTATTATTGGAAGTTAATAAACCCTGTTATACTTTAAGGAGAAGTTTTCTGTGATTTCTTTGTGCACATGTGTACTGTAGTGGTGGTTGGAAACTTAGTCAATGTACAAACTCAACCCTTCAATTCATTGCTATTAATGAGTGAATATCAATTATGAGACTTGATTTATAGTTCAGTTATTAGTCCCTTTTTAGGGTGGTGCCCTGTTATTTTGTCAATTATTTTAGTGATTATCAATAATTCTATTGATGTCAATTTAATTTCCCACTAGCTATTAACCAACATATTACCCCTGTGTCATGTACAACAAAATGGTGCTCCCGCATAACGCAGTTCTCAACACTATTTTGACATCCAAATTCAGCTTTGTTTACAGCTAGAACAATTAATGTCTAACTCTGATGCATGTACACACAGTACAACACTCTCCTAAGATATTCTATATCTCTTTATATTAAACAAAATGTCATTTATAGTTTCCTGACACAACATGAAGTTAAAACATTAAAAAAAGCATTTTATTTTCAATTTTAAGAGTGGTAACAACAGAAACTAACAACATTAATTCGACTATTGATGGCAGTGATACAAAAATGGAGTAAAAGTACATCAAATACAATCAGTGATATGTTGATTGGAAAAATGCTCTACTACTACTGTAACTTCTCAGAGGCTGTTATACACTGATCTACTCCAGCATCCTCTCCTGCTCTATCAGCTCCTCCAGGTCCCGGCCTCTTCCGTCTCTTGTTGAGCAGAGGGTTGTTGGACGTGTCCAGGTCCTTTATCTTAACCTGGTCGTAGTCGACGCGCATCGTTGCCAGGGCGCTGGTCATTTCCTCCTGTTGGAGGAAATATTGTGCTGTAAATCCAGTGCTTCACTGACACCTTGTGGTTATATTCTGAGAATAAACAGATCTAAACTACTGTATGTCCCACCTTCACTTCTTCCCACAGCTCCTTGTCCTCTGTCAAAACACGAGAGGTGTGGAGGGGCGTTGGAGGGACCACCATTGATTGCTGCGGTATAAAAAAATAACATTGAAATCAATTGAATAAAAGGAGTAAAACATGCAGGTCTTTAGACGAAGTGATAAAGGGATAATTTACACTAATCCAGGGATGGTTCATGAACTGGCCAATGGTCATCCTCTCATTGGGGTCCGTCTTCAATAACTGAATGATGAGCTGTTTTGCTACAAAATACAGTGAAAAAATACCAAGCAGTCAACCCAATACGTCTTTAGTGCAATATGGAGCTATAATGATGTTGTCTCCTTTGTGTTTACTGGAGCTGTTGTGCAGGTTGTTCAGGAATTCTCTAATGTGTGATTGCATCAGTCTACTATATTTAAATTGCATTAAGCATTTTTTCTATGCAGACATTCTTCAGGTTATTGTAGGGCAGTCTACTGTATATGTGATACATTGTGACACAAACAAGCAAAGTTTTGTATGTGGATTTTGTACATAGTGTTGGTGATTTCATTTCTTTGTTTAATATTTTGTTTTAATATAAGTGTCATTGTTTGGATCCATTTGTGGTTAATAGTCAAAATTAACTATTTCTAAATACCTATATTGCTTGTTTGACTTATTTCACTTATTATAGAAAACAGTTTCAGTACCCCGTAGCCTACTGTTGCCCTGAGGCAACAAACCAAAATCAAGCTGGGAGGTGGGGGGGCATACAATATTATAGTTGATATTGTATCAGGGAGCCCAAAGCTCCCCAAATATGGGCTAAAATATTTTTTACCCTCCAAAATAAAAAGTCATGCTATAGAGGGTTAATGTATCATTCTCAAACAAGCTGTAAACCAAACACTGATATATTCATCTCTTAAATTCTTATGGAGACATGGAGGTCATATTGCAAAATAAATCTTGCAAAATAAACAGATATCGGTAAATTTACATGAAATATTTGATAAGACATTTTTGGGGGGATTAAAGCAAACTTACCTTCTTCCGACACGTCAGCCCACTCTGGGTTGGGGAACGTATATTGGCCCAACCTGATTCTCTGCTTCATGCCAGGAGATATTGCCTGACCTGTATTTGAGTAGAATGGAGGGAATCCACACAATCTAGAAGGAGAAAAATAGGCTCTTTTATTTTGCTGTTTTCTTTAACCGAAATGCAGAGTTGAACATTAATACACAATGCACTATTTTTAATAAGTTTGGATTTAAGTTAAATCCATTGCACACACACATGATACTCACAGAATGTACATGATTACGCCCAGAGACCACATGTCACATGATTTGTCATATTTCTCTGGCCCAAGCACTTCTGGGGCTGAATGCACAAACAGACACAGAGAAAAACAATGCAACGTCGTGGAGAACGAAAGGCACATTCACACAAAAGCAGGTGAATATGAAGACACGCGCTATCGCTGTAATAGCACATTTATAATACTGGCACAAATACAGCAGATTTGGCAGTAAACACGTACCAACATAATATGGAGTGTAACAGGGAGTTTGAAGGGAGTTATGGAGTGTTGTCTCCTTAGCAAAGCCAAAGTCCGTCAGCGTCAGTGCGGCGTTGCTCTCCTTGGTGGTATAGAGCAGATTTTCAGGCTGTAGTGCACACGGAAAAAGAAAACAATTAGAGCTTCAAAACAATGTACTTAGGTTGGACCTACAGCAGCAGAAGCGGCAGCACCTTCACGTCCCTATGGGCGATGTCCATGAGGTGGAGGTACTCTATGGCCGTGCCAATGTCATGCATGATCTCCGACGCCTCTGATGGACAGACATGGCACAGATGTAACACGGAAAAGGACAAGGTGTGCAGACCCGTACATCAAAACGGCTTATGGAGAACGCTAACCCACCTCTCTCTGTAAAGGCCTGGTCCCCTCTGGCCTGGATGCGGCTGAACAGCTCCCCTCCCTCCATGCTGTGAAAGGATTAACAAAGACATGGGAACTGGGCAGCGAGAGGCCTCTTGGCAACAAATTTACTGTCAGATGAGTCCAGTATTCAGAGCCACTGGAGACCTGGTGCTTTATGGCGTCACCATGAGGCTGTGCATCAGAAAATGTTTCCACGTGCTTTGGTCAAGGCATGACAACTCCAAAAGTTGAAAATGTGTTCGGTGTGCTTGAACTACAAACGGACGATGCTGTGTAACTACAGATGTGAACACGCTGAAGCCACTGTCAACAGCACTACAACACACAAACGGCTTAATACCATGTTACGCTGCATTGACACGTCTCACTTAAGTTTTTTGTTTAAATATGTACCCATGTTAGATGTTTAGAATGTTTCTGTTTAGAACATAAAGTAATGTATATAGACATTAAAAAATATCTAAAAAGGAGTACTTATAACTGCTACACAACAAATACACAACATTTTTAAGCATAAAGGAAAGATATAATTCAAACAACCCCAGGAAAGAGTTTCCATAATTCACATATACGGCAGCTTGAAGTTTAATGACCTCACACGGTTTCTCTTTCACTTTCTCAATGAACGTCTCTACAAAGAAAGAGAAACCCATTGAATGTATTCCAGCCTTCCTGTAGAGGCCTAAATTAAGCTGAGAATAAATGTTGAGTGCTGGTAATACTCACCACGCCATTATGATGAGGAGACATTTCTTCCCCTGGTGCATGTTCTCATACAGGCTGAGTATTCGGACGATGTGTGGACCTCCGGACACTCGCCAGTGCAGCTCCACCTCCCGTCTGGCTTTAGGAGTATCGTACAGGATCTGCTCCACGTAACAAAAGGAGACGATTTGTCCATGCTCTACACAGGTATCACAGCCCAGGGAGGAGGATGTCCTATTGGCATCGAGCCTGCACAATATGACAAACTGTCCATGAGTCCTTTCTTCCAGCGCAACAGGAGGAAAGGACTCAGATATGAGTGTGTGACTTTCAAAAGCCACTATGCAGAAATAATAGCTTTACCCCTGACAGAACATAACATTATTTCCACAGATTCCAAATATAACATACAGAGGTCTCTTGGGGTTGCTCTTCCTGTTTGTATTTTCTTAAAGCTCTGCTGGAACCCTAAAGCCAGATATTTGTTGACTTACTCGTACTGAACTCCTCATAACTCCTGCTTACCAAGTGCGCTTTTCATCATGGTAAACATTTAATAAGGTCACATAAAGGAGTCACAATAATATGTTCCACGTCAGATTCTTATAATGAGGATTAACAGGGCCGATCATTGTCCACACAGCCAGCGGAGAGCAGAATGGAAACTCTGACAGCACATCGCTGTCCAGAGTCTGGACAGATATATACTTGGGTCATCCATCCACGATTCAATTCATATTTCATCTGCGTCACATCAGACAACGAATCCTATGAATTTAAAAATCAATCAATCAAACCTTATATTAAGAAGAGATTCTGGAACACATTTCCAACATAAGACACTCCAACATGGTGGAGCATTACATGAATGAATAATTGATGGCTGCTCTCTTTCTTTCCCTTTACAGGAGGAAGAAGCAGATAAACACACACCTTCAGGGCACATTTCTCTCCCGTTTTCTTGCAATAACATTCCAGGACTTTGCCATTGATGCCCAGGCCAAGGACCTGAGTGGTGATTTTGTAGTCCTCTGTCACTGCGTGCCTGCTAAACTCCAGCTTGGAGTAAGCCGGCGGCTGGAGCTCCGTGGGGCCGCTGCCCAAGCTGCTGTCACTGCGGTGCCCTGTGCCAGGCGGTGCGCTGATTGAATTGACCGACTGCTCCTCCTGGTTTTGATGCATTTCTATTTTGTTAAAGCCAACAGTGAGGCGAAGAAAAATGTCATCAGCGTCTACAACAAAAAGTTACCCGTGTCATCGGAGTTCATCCGCGTGCGCCAAGAGGACTTTCGTGCAGCCGACAGAACATCTACACTGCAGCAACAAACGGAGGTGTGAAATCTAGAAAACGTCCATGTCACAAAACAGGGCGGAGGTCTGAAGCCCCACCGTTCCTGTGGCACAGAAAAGTTCCAAAGATCCAACGATATGTGGATGTAATTTGAAGGGACAGTAAAACACACTAAATGACTGAAGAAAAGAAGAAAAAAAGCTTCAAAATTCCTTGTGCCTGTCTGGTCCTCATCACGGCGTATCTGCGTGTTCTTCCTGCAGGGTTCACCCAGGCGCTCCAATTCCCTGACGTCAGCGCGGAGAGCTTCAAATGCATTTTTCTTAAAGGAACAACCACGCGTAAAGACGCACGGGAGGGAATGTGGGGCGCCGTTAGTAAAATGTCGCACGTTTTAAAATCCTGCGCAGTTTTGGTACATTTAGCGTTATCATATGAAAAAAAAAAAAAAAATATTCATATGTCACTTTTTCAAACATTTAAAGAGAAATTCATGTAAATACATGCAATAACTTTTCCAAGGATGATGTTTGACAGTAACACAAAGTTGTTAAATAAATAAATGAAACATTAAATAAATGTTTCATCTAAATGTAAAATGTAAATGTTATATATAAATGTTAAATCTAAATGTAAATGTAAATGTTAAATGTAAATCTAAATGTTGAATCTAAATGTAAATGTAAATGTAAATCTAAATCTAAATGTTGAATCTAAATGTAAATGTTAAATGTTGAGTCTAAATGTCAGACATGACGACTGACCATTACAATACTTATGGTAATTCATGCAGCAAGTCAAGAAGGCCAGTCTGAATGAATTAGCTCTTGTTATAGAGCAGGGGTATCAACCTAATTTCAGGTACGGGGCCACATACAGTCCACTTTGATGTCATGCGGGCGGGACCAGTGAAACCATCGGGCATCGGGGATGGTCCCGTAGACGAGAGTTGCGCGACCATCTGCGTCCGTAGACAGCTTCTGTGGGAACGCACGTTGATCGGACCATCGGGAACGGCCACAGATGGTCACAAACTGTCTCTAGTTGCTTCAAAGCGTTTCATATGTTTGGTTGAAATCATGCAACATGACCAAAATTTGACTTTTGACATTTAGACAGATTTGTTTGAGTTGTTGACAACAAGCAATAAGCATTAATTATATGAACCACGCTGACATTGATATTTCTACATATTTTGTAGATTAATGTAAAAAATGACTCAGAAAGGCTTTATCATTTATACATACTTAGTTTAATTTTCAGCACACAATCAAAACAATATTTAGCCTGGCAAAAGGGTGTAGTCTACTTTGCATTTTGTGCATTCATGACGAACCATTTATGTAACAACACTGCCCCTAATACTTCCGCTAGTGCTGACTGTAGGGAAACTAGAGGGCTACAGTTTGAGGCCTCCTCGCTGTGCGCCTGCATATCGATGGCCGTTTGTAATCTGCGCTGTGACGTTGGCTACCCCTGCAGGGCACGGTCCAGCACGCACTCATCCTGCACAGGAAAGGGCATGGTGACACGCAACTGGCCGTTCTCCTCCATGGTGTGCCGGATGGTCTCATAGGCGTTTGAGTTTCCGGACCAGCAGCGGCGAGCCACCTGCAGCACACAGAACCAGATATGGAGCCACTAGAGTACGTTGCACACAATAAGTGAGGCTGTGATGTATCGTGCTGCTCTCCTTGCAGCACTCTCACCCCGTTGGAGACGTCCCAGTTGAGCACTAGTCTGGCCCGCTTTGCTGCCTCGGCCGAGCCGTCCAACAGCAACCCAAACCCGCCATTCATTACCTCGCCCCTGTAGGTGAGACCAGAGATAACGCTGTAAGCATTTGTTAACACAAGAGTATTTATGATGCATAAGCTCAATGACCAGCCTCCCTTACCAGCCAACACCACCACCATTATGCAGGGCTACCCACGTGGCGCCCCTGAATGCATCACCCACAAAGTTCTGGACGGCCATGTCTGTAAGGGGAAATGATTGAGAGCTCTGACTTTCTAAGATGATTCCAGTTTCATAGTTTATAAAATGGTGGATATACTGTATATGCATAACAATGTATACAAATCATGCACATACACTATGTTTTTGCCCAGTGTGAGTCATTAGTTTTCAACATACCTGCACAGAAGGCAGACCCATCATACACATTAGAGGTTTCCCTGAAGGGGCTGTCTGTGCCACTGACATCATGATGATCTCTGCTAATAACCACGGGAGCCTGAACAGCAGAAATAACATGAAAACTTTGTGTCATTCAGACTGCAGTTAACGTCAGAAACAATTTTCTTAGCAGACAATTTATCCTCTTACTGAAACTCGCCCCTCAGCAATGGCCTGGTTTATAGCCAAAGCAATGCAGACTCTTCCTTTCTGATCAGAGTAGAGGATTCTGGCTTGAGATCCCACCACCTAAACAAGGAGAATACACAGAGGAAATCATCAGTCATTGCAGATTCATATCTTTTCCTGGTTTTTGAATTGAATGATGGCATTCGTTACTCACCATTTTGTGTTTTCCAGCCTCTCTGATCCAGCGGATGTTATCATTGTACTGCTGTCTGATCTCATCAGTCACATTGGAACTGATTTCCTCCAGGACATTAGCAGCGATACCATCCGTTTCAGCAAGATCTTGAGGGTCGCCGGATGTGCAAACCCAGCGAAACGGGCCAAAGCCCAGAGAGAATATGTCCCTAGGGCCAAGGTGGGAGGGGGAGTCATTACACTCACAACAACTGTACACAGTCATATTACATGAACAATGCTATATTAAATACATGTCTCACCCCATGATGTGCTGGACATAAGACGGGTAACGGAATTCCGTTGCGCCCGCGCCAGCCTTTTCTACTTCTGCTCCTATAAAAAACAATAAACAGAAGCCCCTGTAAAGGTCTGACATGTAATGATGGATAATTGTTTTATGTTCTCAATGACTTTGTGTATTCAATTGCTGACCAGCTCTCTGGGCCTCCAGGAGGAAAGCGTTGCCATAGTCCCAGAAGAACAAACCAGCATCAGAGAGCTTGTTGATGGCCTTAACTTGTCTGCGGAGGCTGCGATTGCACGAAAAAGCCATTATTTCAACTCAATAGAGACATACATGGCAGAAACTTCCATCTGGGGGACCAATATTACCTTTCTTGGACTGTAGTTATGAAACGGTTAGAATCAGTTGCCATGAGCTGATTTGCCTGGAGGAAGCTGAGCTGGACTGGGTAGTAGCCTCCTCCATATGGGTTGTGAAGGGAGGTCTGGTCTGAACCCAGATCCACCAGGAGCTCCCCTGTCCTCTCATACTCTAAAAGCAGCCTCTCCCTGGTTAGAAAGTAAAAAAAGAGCATAAAAAACAGAACTAAGAGGTCGTCACAAAAGGTCTCTTTCAGTGCAGCGGCAGCTTTCACCTTCAACTTACCACAAGTCAACTATGTTGCCATGGTAACCAATACTGAGGGGTGTCTTGGAGATCTTGGCCTCTCTGAAAAATAAAAATGATTACTATGATATGGTCGGGTGAACTGAAATAATGTTTATGACCTTTTGAACAAACAAGTTGTGTTTTGGGATAGACAGACGTTTAGGATGATTTTATAAAGCAGGAACAGGAACGGAGTAGTGGCTCCAGGAACTAACGTTGTAAGGTTTTATTGGTCTTTCTATCAATGCGGCATAGCATCGATACATAACAAGACAAAAGAAATCCAGTTCAGATTGTTGATGGCGCGGCTTACAATTTAATTTTTCATTTTCCCCATGACCCCTAAGAACTAAGATGGTTAATTTGTACACTTTTAAATGTTAGATATTAGATTAGATGAATTAGATAATAGCTGTTAGAGTGGTAATGATCATTTCATTAAGTTCCCAAACATTTGATGAATATTTTTCATAATTTAAATCTAAAAGTAAAACCCTCACAAGGGTCATGTTTTGTACATGATGTACTTTTGCCCTAATTCATAAATAATTTACTTGATGGACAGTGTGGTATTACTGCTCTTACTTAAGTTAATAGGTCCGGGACCACAGCGACATAAGCGGCTTTCTTCAGCCATCACTTCTTCCAATTACGTTACAAGTACTGCAAGCCTGGACTTTTACTGGATAGATCTGACAATATAAGTCTCACACATACAGCAAACCCAAACCCCCTCTTCACAGTTCAATGGAAGCGTAAAGGTGGGCCTGCAGCATTGTTTTTTTTTTAATCATTTGCAGACTCATGATTACTTTTTCTCTTTGATACCTGATGCGTTTAATGCAGTGATCCAAGCTGCTGGTGATCTCCATAAGCCAGCCCTGCTCATATCTCTTTCTGAGAGGAGCCTCGTCCACCTACACAGAAATCAAATTCACAGTCACACAGGACTTCGTGTGTTCGGTCACAGAGTTTATGGGAAAGGACTCGGCAGAAACTGACCTCCGCGATCACGCCAACACAACCGGCAATGACGGCGGCTTTAGCCTGAGCTCCACTCATGCCGCCCAGACCGGAGGTCACAAATACGCGTCCCCTCAAGTCATCAGAGCCCAAGTACCTGCGGCCGGCATTCAGCACAGTGAGCTAGAGAGGACAGCAGAAGGGAAGAATTAAAAGCAAAATTAAGTATTTCAGAATAAGTATCATTTTGTGAGAAAGAATTTCTGTTTTTTCTTGCTCCATCTTGTGACACTAATCCTACAACTTGGGAACTACTTCAAGTATTGTGGAAATACTGAAGTGTTGTGTTTTTTTCTGAGTAACTTCACATACCATAGTGCCATGAACTATTCCTTGGGGGCCGATGTAGCAGTAGCTGCCTGCCGTCATTTGACCATACCTGTAACCAATGAACAAAGGAACAAAGATTACTCAAGACATGATGATGATGATGATGATGATGAAACCACATCATTCTCCCACTGAAAAGCAAGCTTCTACACTTACATTGATACGCCAAGAGCAAACATCTTTTCATACTGATTTCTTGATGAGTAATTTGGAATTACCTTGGGAAATGAAAAGCAAGAGTGTGTGTCAGTACACAGGGAGTGTAAGTGGGCTGAAAGTTTGATCAACTGTGAGTTCGGAAGCTACCATGCCGTTGGTGATGATGGCGCGGGGCGATGAAGGCAGGCTGGGGAACAGGCCCATTGGATGACCGCTGTACATCACCAGGGTTTGTTCCTCCGTCATTTCACTCAGGTAATGCATCACCAGGCAAAACTGCGCCATGATCCACAAGTTCGTCAATATGTAACTACTTGGACTTAGACTGGATGCATTGTTGCTAAACCCGAGCTAGCTCACGGCTCACCTGGGCCCAGTTACTGAAGACCTGTCCATTCCCTCCGTAGGTGACGAGCTCCTGGGGGAACTGAAGGAGAAAATATAAATAGGGTTAGATGTCATCCTGAGAATGAATTAAACAAAATAATCCACACAATTGTTACTAAATTAATCCAAGCTGTGTTAGAGGCTCACCTGAGCAACTTCTGGGTCCAGGTTGTTCATGATCATTAGCATTATGGAGGCAGCTTGACGTGTACGGCATGGGTACTGATCTATGGGGTAAGCTCTGAAGACACGCACGGAAACTCAAACATTGATGCCAAAGACCAAAACTCGACAAAGACTACAAGCAACACTGTGACCTGTGGCCGCCGGTTTTTACAAACAGATGATTTCCTCTTTTTTTGTGGTACAATCATTAATATATTTATCTATAGTCATGAGGTCGACAAAAGCCAACCAGAGGCAGGTAATACGGCAACGTCCATCTAACATTAGCCACCTGTTCATGCCACTGTTGTATTGTTCCACAACATGTCTTTTTGTTTTATTAACCAAATCTCAAGGATTATATGGATAGAAAAAAAACATCACTTGACACTTAATATTGGGTCATATTCAGGTTGCCTCACCTCATGCGTAATGCGGGGCAGAAGCGGTACATGTAGATGTGTCCATACTGCCGCAGCTCTTGAGCAAATTCAGGTGCAAGGGTTGGGTGGTGGAAGGGAGGAAAATAACGCAGCGCATTTCTCAGCGCCAACTAGAAGGAAGAGGCAATTACACTGATAAACACACACTGAACACGGCAAATCAATGTTTTAGTACAATCCTCAAGTCCGATGTAGTGTAGTAGATACACTTTGAAGATGGCAGGCAGAGCAATCACTGTCTCTTTTAATTATTGACTCAAGCTTTGGCTTTGGGCAATCACTTACAGACCTTAGAGAATAATCAATTTGTTTGGGCAGTCAGAGTGTGATTGTGAGACAACAATGATGATGCAATAAGTCGGTACACAGCAAAGCATAGAAATAAATGGTGCTTCCACACGGACACATTTGTACTAAGTGACAGTGAGCCTTAACCTCCTTCAGCTCACTCGCACATTGCTTCATGGCGTTAAACGGTATTCTACTTCTTCCCTTTGGTAGTTATGAGGCAGTGGTGACTGCAGCCGAGCTTTGAATGAACATTACATGCTAAATCTTCCCTTTAGAGTAGCATTCACAAACAGTATTTTTCATATTTGGAGAAGCACAGGAGAAGCTGTTCATGATTCCTCAGTGTGTTTTTTGGTGTACATGAAAATTGAATTTAAGGTACATCGATGCCATTAAATGTACACAGACTCAAATTATTGAGTGACAAACGGTGCTGAAAAATGTCCAATGAACAGACGTTGTTCACGTATTCACTCACCCGCTCCTCCTCTGCTGTGAGGCCGGGTGTCCTCAGAGGTGCGTGTGGTACATCGAGGTCCCTTCCCCGGTTCAGAGGCAAAGGGTCCAGAGGTAAACCGCTGCAGATCTCCTTTAACGTGGACATCCTGCGGGCACGAGCAAAGGCCTGATCGCAGAGTTCACGCTGGAGATGGAGGGCAGCTGTCCGACGAAGACGGTGTACTGAAGACGTGAGGGCGATGTCTCATTGGCTTTATGGTCGTCTTTGCCCTTCGTAATCCACCAATGGAACGGCATGGACAGAAAAAGGGGCGTTTGGTAACTATTGATCTGTGAGGGAGTTTGAAGTGGGACAAACACTGTCATCGGCCTCTGACCCCTGATGCTTGACTGCGTTTCAAAACCTTTGGACAGGTCAACAACCGTTAAATAATAGGATGGCTTGTGTTAAAGAAAAGCACATTTACAGCTGAACAACATCATACTTTTAGATGAGTCCAGTTGGTGCATGTTTAGCTTCATAATGGAATCATGAAGAAAGTGGAAAACCGTCCACGTCCTCATTCTAACTTTTAGCAACTAGCATGGAAAATACTGTGGGCCTGAGAGAGTGGAAAGTACAAACTGAGTAATTAACTGAATTATTTAATTACTACTCATAGGAAAGCGTTGATCTTTGCTGATCAAGGTCACCGGAAGAGAGCAATTTGGAGTATTTCCGAAATCTGAATAAATTAAGTGAAGACAATTCAAAGGAAGTAATCAAATGAAAGCAAAGGGTTTCTCTTGTATGGTCTACTCAAGGTTACCTTCTGTTGTAGCTCTACAAGTCAAAACATTTTGTCTTTATGACAGAGTACACTTGCAATGTCGAATACTTTAAAAATCTTATATTTCATTCAAATGAACTTCAATGTAACGGACTGTGTGAAATAACGCACTAAGCATAGTTTTATATCACAGCAGAACCTGGGCTACAAACGCATAATCTATTCTTACATGGCCTAATAACTCAAACAAAAACTAAAGGAATTAGCAGATGTCAAAATTCATACAGCTCCACCTGCTCATCCCGCTCGCCACATTTCTAACTGTACAACACTTTGTGCTGTACAGCAGGGCTTCTCAAACGTTTACTGTAACACCCGAAAGTTCAAGCCTGAACGGGTGTGGCAAAACGAGTCCAGACAGCGTTGTGGACTACAACCGTAGCGTTGGTGGTGTGGACTAATAACAGAGTCAGCCACAAAGCCATGAAGTGATACAATGCTTTTGTTTTTCAGGGTTATCCAGTCGTGAACAGCTATGTGCTCCACAAGGAGCTGTTCAAGTTGAGGCGAGGAGCAGTTGGCCAATGAGATGCTGGAGTTTGCTAAAAGCTCAGCAGCCACCTCAACCGCACCTCTATAGTTTCCTGAAAGTAAAGTGGTTCGGTTTGGATTCAACATTCAGTTCATTTGTGTGGTTATCTTGGAAAAATGACAGGTTAGGTCAATTTTATTTATTTTCTTTTTAAGTTCAAGCTACTGTATTCGGATAACACTCTTAGTGGCATAAAAGTGAAATATTTGAGAAAATACAAATGGCACAAATGATGTCAAAAAGGCCACTCACCTGAAATGTCTGTACTGAAAACTTCCTAATTTTGTTCTTTACTTTATCAAAGTCTAACTTTGCAAAAGGAACGGTATAATCCTCCTGAAAGCGCCTTTTTGGGGGGGGCAAACCTGAGGCTTTAATTTCTGCTGTGTGCCATCTTCATTCACTCTTAACCAGTAACACATACGGTGAGTATTACACATCTGCACAATTCTCAGGCTGAGTTGAGTTTAGCTCAGGTAAAAGCTTTAAGTTTGGTTGCACATTAGAAGAAGAAATGCAGTCATATTGGAGACTCCAAGACTAGAGTAGACATGGTACATAGCCTTCATTGCATTCTTCATGCCGTATGAATTTAGAAATTATTTGTTTTTAAAGACATTTTATTTCAGCAATATACCAAAGTCTTTATAAATATTCCCTTTTTATGAGAAAATGGCAGATCTGAGAGGATGGAAATGAGGGAATGAGCACAAAAGATGTTTTTACTGTGATCTTAGAGTCGGGATTAATCACAACACACACACACACACAAAACCATCTTGACACAAATATAATTACACTGAGGTGTTTAGTGTATAATAAGCATAGTCGACTAGGTTTTGATGAATTAGATTCTTTAATTTTGTTTAGCTCACTTGCATGTTTTACTTAATTTCAAAGTATCTGCAATAAATACAGCGACTAATGTACACGTTCACTTCTGACAGACGAGAGGCTGGTCGTGTCTTTTTTCGTATACATTATTTTTGCACGCCGCCCCCCGGTCGATTTTACTGGTCTGGCCCGCGTTGAATCGAAGTGGGCAGTATCTGACCCGAACCTGAAATGAGTTTGATATCATAAACCCTCAGGGACTGAACTAAGATCACCTGGGAAATGGATGCACATTACAGGCTGCAAGGGCTTGAAATGGTTTATTTACAAATGGGAAAGCCCTCTGATGCAACATGTCACATTACCTTGAAGCCGCCAACAGATGTACAATAACCATTGTGTGCGTTTATGTGACATTTATGGATTGGAAGGACCTTCAGTAGTTCCTTAGATATGACTAAACAGCCATGTGCCCTCCTCTTTGTTTAGCTTTTGTGTTCAACGGAGACTTATGGAGTACGGCGTGAATACGGGAACAAAACATACCTGCAAGTGAGCGATTATTACTCTCACAAACTTTGCAGGAAAGAGCATGAAAGTCTGTGAGTCTGGACTTTGGGTTTGGAAAAGGGCTTGGTCCGATCCGTTCCTCGCAGTCGCCGAATTTGACGTTCGAGCAAAATGACCCTTTCAAATATTTCTCCAGAAACATTTTCTTTCTTTCGACGAGAATAAACTAAACAGCAAAAGGTGAGAAAGAGGTTGGTATAATCTGTAGACTGCATAAAGTGATGACTAACAGATCGCAGTTGGACTTTAAAAGGGCGCTAAATTCCAAATTTACAACATTATTTCAACAGCAAGCAACTACTTGCCATGTAAAGATATTATAGTATTGCTGACCTGAGCAGACAATAAGTCACTGTGCATGTTGTAATCAAAGCTTCTCCTTGTTTATCACCCGGCTTGCTAATCGACGCCGCTCTGCGCGAACACAGCTGACAATGTGCCATTCGACCGCCACAGGAACGATTGTGGAGGCCATCCCCGATTCGCCTTCACGCTACGAATTTGGAATTTAGTGCCTTTAAAGCATTTTGGCTCCCTTTGCCATCAAGGCTCATCATTAACTTTCCCCTGAGGCTTCTGTGTTGGGTTGTGTTGTATCAGAGTCTTCCTTGCTGTCAGATGAGTTTGCACCTGATGTTTCTGTAGATGCAGAGTCTTGTGAGGTTGGCTTGGTTTCTGAGGATTGTTCTTGTTCTTGTTCCTTCTCATCTTCTTGCGGATAGAGCTCCGGGTAACGCTGCATACACTCCTGCATGGCCCTGAAATTCTCCAGGCAGTCAGAACCCTTTACGTCCTCCTTACTGTAGTGGAAGCAGGAGAAGGCATCCTTAAATTCAGTCCCACAGGGACCACTGGCCATCCCGCCCAGACATGGGCAGTTCCAGTTTATCTCTCCACTGGGAAGAATCAGACCTAAGACGAGAGAGGAAAGTTTTAAATTAATACACAGGTTTAAATTTGCAAATAAGTCTGAAAACAGGGTTTTCTTGGTAGTGCTACTGCTCCTCACCTCGTTCCTCATATGGATCATTAGGATCTTCCTCAACAAGCTCTGCACTGCTGGGTGATTCATGATCCTCTTTGGTGACAAAGATAATTCTGTCTTTACCTGTTGAGAAATATTTGAAAGAACAACTCAAACAAACAGTCAATAAAAAGTACTGCCTCAACTTCATTTTCAATTTGGGGATTATAAAAGTAGAAAACATTTGAACAGTGTACCGCACGTTGCTGACTTTACCCGCTGGGTAAATCAAACCCTTGAACATTTTTCATTGCCATTCAAAGAATGCTCTGTCAGTGCAACTTCTAGTGCTCCTGGTGTCATGAGTGGGTACTTGATATAAAATATTAAAAAGGTATTAAGAAAAGTGCTGCTCCTCCCCAAATCCCTAGATTTGCAGAAAATTTGAATTTGGTTCTGGAAAACGGATGGGCATTTTCCCTTTATTCTCAAATTCTACAGCCTAAACATGACCTGTAATTGACAGATCAACGGATTGATGTTACAACCAACAAAATAAGTCGTGCAACATGAACATGTTTTGACTGATTGTGGTGAACACGACCAGTTGAGTAGTGAAAGAAGCACAAGAGTTCCTTTAGATCAGGGGTTCTTAACCTTTTGACCTACTTTAATAATAATTTTGAAGGTAATAGAAAAATAGAAATGTAATTAATTAATAATATGGAGTAATAAAATGTATATGAAAAGTGCAAAGGAAAACGTAGCCTTATAATCTTCAAATTACATTGATTAATGCTTCATCAGTAAATATTTTGGCATCACAGAACCAGCAGTTCCTCTTCAAACCTTCACATGAAAACACGTGACGGCGAATCATATATAACCATCGAAATGTACTATCAAAAGTAAAAGGATTTGCAACACGATGTCAGCTCATTTTATTTGGTCAGTACTGATGCATCAATGCTGAGGTAGAATTTTAGAACTGTACTTTCTAATAAGGGCGAAGCGAGTTAAAACTACTTTAATTAAATGGTGTTTAATTAAATGGTGTTTTAAGGATACAAATCTTGACGTGTGGTGAAGTCAAGGACAAAGTGTGAGGAGGATTCAAGGTGACTGTGAGAGTAACGATAACGTTACATCAGTGTGACTCATCGTGACACGTCCATCAGTCCTGTTCCCTCCTGATGTGTCGGGTACAAATTGTTTAAGCCCTGGTTCTCATAGAAACAAAATACTTTCCTAGTTGACAACTGGGAAAAAACACACCTTTTCTCATTCAGACTTAACGTTAAATAACACTCCAGGCTTAACGGTACGTTAGCTCTACAGAGAAGTTAGCCGGTTAGCACACGATGGTTACCTTCTTCTCTGACAGAGCTCATTTCTTCACGCTGGGCGGATAGAACGTCTCCTTTTTAAGTCACAGCAACACCAAGAACAACGAGTCTCACTAACACGCTACACAACACAAGAATAAGCACCAAAGGTGTAGTGCAGCATCAACAGCTAGCGTTAGCTGGTTTCATAACCATCTTCTTGTGCGGGCCGTCTTCTTCTGCGTTTCTGTTTGCGGGAGCGCAGACGGTCGGCGGCGCTCTGTCGCCCCCAACAGGACACGCACAAAATGATCCTTACGATTGCGCACAAGCAAGATTTTTTTCTGATGATTCTTAAGTTTCGTTGTTATGGATTCTATAAAATACTTTTAATAAATACATTTTGAAACAAGATATAAAACATTGAAAGGAGGATTGATATGAAAACTAGGAGCGTAAATTACATACAGTGTATTGATATCCACTACAGTGAACCACTTTAACACAATGGCTTACAACTCGGCAACAAATACCTGGCTGGGATATATGGAGTATTGTATTGTTGCCATAATAAAAAAAAAAGTGCTAGTACCTAGACAGTGGCAAAAGAGTGGCAGACCGGCGTGGTGGTACCTCTCTTCAAAAAGGGGGGCGAGAGATTGTGTGCCAATTACAGGGGTATCACACTACTCAGCCTCCCTGGGAAAGTCTACAAAGGAGGGTTCGCCCGATAGTCGAACCAAGGATTGAAGAGGAACGATGCGGTTATCGTCCTGGTCGTGGAACGACGGACCAGCGCTTTACTCTTACAGGAATCTTGGAGGGGGCCTGGGAGTACGCTCACCCAGTCTAGATGCGTTTTGAGGACTTACTTGGGGCCATCCAAATCCCCGTACGCCCAAAGCGAGCGCTGTGTTCGTGTGCTCGGCTGTAAGTCACTCGTTTCTGGTGGGGGTCGGCCTTCGCCAGGGCTGAGCCTTATCACCAATCTTGTTTGTGGTTTTCATGGACGGGATATCGAGGCGTAGTCTGGGGGAGGAGGGTCTACAGTTCGACATCTTTAATTCCTACCCTCACCTATGGTCATGACCGAAAGAACTAGTTGATGGGTACAAGCAGCCGAAATGTGTTTCCTCAGGAGAGTGGCTGGCGTCTCCCTTAGAGATAGAAGTTTGGGGTCCCCTGCTGGAGCTCTTGCCCCAGGATAAGTGGTTGAAGATGGATAGAACTTCGATGAAGTAATTTGTTTTGTGAGGTAAATTTTTGTAGACCATCTTTCCCTATAGGAGGATATCTTACATTACAAAGCCATGCAGAAGACTAAGACAAGTAGAAGAGTCAATATACTAAGCCTTTTCCCCACAAAAAGGTTTTATTGAGAATGTTTTTTTTATAAGTTTGTTCTGAAATGCATTTAATTTTTACATATTCAAAAGATTGTATTTTACACAAATTCAAAGTTATTCAATGCATGGCTTATGTACAGTAAAATTATAATTAGTTTTTCAGGTGTGAAAAAAGTGATTAATGCAAGGACGCGGAGAGCAGACAATTAAAAACAAAAAATAATCTTAGATAGTGGGAGACTGAATGTGAATAGTGAGTTAATACTGCTGCTGCTCCCTGGGAATGCCATACATTAAAAACAGTGACAGGTGGACACCAATGTGTGCTCCACATCATTCGAAAATATTCTGTTCAAATTACAGCTATAACACAGGGTCACAGATCAGAAAAAACACAGTACTTGAGTCAGTTAAGATTCTGTTCCACACCGTCGCATAATTGTCAGGCTGCTGAAAAAAATAAGATCAAGCTGAAAATAAAAAGTATGAACTAAGACACCAAGCAGAACATTTAGTACATTTCAGCGCACAGCAGGCAGTTGACCCCCATCATCCGTGTCGAGTATGCCTGCATACTGAAGCGCTCTATCGTCAGTCCGAAAAAAGGACCAAACTCCCGCAGGATCTCATCTCATACAAAAAAGAAAGCCTTTAAATTCATTTTGGAAACTTTAACTTTGAGTCAGTTTGACAATCTGATGAAATACAACTGAAATGTCGGTCTTTGTGTTGCTTTGGAGGATTCAAGGCGGGAACAACAAGCAGAGTAGCCCTGCCCCCTCATAAGGTCCAATTTGAGCAGAGATTCCTTGGTCATCCTGAAAAGTCGAGTTGGCGATGCAGGGGCTTTTCGGAGATGTAGAATGAATGTAAAGTTGGTGATCCTAATAAAAGTTGGTAAAGGGTGGGAGGATATTGGCTTTTCTAAAAGAGCAGAGCCCCCATGCTGCCTACTTCACTTTGCTCTTTTACAAAGATTTCAAAGTACTGATAGATGATAGTGACGGCCAGCAGGATACCGGTGCCAGAGCCAATGGCGCCAAGAAAGTCAGCCATTACTGACAAACCGCCGATACACAGTCCACCGAAGGCAGCAGCAGTAGGGATGTACCTATGACACAAAGCAGGGAGATTGAGACAAATATCAATACATATGATTTCAACTCTGTTATGCAAAATAACAAGACCGGTAGATATTCAAATACATTAGGTATGATTGCAAAGTAGATGAGCAGGGTTGCATGTCTGACGTCTTCAACTTGTTTATGTACACCTGTGCTTTTCCGTAAATGTGCAAGTAGACAGTCGGAAAGTTTACGGTTAAATTACTTTTAATTTGCCAAAATGGTGGAATGAGCGCTCTGATGACATCAGGCAGAGACCATTTACATCTTCCGCTGCAAACTAAAGACACGCCTCTTCAGACTATGACGCGACTGAAAACACTAACAAATTGTAGCACTTAAATTATACTTATAATGGATCTTATCTATAACAAGTTGTAAATTGGCCAATTTGATGAAATTGCACTTTCTTGGTTCTTGCCCTTCTGGGTTTGCATCTCATAAGGTTCATATGGTTGAAATGCACTTAAAAGGAGTTGTTTTGGATAGAAGCGTCAGCTAAATGACATGTAATGTAACAATACCAGATGTAAACCACTCTGCCCTATGCTCACGATCCCTTACCCAATAATGTGAATTTGTGATTAAAAATAATTTTAGACGAGGCAATTAAAGGAAGGTACGGTGAAATAAGATGTCAATGAGTTGCTTTAAAGATGGGAGTTATTTAATGTTAGTGACAAAAACATAAGCAACGGTATTTCATGATGAGGGACTATATCTGCAGCTGATTAGCTCTAAATGAAATGCAAGATATCTATAAAAGACTAAATTTGGGGATTTTACCTGTTCAGTTCATGGACCATTGAGGTTTCTCTGTGTCCTCTCATCACCATCTGCTGCTCCTTCAGCTGTTTTGCCACCTGGATTAAATGAAAGAACCGCTCTTTTAAAAACAAACTGTTTAAAATAAACTCATTACGACGCCTGCCTGCAAATGGCTACAACTTACATCTTTTGCAGATGAGCCTGAGACTTCAATCCAGGTCTTTGAGAAAAAGGCACATGATCCGAGCATGAAGACAATGTAGATGACTGCATGGACTGGGTCATCAAGAACGGAGCCAAATGATTCAGGGGGAGAGAAGTAGTAACAGAGCCCTCCCACAGGGTAGGCACGGGCAGGACCGCCCGACGTTGCATCCTACAGACATGAGAGAAGAGTTAAAGATTCGAGCAGCTCGGATTAAGAAATACAAATAAAAAAGGAAAAGATATTTTTAGTCATGCAAACTAATCAACAAAAAAAGTAAACACTTTTATATAAACATGTGTGACTGCAGTCTCTTTATCAGACTGCACACACTGTCTTCAAAGAAATTTCTGGGTAGATTTTAAGAGGGTTTGAAAGAAAACATCTGATCAAGAGTATACTTACAGACCAAGTACCAAGCAGATTAACCAGGAAGTTGCCACTGAACCGTGTGGAGAGCATCTGGGAGATGACATACAAGTTCGAGACCAAGGCAGACTGCAGGATGATGGGGATGTTGGAGGTGTAGAAGAGCTTGATGGGGTAAGTGTTGTACTGCCCACGGTAGCGAGCTGACTTGATGGGCAGATCAACTCTGAATCCCTGTTGGAGGAGATGGGTGTGAGCAAGTCCTTAATTGTTTACATCCCCCTACATCATTATCTTGTCCATTAAAATATAAAGTTACACATTAGAAGCTTTGAGAAAAGTTGCGTATTAAGAAAGGCCATAAACTCACCTGAAAGTATATCACTACAGCAAAGACGAATACTGTGGCGATGAGGTTCATCAGGTTGGGAAGGTTCTGTCTGTAGAAAGCCTCTCTCAAAGCGCGAACTTTGTCCGTACGAGTGGCCAGCAGATGGAAAAGCGCAATGATTGCTCCCTCAAACTCGGTACCTAGAAAGTGACAGGAACAGTGTGAGAGATGATCCTGTTGAGTACAACAGCTGCACATTTGTCTATGCGTCCTCTGTGGCTCTTGCCTCTTCCAGTGTTTACAGTCGTGGGGCTGAAGGCCTTCCAGACGATAGTCTCACAGATGTTGGTGGCAATGAAAAGCGAGATTCCTGAACCAAGACCATAACCCTTTTGGAGCAACTCATCAAGCAGCAGCACGATCAGCCCAGCAACAAACAGCTGAGGAAGAACAGACAGGGATACAGTCAGCTGAAAAACACTGCGGCAGATGTGTGGAATTGTTTACTTTGTAATGAATTCACATCCTTTTTAAAGTCTAAGTGGTGTATCCTCACTATGCCAGTTATACCCTTAAACGAAACAAAAAAGTGAGCTGCTGGAGCATATTGTCCTTGGTGAGTAAACTCCATTCATCTTAACAGGACTGTTGGTCATGCAATTATAATAATCAATGACTAACGGTATAACTTGACATAGTTACATTTATGCAATCTGCTCCGATGCACATCTTTGCACTTTTTCAAGATTGTAGTTTAATCCCTTTGATTAAAAGGAGAATGATATGCCGAGTAGTGAGTAGATGTGTCAATATTGGAGGAATTTATCTGTGATAATAAATCCCCACTACGTAAATGGCACAATCTTGACTCCAAATAAAATTGTAACTACAATCTGCATCGGTTTGTTCTATGATATTAGGCATTTTTAGTTTTATAATGAATGAATGTTTTGAGCCATCCAAGTACATATTTTTAGTCAAAGTACAAAATAGTTATGACAAATTGAGGAAAGTTTTGACTCTCACCTGAATGATGATGAGCAGACAGATTCCTGCACCCATCTCAGAGGGATCTCCATACATGCCAGTCATTACATATACGATGGCCTGGCCGATGGTGATGATCATTCCAAATACTGCAAACCATTAGGAATGGTAAGACAATCTATAGATATAATTGTAGATACCTACCATATGCTCACATACGTGATTTCTGTTTACTTACATTTCTGAGCTCCATTGAAGAGGGCTCTGTCCTTTGGTGTGTCTCCAACCTCAATGATCTTAGCACCAGCCAGCAGCTGCATGATTAGGCCTGAGGTGACAATAGGCGAGATACCTAGCTCCATCAAGGTACCTGGGGACAAATGTTCATGTTAAGATACCAGTGAAAGAGTGGAGACATCCATTACTCTGGTTATTAGCAGGACAAATACCTCTGTTTGAGGCCAGAATAACTCTCATCCAGTAGAATGGATCTGCAGAGTCTGAGGACATAATGCCAAAGAGGGGGATCTGCAGAAAAAAAAAAAGTCAGAATTATTTTAACTGTGCCTATAAACTTGCAAGAAAAATAATTATTAATTCTACAAGTGAAACCCTTCATTCAGAGTTGGGATTGCTTGACAATTGTCAGAATACGCAGAATGAAGTCAGTGTGTGTTGTAATTCCACTTTTCCTGTGCCTCCGAGTGTATGATAACATGCACCACTGGCTAGCTCTTGGTCCCCACTCTGCAATTTCCCCTTACTGCAATCACTGCTGATAATGCCTTCACAACAGTTGCAGTAGCGTAGAGCCCTAGTCATCTAAACAGTGTTAGGTCTGTCAGCACAGTTACCGTTGTTTGCACTTTTTATTGACGTTAGCATTGTTAACTCAGAGTAACCAGCTCAACCATCGCCATGTCTAACAGACATTAGCCATGCTCTGAATTTGGCATTCAGCACCTTTAAACTTTTGAAATTTGAAAAGCACCAGGCACTTTTTTGCACCAATTGATTTAAGTGCAAGAGATTGTAATGTACAATTACAAATAAACGAAATTATTACATAACGTTAGAAATGAAACTACGTGCATGTTTTTATTGGCAGCAAAACAACCAACATAGCAGTTAACTGTCACTTACCTGGCAACACACCAGGAAGATGAAGAGGGTGATGGCAGTCCATAATACCTTCTCTCTGAACTGGATCTGTTAGACAATGCCAGCACGTGAAATATTAAACGAAAAAAACATTTTAAATTAGTGCCAGAAGCAAATGTACTAATACACGTAATACAGACCTTTCTTTCGGGTTTTTGGATCTCTGGCAGCACTGCACAGAACGGCTTGATCACCTCCAGGAATTTGACTGGCAACAAGAAACACAGGAGCATTAATGTGACTTGTATGGAATAATAGGTGGTCACCAGTAGGACGTGGCAGTGAATGGTGGGCGGACTCTACACAGACATGAATTCACTAACGTGTACCAAAAAGATTCATGTCAAACGGGTGGATATTTATCACCGGGTTTCCAGCTATGATCGATGACCTTAATATCATTGCTACGTCGCGTTAGGCACATGATTTAGGAACAGCACGCTGAAGATAACACCGGTTCTGTTATGCGTCGTCATCACTAGACTGTCGGCGTCTTTGAATGAGCAGCTAGCAAGTTAGCTACGAGGACGTTACCACCGACAAAAAGCCCCACCGTGACGGTTCTAGAGTCTCGAACCAAGATGGAAATCCCATCGTAAAATAAATACTACCCAATTGTTTATTGGAATCCACCAACCATTTGCCATCAAAAAGTATCTCGCTAGCACAAAATCAACTGCCGACTAGCTAGCGTTAGCTATTAGCAGCGCTAGCTAGCCTGCTATCAATGCCAGCGCTAATACCACTAGCTAACCGAGCTAAGTTGAACAAATCAGTTAAAACTATAGTTAGGGAACCCGAACATATACTATCGATACACTATCGTACATTTCGTCTGCAAAAGTCATACTCACTGCCCATGATGTCCCAACCTTCCTTCTGCGTGCTCCTTTACTGTATAAATCTGACAAGACTCAATCTCACGACTGACTGCGCCGCCGTGGGGAGGAGGAAGAGGAGGAGGAAGAGCAAGAGGAGGAGGAGAAATTTAACAGACACGTCACCACTACGGACACGAAGAACAAGGATTTAAAGAACCAGCCTCTACCGGTCGACACATGCCACTTTTCTTTTTCTTCTTTAAAAAAAAGTATAGAACACGTGGTCAATTTAGTTATTTGTTGATAATAATAATAATAACAATAATAATATAACGTTAACGTTATATAATAATTAATATTGATTATTATTTTTTACCCTTTTGACACATACACTTCTCAATTTTGTTTAATTTTGAATTTTAGATTTGTATCTTAATTTGCCGACATTGTTCCTAGATTTGTTGTCAGTACGTAAACAATCGCACGCCTTCTTATTCTCTCCCGTGCGGTTCTTCCCAAAAACCTTCACGTTTCCACCAGAGAGCAGCAGTGGCTTAAAAAGATCTCTGGTCCACTTCAGGAAATGCAGGCGGGTGAAGGCAATTTGGCTGTTTCTTCTACCAGATAACAAAGTTTACACCCGACACAACCATGAAGGTGAGCACGAGCAGTTGAAACTAACTAATGGCATCCCAAAGCCCTGCAAATAATCTTTCATTTGTAAAGATCATCATGTGACATCAGTTATTGTTTTTGAGAGACCCTGCTTGATGTCAAATCGTAGTAAGAGTTACCACATGAACTGAAAAAGTACCACAGCCGTATGATATTCATGTCCAACATGTCTCACTGTACGTCCAAGTCGTTAGTATCAATGTCAAGATTGGCTTGAAGTACCTTGATTTTCTATTTGTCATGTCTTTCTTTCTTCAGTGAGCAGTAAACAATGAACATTGACTTTCGGGTGATAAGAGGCTTAATCATTTCTAGTTAAAAGAAGATGATGGCACAGACTGTAGAGAAAGAGCTCAGTCACAACACTCCCTATGAGTGGAGTGCCCAAAGTGTTTTGGCACTGTAGGAAACGATAAGGGAGAGGCTCCTCCAACATGACAAAGCTGCATCTGAGGCGTTGTCTCGGGCTGTCTGTTTGATTATTACACTGCAGGCAGGACACAGGTGTGCTGAGAGCAGTGTACAAGTCTCTACACACTTTCCAGAAACGCACTGATACCCAGTAGTTTAGTATTCAGATCCTTTACTTGAGTAAAGTAAAAACACAACAATATTAAATTACTGCATGACGAGTAAAAGTCCTGTATTCGAAAAATATGTAGGAAATAACTCCCCTACTTGACATAATTATTTTCACCAAGATCACAATTAAAAATACTTATTATGCAGAACCTTTGCTAAATTTGTATGTTGCATTTTTTGCTGTAGATGTTGAAGGTCCATTTCAGATACTTCATATACTGTTGAGCAGAGGTGTGGACTCGAGTCATGTGACTTGGACTCGAGTCAGACTCGAGTCATGAATTTGATGACTTGAGACTCGACTCGACAAAACGTACAAAGACTTGCAACTCGACTTGGACTTGAACACCGATGACTCGTGACTTGACTTGGACTCGAGCCTTTTGACTCGAGAAGACTTGCTTTTTCCCATGAAAACTGGGGGAAAACATTTTCACACCACCGCGCCGCGCTGTTTATCTGCATCTGTCAAAAAAATGTGCGCCACCTGTATGCAGAGAGCGCGCGCTGCCTGAACAACATCCAATCACTGCAGTCCATTTGACCGTATCAACGAGACAGCTCGTTCATGGTTACAAAAATCGGGATTTTTGAACCCGGATTCAGACTCCGATGGAAATCCTCGCCAACATTATGTCAACGTCCGTTTTAAAGTAGTGTAATGAGCTGAGTTAAAGTTATTAGTTAATCAGTTATGCAGATGTTGCATGTGTTCACGTTATGCTCTGTTACCAGCTGTAGTTACGCGAGACAACCCGAGTTTTGGGGGGCCGTGTATGCGGAAGTGTTCGTTCGGCGTGGTGACGGCCAACAGTGACCGAAGTTGAGTTGTTTTATATAAATAAATGCAGCGGAGTTGCAAGCCAGTCATCGCCTCCTTATTTACGCTGCAGCATTGGGGTGAGCGTTACAGTACTATAACACAGTCACAGTCGATCCACCATTACCCTTCCCTTCGTAGTCTAGGTCTGTGAGGCAGCGCACCATCACCCAGGGTTCCCAGTCCCGACTATAATAAAAGGACTCGAAATGACTCGAAACTAAAATGGTACGACTTGTGACTCGACTTGAGACTTGTTGGCTGTGACTTGTGACTCGACTTGGGACTTGCTTCGTCTTTGACTCGACTTGACTCGGGACTCGAGGGCAATGACTTGAGACTTGCTTGTGACTGGCCTAACAGTGACTTGTTCCCACCTCTGCTGTTGAGATAGATAGACATATTGATAAATATATAAATGCGTAAACTTAATAAACATAAACATTGTTATGTCACAGCCGCAGTACAGAAACCAAACCACACAAGACCAGTGCAAAGAAACAAATACACACAAGTACTAACTAAAAGAGTTAAAAGTAATTGGAGCTGTCAAACAGACGTAGTGAAATGAAAAATACAATATTTGCCACTAAGATAAAGTGGAGCAGAAGTATTAAGTTGAAGAAGATGGAACCACTCAAGTAAAGAACAAAACCATTTCAAATTTGTACCAGTCCTTTATGGAGAATGCATGCATACCCAAAAAACAAGTTCTTTATTTTTTGATGACATCAACTCGAGCGACAGACACAGAACTTTTCTCCGGGAACACAGTTCATACCAATATGAGAAAATATGGTACTTTCAGCTAGAGTAAGACTAAAAGTCTAAATGAGACCAGCAAAAGTAAACACAGTACATACACAGTTTGTACAGGTGAAGTCTAATCTTATTTGGCAAAAAAAAGGCTTTTTCACTCTTGGTGAGGTGAGACTCTGGTGTCTCAGCTGTAAACATGAGGCCACAGCACAACAATGAGGAATGGGGAAACAGCTCGCTGGCTCTGCTGGCAACCAGTGGCCTCTTACACAAGCCCCTGTGGGACTGCGAGCTGTTGTTTGTTGAGTTTTTTTTTTTTTACAGACAAAATAACATGACATCATGTGTTCATCGGTGAGCTTCAGAGGGGTCTGTGGCTGCTGGCCGCAGCTTCACACTCAACAGACAAAATAAAAGATGTATGCATCTTCTAATTGAATTATCAGGAAGAAAGGAAATAAACAAAATACTTTTCCAAACTATTTTAGCTTGAACTAATTCTAGCATTACTGACTGCCACATGTTTCAAGATCACACCCTGTATTTCTTCTCTTTGTTGGTGTGCACATGGACATATACAAATGTTGCTTGAGCCCAGGTGTTGGTTGCGTAAGAGTCTGCGACGTTGACGTAACGTGAAGAAATGTTGAATTCCTTTCCATTATTTTGGTTGCTCGTTAACTACCCAACACTCATTCTTCTCTCACATTCTTTTCCGTTTTGTCTCAGAGACAGTTTCGCTCTCTTGTTCACAACACCAGTAAATACTCTGCAGCTAAGCGAGGTCCCCCACTGTACACACTCAATCTCTGTTACCATCAGCGAGGCCAACTTTTCACTCTAATTTAAACAATGTTGTGTGTGTTTGAATTTTTTGGTTACAGTTAAATCTATGTGTGTATCACACTTCTAGACTTCTGGGACAGGACACGCCAGGGGCTTTGGAAAGATCACCATCTGATGTTTATAGTAACAAGACGATATTATGTTCCCTACCAGCTTCTGGTTCTGTCCATTAGGTTTTTGTAAGGAGGGGGGAGTCCCTGCTCAGGTTTCTTATCCCACTTTTGCTCTCTGTCTGCTTTTACGGTGGGAAAGCTTTTCTCCACTGGTCACTTGTTGAGACCGCTATGCCTTCACATCTCTCTCCCATCTTATAAATGGTTGAATCACAAATTGTTTTGGATTATTTGCATGCACTGGTGGCCCACTGGTGAATCCTATTCATTAGATGGTAAACAACCGCTCTGAACTCCTTGCGACCCTTGGAATACAATATTCTACCACAACAAAGTATGTCTGATGTAAAAGAGGTTGTGAGTTAAATAATCCAGCAGACAGTAGAACATTGCGTCCTCAACCTCATGCACAAGAGTTACATAAGCATCCACACATGTAAAGACCTTTAACTCCTCCCTGCAGATTTTTTCTCACACAGCAGCAGAGAGTTAATGAAGAACAGCTTGGCTCTTTTCGCTACACATAATGATTACATGCAAAAGAATCTCCCTAAAGCTGGCAATCTGAACACTATCCATACAGTGTTCTTTTCTCTATGCTACAGGTCATAAGGCACCATGTTGTCCTCACAGCTGTGTTCCAAGCAGCTTTAATGTAAGTGTCTTATGCAAGCCGTTCAAAGGTTTACTGACATCTATACGCTTTGCGTAAAAAAGGTTGTGAGAGTCAAAAGACCCCATCGGTGAGGCGTCGCTGTTGTTTAAACACAATGAATTGCAAGGTGTCTCAGCCAAAGCTTTGCTTCTGCAAAACTTAAATGAAGACATCTCATGGACAACCACCAACAGACAGCTCTGCCTGAAAAGAATTATGTACTATAATATAACACTCAATCAACGCAACATATAATTAAGTCCTACATTGTCTTTTAAAAGTGACGGACTTCCTCCAAGAAACATAAATGAGAAGTGAAACTACTGTCAGAGTTCTATTCTATAACATGTATTATAGTAATTAAAAGGTTTCCAGCTAGGGAAGACTTCCATTTCAACATCCTGCCTGCACCTCCCACGCACACAGACACACTCACCCATTACAATACATCTGCAATTACTGCAGGGAGAAAGTCTGGCGTCACGTGATGTACGAAGCGGAAAATGTTTCCGAGGAGGATTAATGCAGCTTTCTTTTAAGAAGGACCAAAAAATCCCACTGACAGGAGAATGGGGTGCGAGCGGCAAGTCACAACATAACACTGCAAAGGTTCACCTTTATTAATTGCATCGTAGTCATCGGGGTAAATCCAGACCAGGAAAGATACACTCATAGCTTTCTTTGCCTGTCTTGGCCTGTCTGGGTTATTTTAAGCACACGCAGTCACTTCAATGCGATTTCTGCAGGGCGAAGGAATGTGTGCGTTCTCCAATGTGGGAACAAATATTTTCCTACGTCTTGTTGGGTGGTTTTATTGGCCCATGAAAGGGCTCACACACTGACTCACTCGTACATTGAGTGCCTCATTTAACCTGCATACAGTGAGGTGTGTGGTTCATGTTAAAGATTGAAAAAGTTCAAGATCTAAGTGACACTGTAATGTGGTGAGTAATTGGGGCCCGGGTGGGGAGGCGCTCCACAAAGACCGATTGACTGACGTGGCACCTGCATTCAGCTCTATCTCAGCTATCCATGCCTCTACTTGGCCCCCCACAGTGAGGCGTGTGGAATATTTTCCGGGGGCACAATTCGAGGGTGCATCTGTTGCTGCACTTAACCATCTGCATAATTATGTGACGCACACTTTATGGTGCTGTGCAGTGGATTTGATGACATTAATAGATCTGGAGAAAAGCTGTCGAGGGCCTGACACGACCTCGAATGGCGCTGGTGAGAAATGAGACACCACAGAGGAGTTACATAATTCCAGCTCTCATTTGGTCCCGTCAAAAAGCCAAAGTCTCTGTATGTGCACTGTTTATGCAACTAGCATTCAGGACTGCTCCTTCTTGTTCACATGGGGTAACTGTTGTTTTTTCGTCTTCAACAACATGACAACATGTTACTTTCTTTGTCCATTTTAAAGTTGTATGTAGTCTCGGCACACATCACAATCTCCTCTATTAAGAAAATGAAAATAACCGAGGGAAAGTGAATGGAGACCTTGTGATATTTAACAACGTTAAGGAGGTTATGAGACTACATTACGACAGTGCCAGCACGGTTACTACTGCTATAGAGGTAAAAATGTGATACAACTGGCCTGATATGAAAATGGATCAACGATTGTTAGCACAGTGTGTTCAGGTTCATGCTATCATAAATTCTTCCTCTAAGCAATTCATTCATCCTGGTGGGGGCTGTTTTATCTGATCCCTGCGTTGAGCATAGTTCAAGAAAAGGTAGCATCATATGCTTTGAAGTCTTTGGACGTGACCTGTTGCGTGGCATCCTGAACACAATACAGACACACAAACTTTCTCTTTTCAATTATTGAACATTTAAACCGTTTCATATTTAAACTCTTGAGGTAAATTATTCCATTTCCTGTAAAAAAAAAGAGGTATGTCAAAACTAATATTACCATGGTTTTCCTCCAAATTGTACATGAAATGGTATTAATCACTAATGCTCTCTCAAACTGATTAGACCCCTTCATGATGACAGGCATCTTCACTACTTACTAAAGCATCCTTTGAAATGATTCAACCCCCCCTGTCTCAAGCACATGGTGAAACTGAGCAAGGGCTTTATTAGTTCAGTTGTGCCTGAGATGGAACACATAAACTACATGTTAGAAACATGGCTGTGAAAAGCATTGTTCAGAGAAGAGACCATTGCCTTGCACAAATAGGGAAGGAGAAACAAAGAGATAGCAAAAGCACTGATATCGCTACAGTAGAAAGAATAGATTGCAAGTTAAAAGTTGAATGCCTTGTGGCTACACAACCTGGATGTGGCAGAAAGAGGAGGCTATCAGCGGCAGACAGCAAAAGAGGGCTCTAATGTGTACAGAAGATGCTTGTCACAAAGGGATCAAATCAGTTTGTGCTAGATTTGGGTAAAATGTTTGTAATATTCATTTCATTGAACTACTTAAACAGTTTTTGTGTAATTTGTTTTGTATACTGCTGAGAAATTGTATATTTGGCCAACGAGCGATGGGGGTTGAATAATTTGTATTGCAACTGTGGATGTTTGGGCGTATTATTTAAAACCACATGAACAAGCTAAATACAAGGCCATACAAGACCAAAGCATACTCAGCTTAATCCGTTATGATGCAGTTAGCAGATGAGAAGGGAAGGACCGGTTATTTTTAGATGTCAAAAGAGAAATGATAATCCCTCTTTATCTCGTGCCTTGTGCTATCATCTCCCTCTGCACCCCCCTCACTCCCTTGTGTCCTGAATAGACTGACAGAGGCAGAACGACATTAAGCTCTCCGTAAGTAAACAGAAATAAAGCCTCTGCGGTCTAAACTCGATTTGGAACAGCTCAATCAAGGGGTTTTCCTTATTATTTTTCGTTCGTATATGCACAAATGTATGCACTAATACGCTTATGTGGAATTTGACTCCAGTCAATCCTTTGCCTTCCACATACTGTACGGGAAAAATGTAAAAGAGAGTAAAAGACTAGAACACACTTACACACCAGGGATGAGTATGTGGGTCATCTGAGTCTGTCCCAGTTAAGTGTGTGGTTATGAGAGCGCTGGCCTGCAGCTTGCATGTATTTACACTCTCTTTGATGTCGTACAATGGTCCTGGTATAAAACCAGGAAGTTGCCGCTGTGTCTACGTCATCGCCCAGCGTTTGGAAATGTCACAAACAACCCCATCCTTTGTGTAAATCAGGTGTGCCAAGTTTGTGAACAGTGACGCAGCGTACTATCAGTGTTACTGTGGACTTACCCTCCTTAGCTCAGGGTGTTTTCCGGTGCTCGCTCATTTAACCGAGGAGTTCAGGGTCCAGGGTCCAGCGGGCTGATCTGAGGATGCTGCTTGGGATACGTTGACTGCTGGCTAACACCTCGCAATGTTTCCAGCTTAGCATTACAGCTCAACAGGAAGTTTTGTTTAATGTTTTAGGTGTATAATCTGATCCCGGGCGCAGATCAGTCACCGATGTCACTGCCCAACGGGAACCAGGCCAAAAACCCTCAGCCGCTTAATTGTGAACACTGTGGCTTTGATGAAGCATGTAACGTGAGAATTACGATCTTTGTATGACGTTATCTTAAGCATTATTTGCAAACAATAAAGTAAAACCCGAGAGGAAAGCTTGTTCCTTTGGTAGGGACTTTCCTGCGGATGGATTTTGTATTAAGTATTTAAGTGACAGACAAAGGACACAAACAGCTCGTACTGTTGAGAAATGTCTGTCACACTAACATCACCGCAGAGGGCATTTTATTTATTTTAGATAACAAACATCAACCTGAAACTACCTCAGAAAGTGGTTTTGGCTCACTCTTCATTCAGCTTCAGAGTCCATCTTTTTGATAGAAGAGCAAGTAGACAACCGATTTTCCTCTGGTGGGTGCAAAGCGAGCTCTCTTCTGCCAGGTGAAGCATTGAAATAGATCCATATGAAGATCATTCACAGGTGGCCTGAAAATGACATTCACAGATGTGGTTGACGGAAGCTTGAGTCTTAATCGGGTTAGAAATCAGATGCCTTGGACCCCTGTGTCCATTTGTAGAAACTGAGTCAATAATACACTCGTATGCATAAATGAACACAATGTGGACACAAGCTTTTACAACAAATTAATGCCTTTATTTCTCAAGACATTGTTAACACACAGGTTTACAAGAGAGCCATCGTCTATAATAGCTATAATAAAATAAATCAAAGTTGGTATCAGAACGGATAGTGGTGGTATGGAATGTAGCGGTTTCTTTTTACAATCCCTTCAAATAAATAATCTCTATATAGTCTTTGTAGCTAGTGTTTTCAATCAATATATTCTTTGTTTAATCAAAGTTTCAGGAATGAAGAGAAAATCAGACAAAAATAAGCACAGAGACAAAACAAAGATGATACCCTCTCCAAAAGTATTTTGTTTGTAAGCAAAAACAATAAAAAGTACAGGGGAGAGAAACTACTGAAAAAGCCCAATCCTTTTCTCTTGACCAATACAATCTTGTTCTTCCACCAAAAAGTGTCAAATACAAGTGCCTGGTGGACACAAACTATGTTTGTTGCAAGGGTCCGGGGAAACACCAATAAAAAGAAAAAAGAAATGTCCTTCTCCAAAGCATCAGATTTCAATAATTGCTACAAGTTACTGACCTAGCCAGCCACAGTCAGCTTGTACAGTCAACTTCCCCTCTAGTAATGTGCTATGCAGGACCGGCAGTCCAAACTTCATCCAAAATAAACCAAAACAAATGTCACATCACAGGTAAAGCACCATGTTGGACAACTACACTTGAGCTTTCGTTTTCTTCTGCCTCACACTCTCTCTCTCTGAGAGAACTCAACAATAAAGAATCTCGTCTGTACCAGAGGATAAGAGAGGAAAGGGTGCGTGGTGGGGAGGGGGCGTCCCAGGATGCTACAGGAGTCCCTGCGTTTGTTGAACGTCTGCGGCCTCATACAACGTTTCTCTATACACTATGTATAATAGAAAAGGAGCAGTCCCAGAAAGAGAAAAGTGCAAGTAAGGACACAGGGCGCCCTCGCCTCTTGTCGGGGGAGCGAGAGCGCGTGGACAATCACACGCCCTCCCTACTGACACCGGGGTGTCCGAGGTTCCCTCCCAGCAGTTAAGGGTCAGACCTCCACATAGGCGTGAGGCCGGTGCACCTTGGAGTAGCAGGGTTTCAGCTCCACGAGCTCGTCCCACCCTGGAAAATTAGACCATGTTGGCTCCAGCCCAGCATCAGTCAGTCAGTACTGTGATCCTCCAGCTCAGATATAATGCTGATCAAGTTCTGAAGGCCAAAAATGAAGCCACTGTCCTCGCCTTCGTGCACCACGCTGTCCTCTCCATAGTGCCGACAGGTAGTGTGAGCAAAGTCAATCATGCGCACGTCCACCGCCGGGCTGCTGGCCTCTCCTGTGCCGTGGGAGGAGCGACTGTTGCTGCTCCCTCCGGCACTGCTGCCTGCCGAGGAAGGTCGGGGGAAACCAAAGGCCCCCTCCTCTTCCTCCTCCTCCTCCTCTTGCTCCTCCTCCCCCTCCCCCTCTTCATCTTCATCAGACGGTTCATCCTCGTCACCCTCTTCCCCTCCCCGGTGCCTGGGTCTCGTGTGAGTCCTTCGAGGGTCTCCATCGTAGATGATGAGCAGGGAGCTTGAGTAGAAGCGGTAGGACTCGCAGGACTCCAGAGCAGCTTGCATTTCTCGGAGTCTGCGCAGCACCGGGGACAGCAGCTCCCGGCGAAGGCGACACCCGTCGTGGAAGAACTGATAGAGAGCCTCCTTGAAGCTGGCAAGAGTCAGCTTACGGCCGTGGTACTTATTCATGAACATCAGCTGGCCTGAGTCGGACTGGTACACCTGCAGGTTACACAGAAACATGAGCACTCCGGCTCGACGCGAAGCCAAGACAAAAACACTCATGCCAAAGGGGGTTGTGTTGCTTCTCGGCCGTACCTGCATGCCACAAAGTCGCACTCCAATAGAAGCCGATGTGCTCTGTTGACACTTGCGGATCTGAGTGGCCTTCTTCTCCTCTGATGCATCGTCCCCATGTTGGCGAGTTCCCATCTTCAAGTCCAAGACACACGGTACAGTGTAGCGCCATGTCAGGTTCTCCAGAAGAATAAATTCTGACAAGGGGGTTAAGGATCACACAGTAACAAAAGACCTTTAAAAACAAACTATTCATATTGACGTTTAAGACCCATTCGTTTGCTTCAGTGCACACAGACACCCAATGCCGGGCCGTGTATTCATGAAAGGATACTGTACTGGTTGCGGTGCTTTGCGTTCTCCTTCATCCTTTGTAAGTGCTGCTGGTGACATTTGAGACTCCAGGGGTTGTGTTTGATCTGTGGCACAACGTTGCCTTTCTCCAGGCTAAAGTAGAGAACCTCGGCCTGCTGCTGCATCTCATCACGTTTGTAACTGCAACACAACATTGGTGTTACAGAATGCATTGATGAAGACTCATCGGTTATAAAGTGACGTGGTGTTAGGAGAAGCATCCTCACCTCATGATCTTGTCTTCTTTACGGCTGTGGCGAGCTCGATCTTTGCTGTAGTTCTCATTCTCCACCAGCAGCGAGGACTGCTTCTTGTGGCTCAACTTCAGCATCTTGCTCTTGGGCTCGCAGTCTGCGGAGAGATCTTTGTTTTCCAGGTCCCCGGATTCACTGTGGAGGGGGTATGCGATGAGGCACAGGTTCCCTTCCTCATCTTCTTCAAAACTGACTGACACTACACCTGAGATAGAGGGGAGAACCAGAGAGTTGTTATGAGCCAATTCTATTATGTTAATGGTAACCATATTTAAAAAAAAAAAAGAATCCTTCCAAGTACAGTGACCATGCCTAGTGCACTCTCTTTTTAATTCACATTTAAATAGACATTTCCACAAAAAGATATTGACCCAGTCATGCATGTTCACATCTCCACATGCAGGTTCAGACGATAGACGGGACAGACAGGTGGAAGTGAAGAGTAGGATATTAACAATGAGAGTACGCATTATCACGAGCAACATATGTCAGAACACAAAAACTATCTTAATCATTTGTTATTGAAGAAACAAGACAAAATACCACACAAGTCTGAAAAGTGTCAAACTCAGCAGGAAATTTATTAGGCAATTGCTAAACATCCTTATGAAACACACTTTATACAGTTTCAAACAGTTGGAAATGACATGAAAAAATGGAAGTACAGTAATCCCTTTCCACATAAAACATCATACATTAATATGACAGCTAAATAAGCAGAAAAGGTGCTTATCTACATGACATGATCAGTGCATAACCATGATTCAGTGACAATGTATGTGTTTGTCTACACAGTTCATAATACAGCCTTGAATGAAACAAGATTTAAAGAGATTTTGCAGATTTCTTTTGTTTAGTATTAACCCATTTCCCCAACTCAAAATAGAAGGAGAGACAGGTTGAAGGGCTCAATGACCACTAAACATGTCTACCTTAATAACAATGATTATTTTATAACATCATCCACAGTCCCTGATAAAAAGTCCCTAAAAGGACCTGTGTGTGCAGGGTGGGGGAGGTGTAGCACTGAGAATAAACATCACAGCTGCAGTGGCTGATAAAGATAAACTAGACAGGAAGGAAGGAAGGAAGTAAGTGAACGAAAGTGACGGAGAGAGAAAGGTAGCAGATACACGGAACACTTTGCACCCAACAACACAAGTAGACGTTAATAAACACAGTATTTCTATATCAGGAAATTAAAAAAGATCGTTTACGCGGAGAACAACCACAGATAAAAGAGCGAATGTTCTTTTTTAAAAATGCGTTGGAGTTTGACCACTACACGGTGGCGCACAGGGCCCAGCGGGCACGTTTTTTTCCTTCGCCCAGGCCCTGACTGATGACGTCACCGCCCTACAGGAGGCCCTGCTCCTTCCTCGTGGACTGTGGCTGCACAGTCACCACCCAACACCTCAGTGACCGTGGGAACATGAGTCACTCACACGATAGGTGCATAAACTTAATAGTTTTATAGCCTGATTGGTTGTAATAAAATATTTAGGATTTTGTCCTAGTTGCAGATCATGATCGGTGTCTGTCATTTTAATTAGGTTCAAAAGTTCCGATTGCTCAATTTGGCTCTGTCTTTAACCCTTTCGCACTGTCCCCATGCTTAACAGTAAAGTTCCATTATTTTACTGATGTCTCTTCTTTATTAAATGTCCTTTCAAATGTGTTACGCTATAATGACAATGTCACCGATTTCAGAAGGCTAATCTCATAAACCCCACTCATTCTGGCTGGATTTAAATAGCCCCACACTGCGATTACTGAAGGGTCAGGTGCCAGTGTGTCTTACCTCTGTCCCGTGGCCACATCAAGGGGCCTGCAAATTGCTCCAACATGCCCTATGATGTGGTCACTTAAATAGAGGCTCGACCAAAAATACAAATAAAATGTGTACATATCACAGTGTTGTGTACGCAGAGTTATATGAGGCCTTGCAGCAATCCATCAAAACCACATAAAATAATACATCCTCACGATCAGATACATTTAATATTACATTCGGCAAAGAAGGGCTTGCACACTTTGTTAACATGAGCACAAGAAGTAAACAGGGGATACAGCTTGGTACCGTTACCAAACACATCAACAGCTCAGCAGATCGGGGGATGGGGGGACTTACCTTTATACTGAGGGGTGAACTTCCTCATCTCTGGGGGGAGGCTCTTGTAGAACTGGTGCTCCCTGGGTATGAGGGGCTTACATATTGTTTGTTCCCCAAACCGCAGCACGCAGGAGTGGCCTCCCACCTGGTGAACGAAAGGCTCAAGCATCACCCCTTTTCCGGGATATGGAGTCCCGTCCGCCTGCATGAGGGCTTCTAGAGCGGGACTCATCCTCACTCCGCATCGGACAACTGAGCTGGGGGGACCCACGTCGCTCGGGAGGCAAGAGGCTCGGCCGCTCGTTTGGCTCCCTATCCTCGAGCTTTTTTCTGTTAGCTTGTTAGCCTCCACAAGCACAGCGGTGGAAAGAAAAAAACAAAGGGCCGGACAGGAAGAACGGAAGCAACGACGAAATCCCTTATTTTCGTCTATTTTCCTTTAAGGAGAACATTTTATAAATTCCTCCGATATTTTGGAATATTCTCCGTTTTTAATGTGTAATAATATGCTACTAATGCAGCTTAAAAACTGCTTAAAACGTTTTTAACCGACGGCCGTTTCCGACGTGAGGCCGTTACCGAAAGTGACGCCAGATACTGATCCTCTAGCTACAAAGACAGCACAAACAGCCAGCAAGCCCCGCCTCTAACCCACCGCTGGCCAATCACAGAGCCGTAGCTGTCGCTGGGAGGAGACAGGGCTCAGGAGAGGGGCTCGAGCAGATCGCGCAAACAAAGAGGAAGGAGCGAAAACGGGGGGAGGGGTGAACAGGAAAAATACTCGACTCAAAAACAAAACACTCGCCAAGGACATTTGTTTTGCATTGTACTCTAGAGTTACTTGGGAAATAGACTGTAATCGTACTCTTACAACATGAAATGGAAACAACGAATTCAAATGGCAAGAAGGAAATCGAAACTGCACACAAGGCATTTGTTTGTGTAAATTCCGACTTTTGATTTCATTTCGAAGCGGACTTGGTGTTTACCTGGGACAATAAATGCGAAGCATATTTACTTGAGACTACTAGATGCCATGTTCACATCATATACAATAGAAATATTCCCTTGTTTACATCTCAGAAAGTGTGACCAGAAAACAGAGTTAATTAAGTGCTGGTTGAAACCATTACTATTTTATATATTATTATATATATCACATTTAATGGTTTGATCACGAACAAAATGAAAAATAGTTAGAACTGGATATTATTAAGGTGAACACTCCTAATGGGTTACACTGCAATAATTGACACCACATTGGGTTCATTATAAGCATGCTGGGCTGCTCAAGTCTCCAGTCGTACTAATACGTCTCAGAGTTGGAAGCTTACATCTTCTATTTTAACCAAAATAAAACCACTGAAACTCATGAGTGCTACTTATTCTAAAAAACCTTCCTGGCATCTAGTTTGTCCAATGTCTCCTTGCTAGACCCCCAACTATAAACTACACTTAATGAGGTAAGACCAGAATATACAGGCAGAGGGAAAACTTTAATTTGCACTTATTATTAAACCATTGACTGCCGTTTCATATCAGAAAAAGTAACTGCCCTTGTAGTTTGAGGTGTCTTGATGGAGAGTACCATAGTCAGCTTTGCATCCATGGTTTAAAGACATTTTATTCTACTGTGAGGCAGAAACATACATCTCTGGGAAAGTTATGGCCACAAGATATTCCCCCTGTAATTGCAACAGACCGATGTTGACGATACAAAGCTATCAGCAGACAGTTAACACAGTACATCATATATGGTCTTCAACCGGAATGGGTAATATCCGCAAAAACAGCTATGACGTAAGGCTTCAGATGTATACACAGTACTGGAAATGTGTTCATGAGAGGCACTCACCTTGATGAGTCTGTGCCAGACAAGCTAAAGCTGAGGGGTCGTGGGCAAGTAGACAGCCTAATCAGGCACTAATCTCTAATGTTCCAGTTCAGCACTGCGATTACAAATGGAAAGAAAGGATCCCAGGGCCAGGCAAGGAGGGGATTAAATGATCAGCACTCTAACAGGGAACCTCCTCCTCCCTTTTCACTGGTTTCACAGGTAAGGACTTCCAGGTGGTCTGGTGTGAAATGTGGATAGGAACAAAAAAAGAGAAGCGATAGTGTGTGTCTAATAATGTGTGTGTTAGGAGGTATACAGAACAATTAACAGTACAATACCAAATCTAAAACCCTTTAATGATGGCAGTCAATTTTTGGGGAAAGACAACTGTAGGCCTGTCCTGTTACCGTGTGAAGGATTTACTCTTGTGACTGGAAATATGTAGAGTGGGACTCAATTCTGGGGTTGGGATGATTGCATGTGCTCTAAATTTTGTAATGTCCAGGATGTCCAGTCAGATATTAATAAAAACTAGAGATCTGATTAAATTGTATCTTTCTAAGATATCTTCAACACACACATTTACACAGCAAACATCATTCTTTTAATCTTGAAAACTGAAATAAACCAAACTCTTCCAATTTGTGTCATAACAAATCCCACTAATGTCATATTTCCAGCATGAAAGATAGAAGAAAGTGTGTTTGTTCATGGGCAGAAGTTGCCGATTTTCAAGCAGAGTCACCAAAGCCTCATTGATGGGTCAGTGTTATGTCAGCTCAGCACGGGTTCTCCTCTCATGTCATGGGTCCGTACCCAAAGACAAAAGATTCCAGGCTGCACCACGGGGCCCTCAATCCAACTATCAAACACAGCCGTGATGCAACGTCCAACAAGCTCCTCCGCGCCCATTGTCCACCGGCGGCCTTCTACAAACACAGCAGTCATTGTGAACTCCACCCAACAGAGACGTAGCAGAAAGCCTCCGGAAGCGAGCCATGAGAAAATATATCAGCACTGAAACAATGAAAGGTGTTCTTCTCATTTTGAATCGAATGCACTGGACACGCCACTGTGTGCTTGGTTCTCTCTGTCGATTATATATCACAATTTTAATTGAGTTCTTCTGATGTTGTTTATTGATTCTGTCTTACTGACCTTCCAGTAAAACGACTAAATGCTATTTGAAAAAAACTCCAATCAAATCACAGTGTATACGTTTTATTGTCTCGTTCACCTGAGGCCCAAAACATCCACGACTTCAATGTTCCTGTGAGCTGCAGTTGTAGCTGTTGCTTTTTCCCCATCAACCACTGATACTCACTTAAAGGAATGAATGCTCTAACCACACTTTTCAAACTGGTTGGCCTGAGCTGGTGGTTTTGATACGGGCCTTCTTTTCAACATATTATGCATGGCCGTGTATTGGCAACAGAGCTATTCAACCAACATTCCATTTTTCAGTGCATTCATAAGCCCTCCCCCTCACTCTCAGGAACGAGTAGGAGAGCTTGCCTCAGAAAGGGGAAGGTCCAAAAGGCTGCGTCATTGAGACAAGGGATGCTCTTGTAATGAGAGTGTTGACAGGGATGAGTGTTGCTGGCACTCTGACACTCGATGCCAATTCAAGGACAGCCTTGTTTACATGAAATCCCCACCAGCACCAACGTTCCTCATGTCAAAATTGCAGTTGTAATTCTTGGACAGCAATGCGGCTGTTTGGAAAACGGTAAAGTCATAAAACGTGAATCAGGGCAATACACAGAGAGTAAACAAACCACCAGACCTCCTATTTAGATTGTCAATAACATTTTCTTGTGAACATTGGAACGCGCAGGTTGGCAATAAACTCTCTTGCATTAAAGCGTCAAGAAACTACAATATATTGTTCACACGGTGAGGGTTATAAAAAGCAGATGCTGGAGAGTGAAACAATGGAAAGGCTCTACCACAGGCTGATCAATGTGGGGAGTACGTTTAAATAAATTACATTATGCTGTTTCATTATCATTTTCAAAATGAATTTTAGTTTACACCAAGAAACTGAACTTAGAAAACTGTCTAAAAACATGGCCATATAAACAAACAAAAATGAATAAAAATTGCACAATATGCCAGCTATGTTTGAACTGCCCAACCACTGCAAATCTATATCTAATAGTGTCAACATCCTTGGTGATAGCTTTCCTTACTTTCTCATTAACGCACGGACAAGTTTAACTTCAGGTTTGTCAAGTGCGTTGACACATTCTTTAAACGCCATCCTGAAGCCCATTCCTGTGATACACATGGCCTGTCGCTGTAGGGGGAAGAGCTGTTGGAAGTGTCTGACTAATCCCAATAAACCAACCTCCTCCGGTTCAAAGGTCGAGAGAGAATTGGAGATGCATTTGAGCAACCTTATCAAAGATTTGAGTAACTCAATATTCCAGTGAGAAGGAAACACTTGGAAACACTGATACCGCGAAACAAGCCGTGTTATCTACTCCGTGTTGTGTGCCTTTCAGTGAAAGTTGAGGACATACACAACCTTATGGAATTGAGCCAAAACGAACTGGACTGGCTGTATCGACAAGGGGCAGGAAAGCCCCCAACAAGTGACAGAGATACATGGGGGGCAGTAACGAGAGGCTTTGATACCAGATGATAGCAGTGTGTGAAGAGGCTGTAGCCTCTTTAGGTTGTTTAGGTTGAGATAATACTGTGGTATCAGCTTGACACTTTCAGCCTGTCACTAAGCAAAAATCTCGAATCTGACTCCCTTTGAAAGAAGCTGCAGATTGATTGGCTTAAGTCTACAAAGCATATCTGTTTGTAAACCTACATTTCACACTGCATTGTAAGGAAAGGAAATTGCGAGTTTGGCATTAGTAGGCAGTTGCTTTTCTGTGGATCATTGCCCACATACCCGAAAAGAATGAAACGTGTTTAACTTCCTCAGTGTGATGGCCCAGTTTCCCCACCCAGTGACTCAATCCTAGTTATCGCATCCCCATGGGAACAGTCTCCAGAGGACAGTGTGCGAATGAGCAGTGTGGGTAGCGATGGATTTTATTGGCTTGTGGTTCCTTAGGAATGGTTGCACACTTGTTCAGAAAAGGTATGGCTTTCATTTTCAGAGGGATGTATCGGTACCACACAGTGTGATGGGCACTAATCAGTCCTTTACTTCATGCTTCATTTTAACCTGACCAGGACACATATCACATGCCAGCCACAGGTTATATATAGTCACCGTGACTTGTGTTTGGAGGTCTGTTACAGCTCTGCTGGGATAGTTTTACACAAGCACACCGGGCCAAATTAGCGTCTCTCCTCCCCAACATTACCGGTTATTCTTTGTCTGAATGAACATTCTCCTACTTGTTTTTTTTATAAGTAACAGTAAGAAACAAATCAAACAAAAGTATCAGGGAAATTGAATCATCAAAGTCTGATTTTTCTTCCTTTGATTAAAAATAAGCCTCCCTCCCATCACAGTTCTGTGACTTCTCACAGTAGCCACTCTCCTCCAGTCATCAACACCTCCACTATTAGGTAGCAGGCTGCAGCCTGTGAGTAACAGATACACATGCACATACACCCAAACAGGGACAAACTCAAGATGTAAAACTAAATTCCCATGAATACAAAAAAATCTACAAAGGACAAATTCAAGCAGTACAATGACAGAGTGCTCTTCCCTAAAAAGTAATGAATCAATATATTCTATCCTTATGTATATGAAAATCAACTCCATGTTAATGTAAATCTGAGCATTTCAGTAGAAGAATTTGGGCAATAAGAAGTTTTAAGCCAAGGAGACACTGTGCTTCTCAACTCCAAACTAAACAGTCCTAGCAAAGATTAAATACATGAAAAAGCACAACAGAAACTGAATTTGGTTTTGTGGTGGTGCAACAGCACTCATTCAGCGTATTAAGAAAAGTAATGGGTGTGCATTTGCCTAAAAAAGATCAGTGGGTGGAGACTGTTATTTCTCCCTGCAGCTCACTGTGATGATTTCCATATGACCCAAACATGGAGGGAGTGATGAAAAAAAACCTTTATTTATATAAGCAGAACTACTCCCACTGTTCTTCCTGTGCAACTCGACGTCGTCAAGTGGCTCCTAAGACGGCCAAAATCTAGAACCATAATATTATGATTTTCACTCACACGCATGAAGTTCCTTGGGTCATATGGAACGACTCATGGTCCAGAAGTTCAAACGAATGAGCAAAAGCAAGCATGAAAATGGCATTGCCATGTGGGGAATAGCAAGTGTGCTGAAGTGTAGCTAAACTGCTGGAGACCCCCTTCTGTTCTACCTGAATAGTTTCAATCCTTACTGTAAAGGATTAAACGCATGGTGCAGTGTACCGTTTGTCCCTGTAATTTAGATGCATCTGTTAGTGATAAAATGGTGGCTTAGATTGCACTTTTTCTGCTTGCTTGCACTTCTGGTTGGAAGCTAAACTGCATTTTGTTAAAAAACGCAACTAAGATAGTTTTAGATACAAAGGTCATGACCTTTAATGTCCTTACCGCAGTGTCCTCACTGTCAAGTTTTTTCCTCAGGAAACATGTGGTAAACATGTTGTTCAGTCAGAAAAAGACTCCTCCTCACGTGGCTGAACAGAGAGAGGGAGTTCTTGTTTTCAGTCTGCAGATGTCAGAGCTTTTGGAGTTCCCTCACATATTAGTGTGCGGGTGTGCATGTGTGGGTTTGTGAACATGAGGCCCTGGACGTATGTGCATGTGCAGATCCTTTGTGCTCCTGCTGTGTTATGTAATAGTCCAGTGTATCCAGTGGGACTATATCCAAACCACATGACATTATATTGACACTGAGTGCAGGCTGTTCAGAGGTGGTAGCCTTGCACACAAGCACACAATCCGGATTCCACAACCTATTTCACTATCCATTGGGTATGGAGACTGTAAGTTAGGGCTGCAATGTGTAAGATACATACGATATGCTCCAAAGCAAGGGAGGGAGCAGCATTCCACCCTCATTCTAGGTGCGTACAATCAAGATTTACAATCATCAGTTATAAAAAGGTGTCACGGTTTGGTCTCTCTTCCTGTGTTATTTTGTAGTTTTCATGTCTCTTGTGTTCCTGGGTAACTTCACTTCCTGCCTTGTCCTGTGATTGCCTGATTGATTCCACCTGTGTCCAATCACCTGCACCTCCCTTGTGTATTTAAGCCCTGTGTGCCTGTTGTCCAGTGTCGTGTCATTGTCTATATGTTCCCCGCTGTTGGAGCACGTTATTGGTTTTGTCAGGAATAAAGAGCACTTTTTGATCGAGAACCTCTGCATTTGAGTCCTGCTTCCGCCTGCTTCAGCACCGACCCTGACAGAATGACACGACCATGGAAGGACTCAGCGGGATTCAGTTTTGTGAACCCGTTTTTGGGAACCCGTCTGGCCCTCGGCGGTCCCCGCAGCGTGCAGCAGGCTGCCAGGCGTAACGCCGACCCCGGCTCGCCAGCAGGCTCCGGGCGGCGTCCCGGTCGACGCCCTCGCCGCTGTCCAGACACCGCTTGGGACTCGCAGTGGGAGGCCAGCGCCCAGCCTCCAGTCCTCAGCGAACGCGGGAAGCAGGTGCTGGAGCTGGCCGCCCTCCTCCAGGCCAGGTACGATCCCCACGTCCTGGACCTCCGAGGTCGGCGGCAGCAACACCGTCCACGACGCCCGTCAGCGCCCGTTCCTGCCCCGAGAACCCGGTCAGCGCCCGTTCCTGCCCCGAGAACCCCGTCAGCGCCCGTTCCTGCCCCGAGACGCCCGTCAGCGCCCGTTCCTGCCCCGAGAACCCGGTCAGCGCCCGTTCCTGCCCCGAGAACCCGGTCAGCGCCCGTTCCTGCCCCGAGAACCCCGTCACCGCCCGTTCCGGCCCCCAGAGTCCAGTCTCCGCCCGTTCCGGCCCCCAGAGTCCAGTCTCCGCCCGTTCCGGCCCCCAGAGTCCAGTCTCCGCCCGTTCCGGCCCCCAGAGTCCAGTCTCCGCCCGTTCCGGCCCCCAGAGTCCAGTCTCCGCCCGTTCCGGCCCCCAGAGTCCAGTCTCCGCCCGTTCCGGCCCCCAGAGTCCAGTCTCCGCCCGTTCCGGCCCCCAGAGTCCAGTCTCCGCCCGTTCCGGCCCCCAGAGTCCAGTCTCCGCCCGTTCCGGCCCCCAGAGTCCAGTCTCCGCCCGTTCCGGCCCCCAGAGTCCAGTCTCCGCCCGTTCCGGCCCCCAGAGTCCAGTCTCCGCCCGTTCCGGCCCCCAGAGTCCAGTCTCCGCCCGTTCCGGCCCCCAGAGTCCAGTCTCCGCCCGTTCCGGCCCCCAGAGTCCAGTCTCCGCCCGTTCCGGCCCCCAGAGTCCAGTCTCCGCCCGTTCCGGCCCCCAGAGTCCAGTCTCCGCCCGTTCCGGCCCCCAGAGTCCAGTCTCCGCCCGTTCCGGCCCCCAGAGTCCAGTCTCCGCCCGTTCCGGCCCCCAGAGTCCAGTCTCCGCCCGTTCCGGCCCCCAGAGTCCAGTCTCCGCCCGTTCCGGCCCCCAGAGTCCAGTCTCCGCCCGTTCCGGCCCCCAGAGTCCAGTCTCCGCCCGTTCCGGCCCCCAGAGTCCAGTCTCCGCCCGTTCCGGCCCCCAGAGTCCAGTCTCCGCCCGTTCCGGCCCCCAGAGTCCAGTCTCCGCCCGTTCCGGCCCCCAGAGTCCAGTCTCCGCCCGTTCCGGCCCCCAGAGTCCAGTCTCCGCCCGTTCCGGCCCCCAGAGTCCAGTCTCCGCCCGTTCCGGCCCCCAGAGTCCAGTCTCCTTCCCCGCCCCCACGGCCCCCGACGATGACCCCTCCCTCCCACCCTCTTGTGACCGCCTGGAAGTCGGTCCTTGAGGGGGGGGTGGGGTCAGGGGTTGGGCCGGAGCCCCAAGCCTCGACGACGCCGGAGCCGCACTGCTCGGCGCCCCCCGCCACGACGACGCCGCAGCCGCACTGCTCGGCGCCCCCCGCCACGACGACGCCGGAGCCGCACTGCTCGGCGCCCCCCGCCACGACGTCGCCGCAGCCGCACTGCTCGGCGCCCCCCGCCACGACGACGCCGCAGCCGCACTGCTCGGCGCCCCCCGCCGCGACGACGCCGCAGCCGCACTGCTCGGCGCCCCCCGCCGCGACGACGCCGGAGCCGCACTGCTCGGCGCCCCCCGCCGCGACGACGCCGCAGCCGCACAGCTCGGCGCCCCCCTCCGCGACGACGCCGCAGCCGCACAGCTCGGCGCCCCCCGCCACGAGGCACGGCCGCCGCAGCGGTCGGCCCCCCGAGACCCTGAAGCCCGGCCGCCGTAGCGGTCGGCCCCCCGAGACCCGGAAGCCCGGCCGCCGTAGCGGTCGGCCCCCCGAGACCCGGAAGCCCGGCCGCCGTAGCGGTCGCCCCCCCGAGACCCTGAAGCCCGGCCGCCGTAGCGGTCGCCCCCCCGAGACCCTGAAGCCCGGTCGCCGTAGCGGTAGACCCCCCGAAGGACCCGACGAGTGGCCGCCATCACCCTGAGTTCCCTGCAAGGTCCAAGATCGTTGGGTTCCCACCCTCCCTCCCCTTGTCTGTGTTTCTCTGGTTCTGTTCCCCTTGAGGACCGTCTGGAATTCGGTCCTTGAGGGGGGGGTTCTGTCACGGTTTGGTCTCTCTTCCTGTGTTATTTTGTAGTTTTCATGTCTCTTGTGTTCCTGGGTAACTTCACTTCCTGCCTTGTCCTGTGATTGCCTGATTGATTCCACCTGTGTCCAATCACCTGCACCTCCCTTGTGTATTTAAGCCCTGTGTGCCTGTTGTCCAGTGTCGTGTCATTGTCTATATGTTCCCCGCTGTTGGAGCACGTTATTGGTTTTGTCAGGAATAAAGAGCACTTTTTGATCGAGAACCTCTGCATTTGAGTCCTGCTTCCGCCTGCTTCAGCACCGACCCTGACAAAAGGCATTACCGCCTCCAAGTTCCATGAATCCGTCAGTGTGTCATAAATTTAACCGAATTGCTAAATCTCTGAGAGCTGCAAAAAATAGACTGGAATGTATTCAATAACACATGTGTTATGTTTAGAATGAAATAGCTTGTGAATGACTGCAGTGGATTAAAGATTTTTTGTGTTCTTTTAGGTGCAAATAAAAACAAATGTAAATGAAACTTGAGATAAGGACAACACAAAACCTTTTTGTATTCCTACATGGGACAAATAGACAAATAGTTACTTCCTAATCTCTATTCCCACAAGGCATTAGTTTGAGCAGACTGGAGTAGTTGCTTTCAGTAAATACAAAATGTTTACTTTTACTCAGTCTGCTTTGGCATTTGGATCCCTTAATGTCGACCACATGTGTCACTATGATTCCTACAAAGACAAGCCTCACCGGAGTGCCACACCAGTTTGATTTAAACTTCAATACCACCGATTGGTGCTGTTGTGGTGAGAAATATCTCAGACTATCAAAAGCATTTTAGTCTAGTAAGCTGTTGTTTCTGCTGCTGTAGTCACTGTCTGTCCTGATAAAGTGAAATGTGTTTTTTTTCTAATCTCACAACCCAAAGACCTACACCGCCAACAGCAGCCACTGGGCCTTTGCTTGCTCCTCATGAGTTGTTTACACTGTCCAGATGGTTCTGTTGACTTTTAATGACTGACTGCCAAAAAACATTCACACCAGCAATCTATTTTCTATTAAAAATGCCGTCCAAAGGTTTTCTGGTTGAGTTAGGAAGAAGAGAGCGGTCTGGCTTCATGTGTTCCCAGGACAGCTGTCAGGAAATAGTTCTAGTGGAGTGCTCAGAGAGATTACATGCCTTTCACAAACTAGCATTTCGGATCCAAAAGCAGAAGAGTTCCTGGAATTACATTACTTAGAATCTCTTTGTGATCAGGATCGCAGAATTTATGAGGGACCAGAGTAATTGTAAACGAGTTAAAATATTTCAGTGCTTAACCAAGCCTAGACTGAACATCACTTTGTGTGGGCTTGTAATAGAAGAGAATGGGAGAACTTTAAGTGATATCTAGTCTACACTCCAGACAAAAATCAGAGGCCATGCAGAAATACGCCATAACATCAATACATATTGAAATTGTTACATTTCTTAAGAGACTGAGCTATGCAGACTGATTCAGAAAGATTTGTTTGTTAACTGTAATAAGTGATTGTTTACGTTTCAGAACAATACTGACATTTAAATCATTCACAGCAGTAAACTCGGAGGGTGAGTGTTCCAATTATGTGAATAATACACCCATTTTGTAGTAACACTACATACACCCAGAGACTAAAAAAAACTTTCATCTCTCATTAAAGAATGGTGCACAGAACATTAAGGTACTCATTTAGATGCCTATATAAAAGACGTTGTTTAGTAAATTCAAGTCTCTTAGATGCAGCTCCTGTATATAAATAATTTGTTTTGTTAACGTTACTTGAAAGTGTATCTGAAAAGATTTTGCAGAAATAACACCGCTGACTGTACAAGACTGCAGCTGACGCTTTTATCTAAAGCGACTTACAATAAGTGCATTTCAACCATAAGGATACTTTCATAAACTTATTTTTCAAAGCAAAAACCTTCTTTGTCGGGACACTGCAGGAATGACCAACTTTGCTTTCCAGTGAAGGTGGAAATTGGCCATGGCTTCACTGCATGGTGACGTCCTGATCCAGGAGCAAATAAAATAATCATTACAAAACCTAATACAACATCATAAGATGACTAAGATAAACTGTACAGTTCGATACACCTGCAGATATCCCACATTATGTATTAGTGCTCACCTATACTTGTAGTTGCATTACAAGTTATTTTTAATTTCCTGAACAAACTTGAAAATACCCAAAGAGCAGACCTGAACTTCCCTGCAGCCACGAGCCAAACTTTGATAATTAAATGAAATCTAAAACAACATTTGTATGAAGGGCCTTTCACGCACTGAGCGTTGAATCCAAGCATACATTGTCTTGCACGGTGCCACTCGGCGTTTTAGTATCATCACACATAAAGGTATCAAAGGAAGTGCGTTGGATGCATTAAATAAGCGCCGGTAGCACTGACCTCTCTTCACTTGTCACAATGTAGCCCAACCTTCCGATCACTTGTCCGTCCCTCTGCAAATTGTCTCATGTTGGTCAATAATGCATTAGGAATTATCTGTATGCAGCAGATCCCCGAGGCACACTGAATGATTTGTTGCATTGTGACGTCTGTTCTACAACATTTGGATCGGAGTTTGTTTCCATATCACTTTTGTTTGTTTGAGCCTGTGTGAGTTTACGTTTACTTCATACATAGAATAACCACCTTATGATTGAAATTCATTGAAAAACCACAAAAACCACCAGTTCAATGAGGGCTATGATAAATAAAAATTTTGCAATTAAAATACCTGCTACATTATTATATCACATACATCTGTGTGAATAATCTATGTTTTTTTTATTGATAAGCAGTAGGCCTGTGGAATGGCGGTGTAGATAAAGAAATACAACTTTGTAATAAAGAATTTGGGATTATAGGAGCCAGCTTTAAGCAGTAGTATGGGGCTACTGCAATACCTTTTTGCTTCTTCACAGGGCACATGACGATAAATGCTGCAATGTTTCTGCACAGGTTACTTTTACTTCATACCTCTATCCCTCCATCTCTCTTTCCATCTCGCTGGATAAATACCGCTTTCTTCAATTCCCCTTCTTCTTCAAAGTTACTATAACATAGCGTTTAATGTTGGATAGCACATCGTTGTTATATCTATAACATCTATATCTATCTAATTAAACTCGGTCCTTAACATGTTCTTCGATTTATTTGTTTTGAGCATATTTACATCCCTTCCCTCCTTGACCAATCAGTGTCCGTCTCTTTCTCTCTGCTGCCACCCCTCTCTTTGCTGCAGTGTGGAATTTTCCGAGCACAGCCAGCACTGCAGTGTGTGATAGCGTAAAGGAGGAAGAAAAGGAAGGAGGCCGCATAATAGGTGAACACAACCTAACAAAAAAAGCCATTGTGATGAAGAACCCACCACGTTGTCTAAACCCCACCAATTCTGTGGAAAAATACCAGACGGAAATAAAGATACAGATGCAGCTGAGATGGAAAGCCCCCAAAACATACTAAGGAGGTTCATAGGTGATTTCTAAGCAGAAAACACTAAATGATGCAGAATCCTTTGTTATTTATGAATTACTTTATAAATATAATGAATCAGAACCAAATGGCTGACCTGGCATTGCTATTGGCACTACTATACTACTGTGATGATGTATAGAATTCAGAAATGCATAAAATAAATAAACAAAAAACGTAATGGTATACATGTCAAAAACAATAAAAGTCTGTACAATATATGAATTAATGGTTTTACACCCGGTAAACATAGATGTGTCGGTTTGTCCAGTCAAGTACCTTCTATTGTCAAAATAAGATCAACTTTTTTCCCCCTCATTGTTAGTCAGACTGGTGACATGGGATCAGCTTTGAAATAAGAATGTTTTTTTGCTCTGTTCATTTACTTTAATTTACTAAATTAAATTAAATTAAAACTGCTTCCCCAATTTCCCAAGAGCAAGGGACAAGGCTATGGGACAAGGCTGTGGGACATGGCTGTGGGACAAGGCTATGGGACAAGGCTATGTGACAAGGCTCTGTGGGACAAGGCTATGGGACAAGGCTATGGGACAAGGCTGTGGGACATGGCTGTGGGACATGGCTGTGGGACATGGCTGTAGGACTATGGGACAAGGCGATGGGACATGGCGATGGCAGTTACAGTATGTTGACCAAATACTGATTGTGTGAGAGGCAGGTTGGTATTTTCAGCAGTAGATAGATTCGCTGTGAAGGTCAAATGGTTCCCAGCAGTAGATCTGACAAACGTCCCTACAGGAAAACAGTCATGCGAGAGTCACATTGCAGCATTTTTAGTGTGAAAGTGGGGGAGGTGATTGTAAATGTGTTAATGCCATTCTGTGATTGTGACGACCGCGCAGCAAGGCGCCTCGGAGGTAATGTGGTGATGGCAGCGGCTTGAGGTCATTTGGTGGGTAAATGATTAGGGCAGGTTTCCTGCTGCAGTGTCTCGGGACAGCAATGACGACAATGTAAATGTTGGAGAGAGAAAGAGAGAGACATAGAGAGAGAGAGATACATCACACATTAGTGTTCTGCGTCACCAGTGATGTGCAGAATGTGCTACTGGGACTCATCCAAGACCTCTTAATGCCAGTAACCTACGTAGGACGTATGCATCTAGTATACACAGATACATAAGACTTGGCATGATTGCATGGAGTTGGACTGTAACTACTAAAACTTGTATGCATCATGTCAAGGTAAAACCCTACTTGATGTTTCACTTATTTTGGAGAAATGACTAAATGAAGGGGGGGGATTGTGCATGCATAGTGGGGGATTAGTGTCAGCCGAGCCACCCCTCAGTGTATAGCCTCATCATTTGTTGCGCGCTTTCCGTCACTTGCTGGTGCCAAAAGAAAATAGACCCAGTAATCCTTGGGGACAGAGGCGGGGGGGTCGGGGGGGGTTTATGGGTCCTGGGACCTAGGCCAGAGTAGACGCATGCCAAGGGACAAGGTCAGAGCGTCAAATGAGAAAAGACCAAAAGTTATAGAAAGGTTGCAATTAGCCTACAAGCTTTAAAAAAGCATCCTAATAGAAGACACTCGTAGATACGGCTTAACTCCTAGCTTTTAATATAACCATCACTTTAAATATGTATCTGAAACTATGGCTGATGTACTGAAGCTTCAGATCTGCCAAAGGCAATTTGTCCCATGTAATAATCAGGGTTACATAACGCTGACCCCGGAGCCCACCACCACCACCAGCGGTAAATCCCAGAGATCAAGAAAGGCTTTCGAACAAAAGGACGACAGAACGGACAATGAAGAAAGCGGATGAATTAAACGGGGCCATGGCTGGAAAGTCATCGGATGGGTGAGACATTTGGCCCTGTCCTCTGAGAACACAGACCGGGGGACAATGCTGCGGCAGCATAGGGAGAGCACTGCCAGGATGTGGCTTACTCTCTGAAACACAAAGGTTGCAGGGCTTAAGGAAAAACACTTATTATTCCAGCACGAGCTGTACTGGCATGAGATAATGAAGTGAGGCGGATGAGGATTCAGGAGCAGCTTCTGATGTAATCCTCAATTCCCACATATTGTCTCTAATGGGCGATTAAAAAAAAAAAAAAAACAGAAACAACTGGGAACTTGGACAGCCCTTCTTGGCCGAAGGGTTAAGTTTCCCAGAAAGTAAGAAAAGCACTTATTGTAAGTCGCTTTGGATAAATGACATGTAATGTAATGTAAAATCAGCGACCCAGAAAATCTGCTTCTGTGTTCCAAGGAGGGTGGACGTAACCTCCCGAGATGATGCTAAAAATGGCACTGCCCTTTAGTAGGAGAGAATCAGAGGTAAGTTGCGACCTGTGCTAGAAAAGAAGACGACATATTTGCTTAACGAGCTCTTTAACAGCATGAAAATAGCAAAGAAGGAAGGGGGACCGGAACCTTTAAGAGTTTACAATTACTCCTCTTCACACCTCTCTGGGAACATTTTCCAGCCTTGCACTCAAATAAAAAACCTTCGTTCCATTTCAGAAAACACCTAGTCCTAACCCGGAAATACTTTCAACCATGCTGCGGATGCATAGAATAAATATTGTGGAATAGGATACAAAAGGATATTAAATACTGACCCATGGCACACCTTCTTCACCAATGAGATCAGACCCACCGACGTCCCTCCTCCACATGGCTAAAATGACAAAATCCGTCAACTTGCCCTTGCTTAAGAAAACACTAAAAAACTAATTTTATGTGTGTGTGTGTGTGAGCAGCTCTAACAACCATTTATCTTCTGTGGTGAGCCGGTGTGTTAGCAGAGCTTAGCTGACGGAGGACCCCAGAAAGCATCACCACAAGGAGCAAACGTTTGCCCCAGCCAATGCCTGTGGACATCTGCTGCACACACAGGCATCTTGTGATTACATAGGATTTAGGGAAGCTGATCAATGTCTGCAGGGTAGAGCTACACACATAGTGAGAAAGACCATTGATTCTTCACAAAAATGCCTTGAGAAGAATGAGACGGGGTTCTTGCTGTGGCCGAGTACCTATAGCTGGGGCCGGAGGATATTTGAATGAGGAATTTGAAATGATGTATAAGATATGTGAGGCTATCTAATTCTTCATTAAATAGAGGTTAATAGTAAATATTGTATGCCTTAGTGGAATGCACGGGCCAGAGCTATTTAAGAGCATACCACATCGTAGTCCTGTGATCCACTGGGTTGGAATCACATGTCATCTGCCATCATGTTCTTCACTAAGAGCTCTCGCTGTATTCATGGGAACCTGTTTCCACGGGACCTTTTTTCCCCTCCCCTTTTCCACAGCGTTCCTTCTTCTGTGCCCGCATGTACTAAGTAACAGGGCCGGGTCTAGACAGGCATGTATGAGGGGGCAGCCACAAATCTTGAGGGGGCATTGTGCTCCAGCACCTTGTTTGAGGGGGCACAACATTTATTTGAGGGGGCCAGGCCCCCTCTTGCCCCTGCCTAGACCCGGCCCTGCTAAGTAATCGTTATAATTAATGATAACGCCAAACTTAAGCCCATCAAATGAAACTATTCTCTGTTTAGCTTAGACAAGATGCCAAATGCTAAATGTTTGCACTAACCAAGACAGACAAAACAGCATTACTAAACTATTTTATTATTTAGAACTGTTTCTTAAAACAAATTAAATTAAATGTTAATGTGAATATAGGTCAAGTGATTTCTATGGACGCTTCCACTGAAGTGATTTTAATGTTTTATTTTTTATATTACGTACCACACCTATTACGGGGTCTTGTTATTTAAGTCATGTAGACACAGTATCCTGCTCCCGTCGTATCAGTCTATTCATTATACAAACATTTGAATTTCAGCTGGACGCTTGCAGTACACACGAGGACGGGGTGAGTAGCTACTCTGCTGCAGGTGTTACTTGATATTTTATTTCTCGGGCTCCTTAGTGTCTGAGCTCTGCTTTTAATCATCCTAACCCCTTCACCTTGTGTTCCGAGACGCATTGGTATGGTCATCTTACACCTGGCAACCTCTGACAGTGTGACGGCTCAGTGGGTCCAACAAGCAACTTAACACTGCAGAGAGGCACGCACAATCTACATGTCAGTGGGAGAAAGATGGAATGAGTTCAGAGAGATAATTATACCAACCCAATGGACTGTTTTGGGGGCTCAAGAGGGAAATGACAAGAATAGACTGCAATGATCTCATCTCATATTGAGCTCAACTATGTTCCAACACGCAGACAGACGAGAGCACCTCGACGGTGAGACAATTATCAAGATATTTGGGGCATAACGTCTCTCAACATTTCAAAGATTGTGGATCAAGATCAAGTCCGCATTCAAATGATTCATTTGGGGCAGGAATTCCTCTGGCTGGAGTTCATGTTTTGGCGGCTTAAAAACAGAAAAAGACTCTAAATCCATTGATGAAGTCTTCCCTGTATTGCTGTGCTTCATTGCACGTATCACTGTCTGCCGTGTGGTCCAGTGAGCCAAGGCAACCTTATCCAAACATGACTGAGCCAAGTCCCTCCTTCTTCCTCGGGCTCAAGAAGCCGCCTGATCCGTGTAAACAGATGGCATGGTCGGAGAATACATGACATTAGCACTGCATAAACATACACAAGGAGAAGGATGATTGGTAGGCTGGCAAGTATGTGGTTGTTTCACCTGGTGTTTACAAAACGTCATATCAGCTGAGCTGACCGTCCTACGACACATGATGTCACATGATGCGTGCTGAGTCCTCGCTGGCCACAGGTGGTAACCGGTGACGCCCCTGTCTCTGTGAGTGTCATCGGGCTTGGCTGGACCAGCTTGCCTATCATCAAATGACTTATGGGAATCATTCATTGTTCATCTGTCAGTTGATTAGCAGCAGTATGAGGGCTTGGAAAGTAATTTTTGCTGGAGTCAGTGCTGTGTTGGACTCTTTTTTGCGATATTCTGATAAAGATGTGAAAATACACAATGCACCCCTCAAGAAACAGAAAGAACATATTGATCCAGGGGCCACAGAAACAGTGACCCCCCCCCCCCATTGCTGCAACCTCTACTACCGGGTCTCTCTTTATGGCTTTACTCCTGTGCTATAAATAAATAATTTCCAACGTACTGGTCAATGGGAAATCTTGTTCTCATTCAGAAGGCCTCGTGCTGAAAGTCCTTCTTGGTGTCTCTTCCAATGTGGCGTGTGTCACTGGGTCGTGTTACATTGGTGTCCGTCAACAACTGCCAAGACAAGAGAGGAAGAGAGAGGAGGGACAACCCGTTAAACGCTATCTACCCAAGGACGTCTAAAGGCGTCAACATTTCCAACAATCAGCTGCCAGACCTGCTGGCTTACACACAAGAAAAGGTTCAGAACAAACCTGCTGGCGTCCCCCCCAGCTTTCCAAAGGTGTGTCTGCTCACCTTCTGGAAGGAGGGGTTTGTCATTATTATGAAATTATTTTTATCGTTCACATTTTCATTAAACTGAAGCTTTGCCAAGACCAAACACATCTGAAGAAAAAGAGGTGAACTTGAATAGCTGTTGTTTGCTCACAAGAAACATTTGGGCTGAACCGCAACCTGCATTCCCAAACACCTTGATCCTCCTGCTGTCTTCCACATCAACTACACAGCTTGGGCTGCAGAGAGGTAAAATGATGAAATAATGGAGAAAAAACTACACTTTCAAGAGAAATGCAATATTATGTATTGAATCTGCGACACAAATATACCAGCTGTTACATTTCAGAGCCCTCATATTTCGGCCTGACGGGCTTTTGGTTTGTAATATGAAGCAGTGAGAAAAGACACTGGAATGCTGCCCGAGTCCAGAGAAGCAGACTATAACACTGACTAAATTTCTGAATCAAACCTGTCTTTCTATTGGCCATAATCACCTAAACGTTACACTGGTATCTGGCTACTAAAGCATTCTGGATAATCATAGCAAGTTCTCCATAGATTTGACCCCTTTAAATATTGTACAAAACCAATGAGACAAGGCCTTTTTTAATGAAAAAAGCCTTTGGATGCTGAAGTTATAGTAGCTGTCTGATTGTAAGCTATCAGGAACAGGTGGAAGAATAGAGAGGCCCTCTCAGCTTACATGATCTGGGAACCAGAGGGTTTTGCTTTGTGATTTTGGCGACCCAGAAGCCCCGGTGAAGAAGCGCCTGATGACAGCACATCTGAAAGCAACAGTATCCATCTCTGGAGATTTTTGTGTGTCCCTTTCTCACTTTCTCTGTAACTGTAACTGTAATTTGTGTATAACCCTGGGGGGGGCACCAGAAAACCGGAGCCCCACCAAAGTTCAATGGCTACGTGACATCTTTAGGGCAGCACACCATGAAGGTTACAAAAGTGCAATCTCAGGTCTGAAAGGAGGAAGTGCACTTGGTACGAAGCTGAGTAAATATAGGAAGTGGCCCTGTCGTGAGTATCTTTTCAGCGAAAGAAAAGCACTCGTCCTGTTCTTTCTCGGCAGTGCTGACGCGCCATCTCAACATAACTGCCGAGTCAACAACATTTGATTCTTCACAGTAATTAATCACAACACTGGACAGAGGACTCAAAGGCTGAAATGCGTGAACACTTTGAACAGCATTCAGGAAGTTCATAGCAGTTACAGGACAATCATTGGCACTGCTTACTGGGACACTCAAATAGGGTTAAGCTGGAGCGAAATTAAAATAATTACACAGACGTACACTTGCCAAAAAAAAACGTAAGTCTCTGACCGAGCATAAAGAGTCAGAAGGTTGTGAAACTGGTGAGTTGGATCTGAATCACGAATCCCACTGTCATTAACCTCAATGAGGATTTGCCTTTAAGTGTCAATGTAACCGTCCCATAATTATGAGTAACACAACCACAAACACAAACTTAAAAAAAATAATTTTAAAGAAGAACATCCTGGTTTGGGATAATTGCCAGACTTTTGCAACCATGTACCACGGTAACAGTCTTTTACATAATAAATCTACAGAACGTGAGGAGTTCTACTTTGACTAATAGAGAATCTAGTCCTTTATTTTTTACCATTTTCTGCTGAACAACTGTAGCACATTATGATGGCATTGAAGCTTTATAATAGAAACGTTTTCACAGTATAATGCACAAACATATTTCCTGATAGATAAACATTGTGCTGCATTTGGGATTACAAACTTTTCAGAAGTAAAGGACGTGCACAATTTAAAGGAAACTAAATTGTGTTTATGAAGGTTTTTTAGAACATATAGTGTTATGTGTAGAGGTCAGGTTCAAACGCACCCTCTCTTTCTGTTGGCTTCAGACAGATCATGAACACATTGACTTTCTACTGCAAACCTAATCTACCTACACACACAAAATAAACCTGTAACAGGACATGTTTGGAAAGCAACAAGCTTACTCCTCCCTGAAGATCAAATTACATCACATGTCATTTAACTGACGCTTTTATCCAAAGCGACTTACAATAAGTGCATTTCAACGGTAGAGATACAAACTCAGAAGAACCAGTAACAAGAAAGTACAATTTTCGTCAAATAAGCGGTTTCAAAACATGTTATAGATAAGTGCTAGTATAAGTATGATTTAAGTGCTACCATTTGTTAGTGCTACAGTTTGTTAGTGTTTTAGTCAAGGTATAGTCAGTAAAAGTAAAGGCTCTCTGTGGTCCTGATGTCATCAGAGAGCTCGTTCCACCGTCTGGGAGCCAGGACAGCAAAGAGTCGTGATCTCGCCGAGTGCTTTTCTCTCAGTGAGGGAGGAACAAGCAGCTTGGCAGATGCAGAGCGGAGTGTGCGGGTTGGGATGTAGGGTTTCACCATGTCCTGGATGTAGACTGGACCCCATCCATTCACAGTATGTGAGAACCAAAGTTTTGGTAACCAGTGAACTACAAATGTCAAAATGCACAGACACACGTGGTAGATGGAGCACAAGAAGTAACAGAGTAAAGCCGTTTGGAAAGAGAATTTCAAGTTTAGTTGGTTCACTGCCCTAACATTAACTTTTAAAGTAGGCGGTCAAGTTCAATAACTTATTAGTCGACATTGCCCCCTGGTGAAGATTTTTGTGAACTGATTTTAAATGTACTTACTTTGTGGTTGACGTGCTTCCGGTTCCGCATTCGTCGACCGCATACGTCACTACCGCTGCGACTCGCCTGCGACTTGACCGTGCCATTCCGTCGGCTTCTCCGAACACGGCCGAGGGAGGCAAACCTCCATGAGCCGATTTGGAGGACGCATCTATCCTTTGCGGCCCAGCATATCCCATCATGCAGTGCGGGCCGACGAGGATTTAACGTTAATTTATTCAGGACGGGGGCGGGTGATCCGACAGCGGGGAAGAGTTCACTTTTAAATGTAACGTTAAGTAATATAATTCACTCGAATATCCACCGATATAAACGTTAAAATTGAATATAATCTATACCATCACATTTTACTTTATGAAATCGCGTAAGATACGTGACGTTGGTAACCGATGTCTTGCCCATCCAGGCCCTGACCCGGACTCTCACCTGACCCCCCCTGGGTCCATGTACTGTTCTTATGAACATCAATGTAGCAACACACATTTATAACATATACACCACGAGTCCTTTGCTCCTTTTTGTGGTGTGATTATAAACTAACTTTACATTTAGTTGTGTTTCAGCATGAGGAAACATCAAGCTGAAGGAGTGTGTGTATTGACATTAAGCTACTGTAGCGTGGACATATTTTGTAATATTTTACAGTTAAAATAGCTTGTATCTGATGCAAGAAAAAATCCTTGAATACAAGTTAATAGATGTGTTTGCTGTTGTTTTAATTGACAACATTGATCGAATCTCTTCTGTCTTAAGATTGCAATATTACTTTTAGCTCACTGTAAAATCCAATTAGAAACCTTACTTAGAAAAAGCATGCAACCCGATTGCCTTAAAATAAATCAAGTGAAGTTAAATATGTATTATATGTTGTACTAACACATGCTTATTTAGTATAGTATATTTACACTAGAGTTGAAGTAGTCAGAAGTACTTTTGAACTAGTATAGCCTACTTAAAATTACCATTGCCAGGACACAGCCTAGCGACTTTGAGGCACAGCTATATCTTTAGGAGTGATTTTCCACAGGAAACTGTGAACTATAAATCCAAATATTTGAAAGACGAAGCTAGTATAATTAGAGAACGTGAGCCCACACAAGTTTTCCACGCATTATACTTTACTCAATTTTCAGAATGCGATACTTTAACAGGTAAAAATATACGATGCTTCAACAAAATCACATGCAGTTTTGTATGCATTGTTGCTTCACATATTTTGTACTGAACCCAAGTACAATTCGTTTTAAATCACCTATCCATGACATTAAATAATTACTATATTTCACATAACATCTCACTTAGTGTGCAAATAATAATATACCCGTGGATTGATTGACTGTCGTTTTAAAATGGGGTGATTGACAGCTATATCTTTAGGAGTGATTTTCCACAGGAAACTGTGAACTATAAATCCAAATATTTGAAAGACGAAGCTAGTATAATTAGAGAACGTGAGCCCACACAAGTTTTCCACGCATTATACTTTACTCAATTTTCAGAATGCGATACTTTAACAGGTAAAAATATACGATGCTTCAACAAAATCACATGCAGTTTTGTATGCATTGTTGCTTCACATATTTTGTACTGAACCCAAGTACAATTCGTTTTAAATCACCTATCCATGACATTAAATAATTACTATATTTCACATAACATCTCACTTAGTGTGCAAATAATAATATACCCGTGGATTGATTGACTGTCGTTTTAAAATGGGGTGATTGATAACAAAAAAGTAACCCGTAGCTGCCGAAACCCGGGATCGAACCAGGGACCTTTAGATCTTCAGTCTAACGCTCTCCCAACTGAGCTATTTCGGCGCATGCGAATTAAGGTAAATGTGCCCTAGAAAAGGTGTCTTACCTGAACACAGGACCTTGGCTCACAAAATAAAACAATGACAAAGAAGCCACAGGGCCAGTGGACTGTAACATTGGAGAAATACCGAATCCTCCTCATGCTACATTTAGCAAGTTTAGCTAACGCTGGCGTTGTCCCAGCTAAAGTTCGGACACTTGATGGCGACATTGGTGAGCATAAAACGGCTGGTTGGCACGTCATCAGAGCACGAGCAAAGCAGAACAGCGATAGACTGTATTTGATATTATAAACCCTTTTTTCACAGGAGAACGTGATCTCAGACAAATACGACCTCTTAACAGCGAGACATAATGTGTCGAAATTACGAATCCTAATCATAGAAACAATTGAAAGTAAGGTTTGGTTATGAAAAATCAACGCTGGTAAGACCAAAACCCGTTAATAGTAAAGTTATATAAATAATTACATCGCATGGATGTGACGTAAACCCACCAACACATGACACCACCGACGTTGGAAGACCTGTGCCTTGGTTTGGTTTGACTCATTGAGCTCGTCTCGTTGTTTAAGCGATGTCACCAGGTCTTCTGACCTAGGTTATATGACATTACATAAGGTACACCAAGTTAATGACGTCACATTTTATACTCCCACTTGATGCTGAGGTGCCACGGTGGTTCCATGCATTACTGTGGCCGGGGGTTGAATGTACATGAAACATATTAAGACTCACATATTTATTTGTATTCAACCCTAACCCAATCCCGAACTTTCATCAATATATTTAACATGATGTAGCATTTGGTGTTCCATATATTTGGCATATTTGCAATCTGTAATATGTTTAATTTGTTACTTGTGTTATGAACAATCATATCTCACTTGAGTAAACCTGAACATTGTCCGAACTGTATTCATTAACATCTCAGCATCATATAATATAGAAATCAATTAGTCAAATGGGCGTGGTAAGAAAACAGTAAAGCTCTGAAATCTCATCTCTGTCCACTTTGTTTTTCTACTGAGGTTCTGCAGTGATGCAGTGTTTTTCGCTTTATTAGTCATATGATGTCCCAGTGCCAGCTCCTATGCCTCCCCTTCTTTCTATAATCTCCACTCAATACTGCCCCTGATTCTCTCTCTCTCTCTCTCTCTCTCTCTCTCTCTCTCTCTCTCTCTCTCTCACTCTCTCTCTCTTTCTCATTTTTCTGTCATCCCCCAAGGTGACTTTCCTTCCTTCACCAACACTGCAGCTGTTCCTCGCTTTGTTCTTGAAGGCCTGAGTGTGGATAAGAGATGAGAGAGATGCGGGCCGACGGAATAAAAAGAAAGAGAACCAAGAGAGGAAATGAGGGTGTGAAGGAGGGGGTGATTGATGAGATTTTCGAGCAGAATGGAGGAATCTTTGGTGTTGAGTCAGTAAGGCAACAAACAAACACAGGCATAGGCTTACACACATGTATTGGCACAGTTTTGTGTTAAACAAAATACATAAAGTGTTAACATCATGAGATTGTGCTGCCTTGACAGATTCCTACCTTACTAACAAGTTTAACCTTCCTTAGGACAGTTTTACCTCCCAGTGAGGGTTCACCACAGTCAGAACTAAATACTGCAAGTATCTAGGACGGAGTTTCTAAATTTAGGGACCGGAGAAACGGGAAAACGGGAGACATAGAAATGGAGGAGCAGCTTGAAAAAAGGAGTCTCTGTATTTGTGTATTAGTATTAAGTATTATGGAGGACTTGCCCAGTTACACTGAGCAGGATGAATTTCAAGCAGTTTCTTAAGACTGTAGAAATTAAGCTGCTTTCATGGCCCAGTGAAAAAGGCAACTTTTTGTTTAAAAGGTTGCAAATATTAGTGAAACAAGTTGTCATATACCATCTTTCAAATACAGATTGTATTCTTCTGAATTCTTTAAAAGTCCAATGATTAAATATTTAATTATATACATGGATGTGATTGTTTTGTGATTTTTTACAAGCCGTTTCTGCAGAAATGCATTTTTATTACTTGAATTTTCTTTATCGATAAAAAATCTCATGAAAAAGAAGACACCCATATACTGTACATAATCATTATAGTATCCTAGCAGATACAAATGTATCTATGCAGAAATGTAAATACATATATTTCCTAAATTACATAAAAGTAAAATATTATATGGAAACCAACATATTGAACATTAAACGTGTATAAACAGACACCGAGATAAGTCAGTTCTTAGATCATCTTTTTTAATACAGATTCTGTTCCGATCTATACAGTACAACATAATATAAATCTTATACAATACTAATATTTATACACATGTTCATAAATGTACAGTACAGTGTACACACATATAGTATTAACATAAATACACATACATGTATGTTCTCGTTACAGTGGCTTTCCAATTCATTTAGAGTTCATCACAATGGCTGATATTCTGTCCGGCAGATGATTGTGACTAAAATAAAAACTATCTTCTTTGACTAAAACCCCAAAACAGACACTTCAATATTTACATCCCTGAAAAATGTACATGAATACACAAGAATTATTGTATTGTTATCTGGCTCACAAATATTGTAAAAGGTTTGAGGATGAAGGAGATAGCCCCAATCCAAAAGACGCTCTCCAAGAGCCCAAATGAAGCTTAAAGTGTACTCTATCTACTTACTGGCATAAATCTACTGTAACACCCATTATACAACAGCTGATTGAGGGCTGGTTTATTGTTTTATGTCCAGCACTTTGAAAAATGAGACATGAAGCCCTGAGGAGAAAGAGAGACATGGATATAGTGAAACATGTCCAGGACTCGGTCCAGAAGCTGACAGAGGCCTTATTTCCTCTGCAGTCATTCACTGGCCAAAAGCAGTGACTCCGACTTGCAGAGCAACCAGCAGCTAATACGAGGAGATGTCCCATGTCGCCAGTTTCTTTTGCCCGATGCTGGAATACCTCCGGTATAAGATGCTAGTTTACCTGCAGTGACTACAGACAGCTTTTAATTAGGTCTCCACAAAATGTTGCCCTTTGATTTCCACTTCAAAACTGAGGTGATACAATTTCAGTATTACTGTAGCCTTTATAGTTAAGATTGCTCAAAGTATTTTGCCTTTATAATATGCCCATTGGCCTCTTTCTGTTAATCAGATGATTAAGTCCCCTTTCTTCTCTCTTCCCCCTAGTAATTTAAACCATGTAGAAAACCATCAATTCTGTGTTCACATTCTCTTTATTCACATCCCAGGGGTCATTGCTTTTCTCAGAATTTATTGCACATAATCGCAAACACACTCCTTTATTCATTTACGCAACCACACACGCAAAGACTAATGCCTACATGCACACATGCAAACATACAAACGCAATCACACGCCCTCGGTTATGTCATCATGACTTTTACTCATTCAGTTTGTTTAATAAATCAAAATTAAAGTCGTGCCTTTGAGCTTTAACTTACATACATTCCTTCCAAAATATGGTGCCTTTTGCAATTAAAAATCCATTTTTTTTGCAGTTTCCTGGAACTTTCATACAAGCTTGTAAACTTCTGAATGCTGGTATTTACCCGCTGTTAATATGCTATACCATATACAGTATCTGTACTATCACTGATACATTATTGTAAACATACAGCAGGACATTCAGCACCACAAGAATATATTAATAACTCAATTAAGGCATGAATAAATGAAGGAAATAAAGAGAAATATAGACTTCCATTAATATTGATTTCACTGAGAATATCTGTGCAGGTAGATATTGGTGTGCTTTCACAGATAATGACTAAATATAGATCAGTGTGCCTGTTTTGGTGTGTGTGTGTGTGTGTGTGGCATATGTACATGCACATGCAAGTTGAAAGTGCACGCAGGAGCAGTTATGTATGCATTTGCTGTTATCTTATCCTATACAACTGCACACTATTGTTTTTATCATACATGGCTATGGTGTATGCTTGCCTAGTGTTGTCATGGAGACACTTTGGCCACCTTGTCAGTCAGAAGGTGGACTAACGAGGCCCCGTGTAAAGAGAGCCGTGTAAAGGCCCTGGTTGAAGCCCTGGACTCGCCTGGTTCCACATCTGCATGGAACAAGTGGTCACAGGAGTTGTCCTGACCTTTGTAAACTAACAGTTTTATCCCACATCCATGTGCAAATATACACATGATCCATCTCTAGCAAATTGGTAATAGATAAAAATTCACACACACGCACACACACACACACACACACACACACACACACACACACACACACACACACACACATGCAAACATAGTGAAGAACGGCCTCATTCCCTCACTGCCTCCGTGAGGCACCGATCAGTGCCATCACTGGCCTCCACTCGTGGCTTGCGACTCTTCCTCTGGCCTCCCCCCTCCACCCAGGAATTATGAATAACTGTCCCTCCGCTGGGAGCCGGGTCTACCTGGAGAAGGGACACAACCCTTTTCTTGACACGTGTTTTGAGGGCACGCCGCAGCTTTTGCCTGGTGAAAGCATAAAGCAGGGGATGAAAAATAGTGGTTCCGTAAGCCATCGCCAAGAACCATAGGCGCAGCCGCACCAGGCTGTCACTGGGGCCCATGCAGAGGATCAGAACATTGACTGCAGACAGAGGGGCCCAGCAGCCCAGGAAGGTGGATATGATGAGCAGGGACATTTTAAGGACGCGGCGTTGGCGCTCTCGGCGGTCCCTGTGCCTGCGCACCGCTCGCCTCAGGGCGATGATGGCAGAAACCGAGGCCTGTACACCCATGGTGGACGCGGGCAGCGGGGGAGTGGCATGGGTCTGGGCTGGCGCTGCAACTGGGGTTGGAGAAGCAGGGGTGGCCGGGGTGGTTGCTATGGGGGTGGTGGCAGCAGTACTGACAGTAGTTATTGTTGCTCCACTATCAGACATCGCCTGTGGCATGGAGCGGAGGGGTTGGGGTGATGTTGGTGTAGGTGTGAGGGAGGGGATGAGAGGTGGATTGGTGAGATTCTGGTTCTGGTTGGACGACACTACCTCCGTGGGCAGACTCAGCTCCTTCTTCCTGTGCCTCCTGCAGCGTATCCTGCAGGTGGAGTCCTTTGCACGCTTACTCCTCATCATGTGGGAGCCTATTCGAATGTTGAGGGCCTGCAGGATCTTAGAGTAGGTGAACAACATGACGGCTACAGCGATGAAGAAGCATGGCACCTGGAGTAACAAGTGGTAATACATAGCCAGGCCTGTGTAATACCCCTGACCTCCTACGCACAGCAGCGTCCTGTTCTGCCATACTGTCAGGTGGTGTGTTGGGGAGGAAGAATGAGTTGAGGGCAAGGAGGAAGGAGAGATGGATGAAAAAATGGGGCTCAGTCCAGTGGTTAACTCAGAGTCATTGTTCTGCCCTCTCAGCTCCTCATCCTTACTGTCCTTAACCGTCGAAGAGAAGAAATCCCCCTCAAGGAAGGGCAGGAAGAAGACAGCCAGAGACACGACCCAAACTGCTGCCAGGAGCAACGCTGCCCTCCTGGGTGTCAGCAGACGACTGGCTGGACGCACAGAGATGTCATATCGGTCCAAGCTGATAACCAGCACATTGACTGCTGTGGCCACACTGGTGAATGTGACACAAGCCTCATGAAAGCAGCACAGCGTGGCCAGGCTGCCGACTCCGCTTTGGCTCGCTGGGAGAAGGATCACAGCGACAGTCAGTGGCAGACACAGCAGACAGACCAGTATGTCCAGCACATGGAGGTTGACGGTGACCAGGTTGCTGACTGAATCCACCAGGTTGGACTGAGCACAGTAGAGCACAAGTACGGTCAGGTTGCTGCTAAAGCCCAACACCAGCTCCAGCATCAGCACCGTGGTCAAAGAAACTTGGAAGCCAAGGGGGTAGGGTGTGCTCCAGCCTTCTTCCATCCTCACCTCACCCCCTCCATCCAGCAGGCCTACCCCCTGACCATCGCTGGTCTCCAGGAGGTCACTGTAGCCTTCGGTCTCCATTGACGCCACAACAGTCCCTTACACATAGCAACAGCGGCCACCACGCCAGACCATGCTCTGTCTTTCTTATTCTTGTGGCTCAAAGGAGACAGCGATGAGGATGATAGCCGGATCTGTGGTTGAAGCTGTGAAGAAAAAAAAAAGAGTAGAAAGACAGAGATGGCAGAGAAAGATCACAGTTATCCATCAACATAACACTGCACGGCAAGTAAGAGTCAAATTTGTCAGATTTGACAAGTGGAGGGGAGCTAAGAGTTGACACAACGAGGTGAAAGGGATCTTGTCAGGGGATTAGACTCAGCTGCTGTTGATGACCCATGATGCCTCACTGGGCTCGAGTAGTTAGACAACATCACAGTTTGCATGTAAGGGGTTCAGAGAGGAATTGGAGCAGGACGTCTCTCGGGGGTCATTTGCGAATGTGAGTGCATTAGGCAAGGACTCAGCGGCGGATCCCTGAACAGTCAAAACATTTTAACAAATGAAAAGGGATTTATAGCCTGACTGTGCTTACTGTTGATATACTTTGCAAAATGTTATCACAAATATGTAACCGTGCTTCACATTAGTAGGAGTGGAGGTATGTTTGATTCATTATTATGCAACATACAGTATATAAATAAGTTGGGAAGCTTGCAAAAAAGGCCAACGGAAGCATCAAGAAACATTAGACAACTGTACTGTGAAGAGGGCCGTGACACTCAACACGAGAATACTTTCGTATAGTAAAATGAATCTCTACCGGATTAGTACAATTAATGAAATCTATTTGTCAATTAGAAAAAGAAAAAAAACACTGGTTAAAATCTTGTTGTTTTTGCCATAAGCGGTATAAAACAATCAGCTTCTGCCGCCAAGTGAAGAGGTGGCAGGGACATTGGTGGGCTGTTATTGAAACCGTGTCAACATAGCAGGCCCCCAACTGAGGGTGGCAGCAGTTAATAGATCTCACAGGGAGACGTAATGAAGACGAATGGATCAATGATCCACGGACAGTGGCACATAAACAATGCTATCAGAGAGAGACCTGCTCCTGACGACCCGTCTTCACGCCACCTCTATGTTCCCTCACGTCCTGCTCTGCTCCCCTTTCACTGCTTTGCATGTAGATAATTTCATTCATGGCCAAGGGCACGCTCTCCTGTGCTCGGGAAGGAAGCTCTCATAAAGCTTTGGTTGATTAGATGTGAAACCTCTTGTTGATATGTGGAATAGGAAAAAAAAGTAAAATCATCAGGTGTTTTTTTTTTACCAGCAGCGTTAACGTTGGCCCTCTGTTAACCTTCCTCTGCCACAGCATTTTTTCTCCCCCTCTTGCATGCCCTTTTTTCTTGATTTTATCTCACTTGCTTTTCGCTCAATTTTCCATCTGAAGAGGACCTCCCGGCAGAACAGGACTCAGTAAGGAACAATGGCATTTCTTAATTCACTAATGGGTTTGTGGTGTTGCAACATTGATGTAAAGGATCCTTGATCTGCTAATTTAACAAGCCCGAGGCACAGGAAAACACACTGCTGAACCATAAGAATATATTGTGTTAATGTTGTCAAAATAAATTGTGTTACCATTCTTTGTTCTATATGGTAGAGATCAAGGTGCTATAAGAGAACCAAGGAGCAAACAACGCAATATTGTATGTTTGAAAGCCAATCACTGACAACAATCGCAGAGGCAACTTAAGTCAATACTGCATTGACCTAACAGTGTCTTCCATCTCATGCAATGATGTGTTTAAAGCACTTCAGTAAATTAATGTCAGGAGAGAAACTGAATTCATCATTTATGTAAAACATAAATAAATAATGTAAGCACTACGCAATCAAAAAAAATTAAATGGGACGATACAACACAAAATCACCTGTTAGCTGAGTTTTCAGATCCACGGAAAATGAGAGTTGCGTTCTTTTTTCACATGAGTAAAACGCTACTCTGTAATGACTCATTCTATCAGTCCCATCAAACATCATCCATTTCTCTCAACAGTGCTGCCAACAATTACAAAGGGATGATTGTGTACCGGTGAAATGAGCGAGCTGCATTGCTTTCAACAAGAGTTGTTTATGTTACTCTATGACTAATAGAAACAGCAATGAGCCACATTCAGTCCATACATAATGAATACTCACTTTGTGATAATCTAGTAAGAGATACAGACCACAAGTTCACAAACAATAGAGTAGAAAAAAATAAGTATGAGTATGTGCAGTTTAGAGGCAAGGCAAAATGTCATAAGGCCTGAATGTGAGCAGCTGTGACTCTGACCTGCAGGCAGGAGCAGTCCCCATATAATAGTATTTATAGGGACAGAAGAAGGAAGAAAACAAGACTGTGTAGACAGAGCTCAAGATAACATTATATAAAAACAATTAGGGATTTAACATTATATAAAAACAATTAGGGATTTAAATCTACAAAGTCTAGTATAACTGCTTTGGTGCCTAATAGTTCTTTCTATTTCCGTGATCATCATAGGAGGATGGCTTCATTTCAGTCTGGGACTTAAATTGGTTTTAGTAAATCGATTAACCCTGTAAATCTTACACAGGGACTGCACAATCTCCCATGCTTTGTTATGCTTCTCTTTGTGTCATTTCATTGCATGTGTTCCAGGCTGTCCATGTTCCTAGTTTCCAAAAAGTAGGCCTCCTTTTGGCCCGGACAGAGTCCAAAACAACATATTGTATGGCTTTTTTTTAGCGTGGCCTATTTGTCAGGTATGTCTTCGGGAAATAACAAAACACACAACATGAAAACACACTACATTGACAGAATATGTCAGAGTTATAGCAGTGCACATGAGACAGTATTACCTTTAGTAATATACCTGCAAACAATGTGCCTTTTAAGCCCCCCAAAAACGTCTCTCACCATCCACGTAGACCCATCAGTCAGATAATGTCACTTCTCTAATCCTACTTCAAAGGGAAGAAGCACACATCACTTACTTCACACAAAATTCACCTGAGACGACAACTGTGCTTCCAGGCCAGTGCACGTGTCTGATAAACAACACACTTGCGCCTGCTGGGATGTCTGATATGAGGCAGAAGAGGTTTATTAAATCTGTCTCCCGTACTGCTACATGCCGACGTCTCAACCAGCTTCTGTTGAAAGTGCTGATCCTGCACCAAGCATGAGGCCACTCTCCCATTGTATCACTCCACCTCTCTGCAATCTAGATGTGACGATGGTTGTTAGCAATTATTTATGAAAATTATAATCTAATTATACCAAGAATAAAACTTGATGTGCTTAGTTTGCAATTTTTTGAGAATTTTCTGTTACAACTTTCCACAGAGGACAATGTCTGTCTGTTATAAACCATTTGTGTGGTGATTTAAAGTGTTAAAAAAGCTGTTATTTTCAGACTCTTCGACTGACTTAGTATTGCTATAAATCAATAGAAGTATAATAGCTGGAAGCAGGACTACTTATGAATGACAGATAAGCAGCTCAGTCTCCCATAAGCTGATGGTTTGTCCATCTAATGTCATCTGAAAAGTCTGGATTTAAGTGTTTTCTCCGAGCAGGAATTCTTATTTCTAAACACTAAACCTGCTGCTGGGGTTTAAATCCAGCTGTTGGAAATGATTCAGCACTCCTGTAAGAGCTTTGCATTCACCTCAGGGACGGGATTGTCAGAGCCATTCACATTTGGACAACAATAAATAAAGTGGATGTGTGTAATTGTTTTCTTTCCAAAAATAAGATTCAAAAGCTAAAACGTATTATCTGTGGGGAAATTCTTATTTCTTTCATCTTTGATGAATACAGAATGGGGAAACTAAAAAGCTCTTCCGTCCCAAGATTAAAATGGGAGTGGAAAGTTTGCGAATAAAAGGAAACACATGACAAGAAAAGTGGGTGAAGGAGAAAACAAACAGGAGGCTGACGACACAAGCCGCACGCTGACTCATGGCTCTCTCAGGCATTCCTAATGTCCGCAGTGAGCCGATCGATCAAAGACTTCATTTTCCTACTTGATTCATCCGGCACTGCTAACAGCGAGCAGCCACCAGCTGGGCAGCAGCATCCCTGGCAGGCTCCCAACAAGGCGGCTTGGACAGGCCAACAACACAACCTGCTCAGTGAGCACAACAACATCCCACCCTTGGCTTCTGAATAGGACAGGAGCAGAAACTTGCTAAGAAAACACCTTTAAATATGCAGCAAACAGAATAGCGTAGGTGTACTACAGGTGTAGGTGCAACTTCAGATCCGTTCAAACCAACACTGCTGTGCATGAATGTGATGCCAAACGTCACATAACTGAAAATGTCTTATCATAACTCCTGCTAAGACACAGCATCACACCATGTAGTCCACAATGTATGGCAAGCTGCCACCAGCCCACACTGTCAGCCCACGTCTCTGCATGCTCTCCCTGCAGATACGGCGGAAGATGGATTACCATCTGAGGTGAATGACATCTAGCGTGCTTACGAAACTGCTGGATCCCATCGGCGTTTTACGCCTAGGACAAGTTAGGGACAAAGGGACGGGGGGTAACGGGAGGTGGGGTGAGAATGGGAGGTAGGTGCAGTGAGGGAGTGATGGATGAGAGGGTGGCTCATAGGGGTGTGCAGATGGATGCTGAGTTGATTGCTCGCTTAAGGGAGATGTTTGCTCCCTGCTCACTACGTCTATCCATCTCTCTTTTGAATAGTCCTAGTTGTGCTGCTTTGCCTCCACTCACCATCCATCTTACAACGTGACTTTCTGCTTTTGCATGGTGGAATATCTTTGTATAATCTCACTCATATGTCCCACTATTCTGACAAGTTGCTACCAGAACATCAACAATGAAGCTATACCAAGTTAATTATCACAGTTATATATCTAAAGGAGCAGCACTGTAGAAAAAGACCTTGTCGCAAAACAACTCTGGTTCACAGGTCGGACCACTTCATTATCACCTGACAGCGTGCTTGATAGATTTCATTTGGTTTCACACATTCATTAAAGACACTTCTTGGTACACTATATCCGGCTATAGAAGGACCCGAGCTTGTTAAAAGAGACCCGCTCATCCCCAATCAAGGCGGCATTGCAATCAGAGTTTCACAAGACAAGAAGAAATCAAAATGTGGGAGTGTGAAAGCCGGCCAAATTTGGTCAAATTAAGTCGCAGCAAGTGGACACTGTCGTGTAAATCAGCGCTTTGGAAGGCTGTTCACACGCCCATCAAAGAGAATAGCAATGATTAAAATAAATATGAAATATTATGAAAAGAGGGTAAATTGAAGATGCATAAAAACGTTCATTATGATTGTATTATATCGGTAATTACTTGTATATCTTATATTTTCTGAAGTGATCAGATGTGATTCTCTATCTCTCCCTTCAGCTCTCCTTTTAAACAGCACTTTTCATCAGGATTTAATGGAATGCAGTGAAGTAGCCTAAAAGCTGCCCCCACCGCTGCAGGTTTTAGATGTGAACAGATAATAAAGTCACAGGGCATCAAGGTAGCTGTAACGCTGCAATGTAATAAACCACTAAACTCACTGCTTATGTGACTGATTATGTTCTTGTTCAGCAAGAAAAGCCTGGATTGATCTGGACACCAACACTGTAAATCTCTCACAACCAGGAGATAATGACACATAGCGGGGGATTTATTCTCTTTATTTTTTGTCGAAGCTGCTAGTATTTGGAAAAGGTTTCGGATGGATTCAGGTGTGACTATCTTAAGTAGAAGCCACGGGGCGATCGGCCTGATTGGTTGGTTTTGAGCATCTGGGCATCTGAGGACTCTGAAAAAGGCCAGAGAGAACATGATTTCCAAGATTAATTCAAGGTGCAGGTTGCTGTACCTGGAACAGATAGTGATGATACAAGTGAACGGGAGGTCAAAGGTGAGGGGGTGGCGACGAGGGCTCTGTCTTTGATAGACCTTTGAGGAGTGAGGCTAATTAGGGGTGATTCAAGGCTGCACGTGGCCACTGCCACTACGGTAGGTTTTGATAGTAGGCGTTTTGGTCCACTGTGCACTCTGTCACTGAAATATACAAAGTGCATGAAAGCTGAACGATCTTCCGTGAGGGACGATACGTAGGGCAGGTTTAGGTGGCCCAGAAGATAAAGAAGCAGTGGGGTGCGGAGACATCAATGTTGATACGTTTCTTCCCCGAGTATCTCACAGTTGTGATGCTGATGGGGTTTCTCTTTTCTACGATGTTACGTTATGTAAATGCTGAGGATTATGGCTAGCATGGGTGGCTGGGAATGGTGAGACTGGAAGGCGTGAATGTCTCCATCCCGGTGGAAACGCCTAGCAGTGGGGGGGCTGGGCTAAGGGGGTGGGGGGTGCTGGCATCCCGGTTCCAGAGGTCACGCCAACCTGTTGTGGAGGATGGGAGAGGGGGGGCATCCCGGTGCCGAAGAGGCGTGTTGGAGGCGTGTTGGTCTTGCTCCCAAAATTAGGCCAATTAGCTCCACAAAAATGTGTCCACATGCAAACGAGTGTGGAGAAAACTTTCAAACCTTTTGATTATAGCCCTGATGACATCATAAATAGAGCTTGAAACTCTTTGCAGAAATAGGTTTGAATGACATGAGAAAGTGAACAAAATGAATATAATTGCGCTGGATTATGGAAAAGGTAGGATCTGATGTGTTATTTGACAATTAGTTGGGGCTAAGAGTCAAGGTATTTTGGCCTTTGCTGCTAGAATCCTTACCAATCTTTTTCAAATCTGTCTTTTTGTATCGTACAAACTCAACAATTATAATCACTGGACTGTCCCTTTAAGGCAAATGTGTAGACAATACATTGTGTATATACAGTCTATAAAAGAGGAAAAAGAAGAAAAAGAGGAACATTTAATCCCTAATGTGTCATGTAGATTTTTCTTGTAAACAAGTTCTGTATTTACCACATTACTGAAATGTATTGTATGTATCCCTGAAGGCATTGTAAATGTGTTCAATGCATTTCCTTGCTCATAGAATATTTGCTTTTTCAGTGTCTGCTGACACTGAAGCCACCTGCAGATCAGCAAAGTAGCGAAATCATTGAAAACGCAAGTCACCGCTTCAGCAAATGTGACAGTGACATAGACACACCAATAGACAAGCCCATATAGAGCTGCTTCTGGTGTGCTCTGTGCTGCCTCTGGTGGATGCACAAGCACCGCTACCATCAATAAGTTAGGAGGACTTAGTGAACACTGACATATTCCACTAGACAACCCGGCTGCCACTTACATCTTTCAGCGAATGGAGAGGGCCCTTTGAAGGTATGGCGGAGGAACACGGAGAAGCATTTTTCTCATTCGCTAACAATGGGGATGACCTCCCCCCCGTATGTTGATCTGTTGACCTTACTCATCTAAAAGCACAGAAATAAAAAAAAGGGGCACGCTTCATTATTAGTGCTAATCCGTTGCATAAGTAGTCAAACCCTCGAAGGAGTCACATAACAACACATTGCAGTGAAAAAGCTAATCTGGAATTTTGCATTCATGCAGTGTTCACCTTCAGCTTGGATTTAATCAAATTTAGCTTTCAGAAGCAGATTTGTGCCTTTAGGGAGAGGAATCTTTGCACCAATATATTCTGTTTTACAGCTATCTGAAACTAGCTCACACTCAGTGTCCATGAATGACCGCACTTTAGAGAAGTGGAGAGAATATAAAGAGGTCAAGATAATAGAAAATGGCAATTGAAGGGAAAGAAAAAGAGCAAACGAGTAAGTGGAACTGATGGGTACTAGAGAAAAAAGACTGAAGTTGTCTGACAGGTTAAAGTGATTAAGGTATTTCACTGCTGGTGGCTCCACTCACACACCATAATGACAGAAAGTGGTCTAACCTGAGGAACCCAGAGCAACACGCAACCCCAAAAGTCAGAGATTAATCCGCACTGGACGGCCAGACGGACAGCGGCGGCGTGCCGCACTGGACGCCCCGTTTGACATATGTGTATCAGACTAAATACTAAATATTCTGTTTGATCAAATTAACACAAATCACAATTGGCTAACCCCATATCGAGACTACAAGTATGTAAGACGTTCTTTATTCCCTGGCACTTCTCACACACTCTCATTTCGATCAACGCAGGCGTATTTAGTTTCAAGACAGCTGGGCAAACTGTTTTCTCCAACTGTGTCTCTGCAGAGGTCCCTACAGGCCGGTGAATTATATAATGACTGAGAAGTCAGCAGGCAGCGTGAAATAGACAATAAAAGTTGTTTGGAGAATGTGTGTTCGTGGGAAATCCTAATGTATTTCGCTGCGGTATCCTGAGAGATTTGACGCGGACAGCCGAGATACTCGCTCACTCACTCACTCGCTCGCCCACTCCCTCACTCCCTCATTCACTCACATGGCCGATCTTGTGATCCTCCACGGGGAGATACAATAAAAATGCAAGCGAGAAGCTGTGTTCCTGTTTGATATCTGGGTGACCTCACTGAGTCCATAAAATCTCTGTGTACGGGTTCCATGTTGTCTCCCTCTTTATAGTCCATTTTCGCCCCTGTCACTCCACTCTCTCCTAATGATTTATCGGTCCATCTCGTCTCTCTATTTGCTCAATGTGCGTCTCACTTTTCCACCATTCTTCTCCTTTGATGCCACGATCTGCTTTACCTCTATGTTTCTTTGAACTTTGAGGAACATAGTTATTTACTGTGTTGGGGTAAGGGAAATAAGAGCAGTGCTTTCACTCTCACCAGGAGTACCCTGACGAAGGGGATAAGCAGCCATCTCCATTATCAATACACCTGTGTGCAAGGCTAGTAGTTCTAAATATAGAAATATATAGTTGAAAGCCTATTTCTGCCGCCTTTGACAGCAGTAAATTAGGTTGTTTGTGGGCACTTAGGTGTGCGTTTTACACATGCTCATTCAAAATTGGCCGGCTGTTAATTGTCAGTGAAAAGCCAACTCTTGGGACTATTTGTTTTACAACATAACTGTACTCGGTTTTTCAAAATGTGTACGTATCAACAATGTAGCTGTGTGTCCTCTCTATGGACGTAACACAATCATTGTCACAAGTGGAACAATATTTAAGTCCTTAACAGAGAAATGAGCAGCTGTTGAATACATATTGTGTGCTTTTACCACACTGTTGTCCTATAAAAGCCTCACCAAGACTCTGACCATCCCTCCTCAGCGCCTTATTATATAATAGATAAATAGGACTCCTCGGATCAGGGTGAAACCAAAATATCACAATTTCCCTCAACTACGCTGTGGTATCTGGTGAGTGACATGTTTGGTGGAATATTTCTCCACCAGCAGCATCAAAGCTTCTCTATAAATACACGCACAGACGCGAACACACAATGACCCACATGCAGAGCAAACACATGGACTGCCTTCATGACAGTGAATGGAAATGGGAATATATTAAAATGATTTTTCCCCTTTGGGATTTAAGAAGACACGGAAACACACGCACACAGTCAGAAAACATCATGGAGAAGGGGAGTTTTTTTTGGAACATGTTTGTATCAGTCTCATCAAAAAAGTCCATCTGGAGGTGAACACTGCCAGTCTGAGCTACTTGATGTCAAGATGATTAACTAACTAAGATCTAATTAACCGTAAGATAAGATCGAGTAGAGAATAAATTAGTCATGTGATCACCTTAAACTTATCTGGCAACCCAACAAAACTTTCAAGCAGCATTGTTAAAAGACATTCTGAAGATTATAGTGGAAATATTTTTTTATTTTACCAAGATTCCATAATATGCCAGTTGTTTACAAATGAACTACACTCATTAAACACAAACACTGCATTGGCATTTTAGGCCAAGCTTAAATTAAAATTAATTATGTTACCAATAGAATTTGGAATTTGAAAATTCACATAGTGTGGGAATGTGGAAGAAATGTACCAAAAGTGTTTCAGGAGATCACTGTGACTGAGGAAATCCTTACAGCACTATTAAAGTAACCTAAGCAAATATATGAATAGGGAAAAACCTCTTGGCGAGAAGCAAAACAGATTGCAAATCGAAGCATTGTCTGCCAATAGACATCAGATTGACATTAAAGCAACTGAAACTATTACCAGGGAGAACGTTGCTTTAGTGAGAAGCCCACTTCACCACCTCTCGTTTCGCATCTCATCAACAACAGAGCAGTGCAGGAAACTGCTCCACAACACATGGCGAGACAGCAAGATTACAAAGCCAGCCCGATATTTATAGATTTTTGGAAGAAAGAATGCACATGAAGAGTGCTTTATGAACACTTTGCTTCACTAAAACAACACAGATTTTTTAATGTATTCATTTGATTGATTTTGCGGTCTTTTTGATGACGGTAAATAACTGCAGAGGCACACTGGTAAACAATCCTTTGAACTCACTGTCTCACAGGGTTATGTCAGTTCAAGACTAACTCAGTATGTAAATTGTGGAATAACCGTATCTTATTAAAGCATTAAATGTATAAAAAAATGAGTTTGTGAACTGAGCCACATGATCAAACGGGGAGCCTTCATGTCTTCACGTGGCGCACGTGACTGACGCATATCAACAATCACTAATGACAGACTTCGGCGATCAATATGACTACGAACATTGTCACATGTCTTCCCGATTGTCCCCCCCCCCCACATGTCTCCCTCTGGGAGGATCAGTTGCCTGATTTTTGCTGCACAGAACGAAAAAGCCCAACATGGAGGAATTTATTTTGTCCCACGTCATGTTCGAAAATGCAAAGAAACGCTACCAATCAGCCGGTGAAATGTCCCGAGGATGATTTGTGGCCCATCTGAAGTGCTGGCGAGTTGTTATTGTCGCCTCCAGTTTGTGATCAAAACGGGTTTGGACGGGCTTGTCCCTCCACCAAGGCAGCCCACCATTTGATCATTTTGCTGTTATCTATCCCTTTTAATCCCTGCCACACATATTTACATCTCATTTACAAAAATATATCTTTCTGAAGATGTGATCAAAATCGTGAGGATTTTTACTTTTCATCCAAATATGTTCCTACCATAGGAGAAGTGTTGTAGTCGAGTGTTAAACTTACCAGTTTGGTGACTGGGAATCCCCCTTTACATCCTACTGCGGGACTCGGTGCGCTGCGCTATCTCCAACACTGGAGCCCGATTCACTCCAAAGCTCTCCAGGACAGCTGGCTGTCAGCCAAAAACGTGACCAGAATGATTTGCCTCTGTTTGTCATAAATATTACAGCGGGAGGGGGGTGCTCTACGGCTGCAGCTGCAGAGAGCAGCACTGGCTCACAGAGCAGGTAAATATCACAGGGTTTTTTTTTGGGGGGGGGGGGGGGGGGGGCGTTTATTTCTTTTATTTTCCCAATCAGCGTGGCACGCTACACCTGTCCACTTTTATGAGGCGGATCCGCGGCATCGCGCGCACGCAGCGGTCAGACGCGTGATAATGCGCTAACTGCTCGCTGGAGCGCAGTCGCTCCGGCCCAGCGACCAATACGGTTATCTGCAAGCACAGGGAGGAGGGAGCGAAACAGGGAGGGGGAATGGAGTTTTTTTTTTTTTTGGAAGGGGGAGGAGACATGGATGCGGGAGGAAGAGGGAGATTGGGGGGAGAGGGCGGGGGTCCTTCCACAAGGACGACCTGAGATTCCTCAAGGGTGACCACCCTTCTTGTAGTAATTCAACAAGATTTCCAAATGACCCGCGTCTCCCTTCCTCTCTCAAAACACATAGCACACACTTCACCTGGTCTCCCTCAAAGGGAAATGACCGGATTATGGCTTCGACTTGATCATATCAGTCTCCCCCGCTGGAGAGGAGGCTTTTGAAGGCTTCTGGGTTCGCTTTGCTGCACACATGGGGGCTGTACAGTGAGTGTCTGCCCTCACATCGGACTCCCCATTCCAATATGCTGGTTGAAGAGCAGATTCACGAGGCTTGAAGCCATATTTCACCTGGGATTATCACCCTAATATAAAGTGCATCCTTCCATCTGCTGTGCTGTGAGCACTCTGTCACTTTGATCTGTATACGCGGATCAAGGTCACTGACAAAATGTGTGACCTTGGACACATTAAATCTGAGGTCCCTGTCCCCCCAGTTCTCACACTGATTCACAGGCAGTTATTTTAGAGGGAGGTGTAAATTGCTGTGCTCGTCGAATATGTGAGTTACTGTGCACATATCAAATAAAAGGCATGAGGTGTTTAAGGCGAGCGAGGGGCTGCTCACTGCTGAGAAACTCTCACAGTGGAATGTGTGCTAATGTTAAAACAAAAATTCCCCGGTTATTGTATTTCACCTTATTTTGAATTGGTAAATGGTAAAAAGAGATCTGTAATGCCAATGCCTGCCCTTATATGCTAACAAACAGATAGTGAAATGAATACTGTTTACATAACCTTGAACAAGAACCACGGCATGCCTCTAAAACCAAATGAAATCAGTGTTGCTCTCCACACGCCATCCGTGGGTTTTTGCATTCCATCCTGCACTAAGTGTTCATTTTTCCTAATGGTGTCATATCATTATGATAAATAGCTTAAATTGTACTCCCTTCAGTGGAGTGACATTCTTTCATCAACTGCCATTTGAGGAAATATTCACTTTCTTGCAGTGGGTTTAATGAGATGTTGCCCTCTCATATTTGTCCAGCAAACAGCATCTGGGGTCAGCAGCTGGTTAGCATAGCTTAGCATAAGGGCCGGAAACAAGGAGAAACATCTTTCCTGGCTTGGTCTGAAGGCGCCTCTCAGAGCACCTCTAAAGGTAATGTGAGAAACTTTTAAGCTGGTTACGAAACAGTTTCAATTAAATATGGATGCCTCTATATGACCTACTTAGGTACACGAGACAACCATCTTGAACATTGGCGATTCTTTTCACAGTTACTCCGAATGAATTTCATCAGGGCCCACTACTGTCCATCTAAAACTATAAAATTGAACTCATAACTAACCTCTTCTTGGGGGAAGATCAGTAACAAGGTATATGCTGGTTGCCTGGTAACCTCAAAACTAAAGCCACACAATTACATAATAAAATGTATATGTAATACTATTTTTTTAACAGTGAAATTCAGTATATTGTGTCAGTGAAACTTAGAAGCGTGTTTGGAAACTGTTACCTTTGGACAGAACCAGGCTGTTAAATTTTAAAGCTGCCAGCGGTAGCCACATTTAATGTACACCATACATACATCTATCTTCTCATTTAGATAGGATTTGTAGTGAGAACTACAAATTGTGTTATTGTGGTTTGGTACAAAGGAATGTGTCATTGATGACTGTGATCCTTGTGTGATGTACTGAACACCTGGTCACAGTCTAGACATTATAGTAGTTCACACCCCAGTGCCTCCATCACTATATTGTCTCTGCTTCCCACCTCTTCCCTTTCACTGCAACACACATTTTACAGAAATACAGAGGCTCCCGTGAGCCCGCAGTCGCTTCTTTTTTTCAACAAACACAAAAAGGGACTTGCCCTTGCTACCGATCTGAATCTCTTGTGAAAACAGTCACATACAAATGCAGAGATAACCAGTGATTAGGAGCATCTGCCAAACACCCACATGCCATATGGCTCCGGCATTCAGCCAAAGGAAAATACAGAAACACATCTAAGCACACACAACATTAGAAAGGAAATAAAAACACTAATAATAACAAAAACACGATGCTCACATACCAAACATTTATGTGCTCAGACATGGATCAAGAGGACATTGTGATAAGTAGATCCTGTTTATTTACTGTTTGGATGTATGTAACCTCTATTGCCGTGTGCACTGCATCACTCACGTGAACTTGCTACATACAGGTGTAAGAAAGATGATTCAACTGAAATGGAATAAATGAAACAATGACAAATCGTAACCAATACATTTCTGAGTGAATAACCCAGGTTTACTGGGTTCTTTATTTCAAACAGCTTGACCTCCTGTCCAGAACCATCAGGGGAGAAAAACAATACAATTTCCCAATACAAATAAGTTCTGTAGGCCAATATAATACAATCTTGGATAGTAATATTCATTACGGTGATCAATAAGTTTCAGACATATAGATCTAAAGTAGATCTATAATCCTGAACTCCTCATCTGCTGAATGGTGCACAAATCTTTTAAAGTAAATGTAATGACACACAATGAATTTAATTGACAGGCATTAATCAATGCTATGAGTCACTGATTGAACCCACAAGTAAACCTTTTCATTTATTTGTAGTTTACTGTTATTCCTTGTAGTCTTCATCATATTCTCTACTCTCATCTAAGAAGAACCTGATTGTTTGATAATGTAATCGAGTACGTCGTGACCCTGAACTTTTGACTTTTTTTCCAAAATTGGGTGGCGGCCTGAATTGAATTTCTTTTCATGATAACCATGAATTGTATATTACTTTCTGTTTATAAATCATACAGGTATCATATAGCTATTCTTAATTGTTAAATAGTTCTATGTTAATTCTTTGTTATTTATTGTTAAACAGCTGCAAATGAAAATGGCACAGAGGCTGTATTGAGGATTGGCACTAAGTTTGGGGAATGTCTTATCTCTTCTTCCTGTTCAGAGGATTTCTGCCTATATTGTTGTTAAATGCCAGCAAAAGGCTAAAGGCTAAAAAGAAACCCTTGCTCTTTGAATTTAAGTGGGTGATATCAAAATCTGACCTTTTCTCTGATGTGTAAGAGCACAGAAAAGTTGTCTGTCAAGCCTCATGGTAACTGCCCAACATCTTAAGATTTTTTTTCCGTCTTTATTACGTTGAGTCAAAACTGAAAGAATGCGAGTACTGCGAGTACCTCACTCTTCCCTCCCCAGAGGGAGACTTTCCCTTCAGGCTTCATCAAGCAGCAAGTCAGCTTTCTCCCTGTGGACCTTTTTTTGATGAGAACATGATTAGAATGTAGTCAATTCCAGATCGCTGTGGATATTAAACTTTGATTGCAGTGATATTGGGACATTCTTTGTCATAACATTGCAGCTTGAACTTATATTTTCACCGTGTGAGGGTTATGGGTTGATGGCATGGTGGTTTGCATAATGCAGAAGGACATCCTGGTAATTTGTTTATGGGCCAATTGCCTCTCTGGCATACTTAAAAGTATGGTTGTTACAAACACTAAGAATCTAAACACATTATAGCGACTCCGGTATAAAATGTGGTTTAAATCCATCTTGCAGATTGTTGACATCTTTTTCGTGAATAGGGGACAATTTTGATCTGATGGTTTTATAGATGTCGTCATGAAACGTAAATCAGTGAAATTCAACATCTGTAAAATATGCTTTCATTTTTAAATGCACACCAGTCACTGATGTGCCGGTGCACACATCACATTTGAGAGAAACTAGAGGCAAAACCGTGGCCAAAAGTTTTGAGAAAGAAGTCCGCTGCCTCAGTTTTTATGATCGCAGTTTGCATACACTCCAGAATGTTATGAAGAGTGATCAGATGAACGTACCTCTTTGCCACAAAAATTAACTTAATCCCCCAAAAACCATTTGCGCTGTATTTCAGCCGTGCCACAAAAGGACCAGCTGACATCATGTCAGTGATTGTCTTGTTTAATCAGGTGAGAGTGTTGACGAGGACAAGGCTGGGGATCACTCCTTAATGCTGATTGAGACGACATTGCAGACTGTAAGGTTTAAAAGGAGTGTGGTGCTTGAAATCGTTGTCCTTCCCCTGTTAAGGGGGTGGGCTCACTCACAATTTTGAATGAATTGAATTGAATGGTACCAAAACGTCCACCGAGACAGTTTGGTGACAAACATTGCCTTTTCCAGCATGATGGAGCACCTTGCCATAAGGCAAAGGGGAACAAAACATCGAAACTTTGGGGTCCATGGCCAGGAAACTCCCCAGACCTTAATCCCATTGAGAACTTATGGTCAATCCTCAAGAGGTGGGTGGACAAACAAAACCCCACAAATACTGACAAACTCCAAGCATTGATTATGCAGAAATGGGCAGCCATCCGTCAGCATGTGGCCCAGAAGTTAATCGACAGCATGCCAGGGCGAATTGTAGAGGTCTTGAAAAAGAAGGGTCAACACTGCAAATATTGACTCTTTGCATAAACTATGTAATTGTCAATAAAATCTTTTGACACTCATTACATGCTTGTAATTATACTTCAGTATACCATAGTAACATCTTACAGAAAGATCCAAGAACACTGAAGCAACACACTTTGTGAAAACCAATACATGTGTCATTCTCAAAACTTTTGGCCACGGCTGTAAATGAACAAAATGACGACAAGTAAAAGATTAAGCAGACGAGAAAATTAGCAAGCGAATAGTGTGGCCTACGAGGTGTTTTGAGTAAGAAATCAAGCAGTGAATTAAGAAAAACAATCTTTGTGAAGCCATTGTGTATCGACAAAATGACCTTGAGTTGGGATTTGAAGGCAGGCTAACGCTGAGCCAGTGGCACGGTACAGACAGAGAATTATGGTGAGAGAGTGAGAAAGACAGCCAATAGAGAGAGAGAGAGAGAGAGATGAAGAGACAGAGAGAACAGATGAAGCAAGGGAGGGAAGAAATAAATGAGAAAGACAAGCTCTGCAGTAGCTGTTTGATCAGAGTCCAACAATTACAATCATGCATTATGAAAAATGAGAGACAAATTTACCCATTTCCAGCGTAAAGGAGAGGGAGCAGGGCACGCCGGATGGTCACTAAATGCCACCGCTTAAGTGTATTTGTATAAGCTCATGGTGCCTGGCAAAAGGAGGGGGCAGTCTAACAGCTGGAGTTTACCCTCTCATTATCTCACCCAGGAAGTAACCCTGGACGGCACAATGGGTGGAACATTGAATGTGTCACCATGATTGTGTGACCCACCACAGCTGGCCTGTCACCTTTTGCTGGTATTTTGTGGTGAGTGTCGACTATATATTTTTGATGCAGCACTCCACTGTGTGTCTACCGGCTACTGCTTTTCAAATAAGTTTAATGGGCTGTGAAATTACTTTTATCAATGCGCACAATAGGGCTACAGAATTCTCCACTATCGAGGCTCCCTAAAGGCCAGATTTGGAAAAAAATGCATTGTCACTCAAAATGACAGTGTAGCCATTGCAAAAAAAAGACAAGACAGAAACATTGGATTGGATGGTATTTTTATGCGGGGGGCACAGGTGTATGCATGAATAAGCATTCACCTGTGCTCCTGCAGTCAAATTCAGTCAAGACATCCCTGGTTTGATTGAACCGCACAGGGACTTTGTGATGGACGGAAGACGAGACGCTCACTGACCTGTCACTGCCCCCCCACCCCACGTATATATTCTCAGCCGCCGTCCATCTTGGCCCCTGCCTGCACGGTCAGCTTTCCCAGTGCGGCGTGTTGACATCCACGGCCCCGTCCTGAGCTCAGGCCTCCTTTTCCTTGTCCACATGTACAGCCTGTCACTTCCCCTTCCATCCACACTCAGGCGCACTTCACTAGAGCCCCTTTTGCACCCCACCTGCATACTTAACTTAGAAAACAGCTTGTAGTCAGCATTCTCAGACATTTTATACCAGCCCTACTTTAACAACCTGCTTTCTGGGTTTTCTTTAGGGGGAAATTTGAGTCAGTGTGTAGATATTACCTGAAGCCTACTAGAGATAATATAGTGAACAAGAGAGAAAGGCCTGGAGCTCAAGTGATACATCTTCACAGACAGCTGTCATCCATCCATCTACAGATACAAGGTGGAAATGATCCTCAATCTCACCTTCTCTTCCTTCTACCGACCCTTAACTATTATTCATCTTCATATACATTTTTCATGATAAGTTGTTTCAACATATTCAGTCCAAGGCCTAGCCATACTTTACAAAAATGTTATAAAATAAATCAATAGGCAATTATTCATCGGTATCAAGATGCTGGTTAGGGAGCAGATACCAGAAGAGTCATTCAGGTAATGACCCCATTGATCCACAGTAACAGCACATTTTGAGCCACTCAGGGAATGAGTGGTAAAAAACCAAAATTTTAGTTCTTCAAAACTAAACTTGAGTTGACCGCGATCAAAAGTGAACAATCAACTGGAAGCTGCAGACGGATGTCACATAGAAGGACGTCGGGCAGCTCAGGCTACTTGCTGAGTGGGGTCAGAGGACAAAAGACAGTGCTGTGAATTGTTTCTGAGAGGGTGGGGTGACATTGCTCCTAACACAAACAAACACAGGAGGCATATGGTATCATGAATGTAACGCAGTGGTACAGTCACAATGTACAGTTGTGGTCAAAAGTTTACATATGCTTGTAAAGAACATCATGTCATGGCTCTTTTGAGTTTCCAGTTCTACAAGTCAGATTTTTCTCGGATAGTGTGATTGGAACAGATGATACTGAAAAAAGATTCATGAAGGTTTTTTTTAGTGATTGTATTATGGGTTAACAGATAAAGTGATTAAATCTGCTGGGTGAAAAATATATATACAGCAATGCTAATATTTGGTTAGATGTCTGTTGGCCATTTTCACTTCAACTAGTCGCTTTTGGTAGCCATCCACAGGCTTCTGCCACGCTTCTTTTTCAATCTTTGACCACTCTTGACAAAATAGGTGCAGTTCAGTTAAATTTGATGGCTTTCTGGCATGGACTTGTTTCTTCAGCATTGTCCACATGTTCTGAATTGGATTTAAGTCAGGACTTTCTAAAACCCTAATTCAGCCATTCTATTACCACTTTTCATGTGTGTTTGGGGTCATTGTCCTGTTGAAACACCCACCTGCGCCCAAGAAACACCCCAACTGCCACTTTACCGGGTACTGTCGATTTTACCAAGATTTATATTTCATAGACTGGATGTGTGTGTGTTCATGAAAAATTCTCTTGCCTTTTTAATGCTCTGAATCTCATCCAAATGAATCAAACGCAGTTGTTTAACCTGAAGAAATTAAAAAAGATCATCATGGAGTCAAGCAGCGGGGACAATCCATGGACACCCAGGTCCTGCCAAACCACAAAAATAGGTTTGGGTGCTGCACCAGTTCCAGCAGGCAGGAAGTGCTTCACAGGACCCCATCTTTTTGACATCAACCCCTCTCTTCCAATAACCAACAATTTCCACCACTCTCTGCTTCCTAGTCAGCTGCAAAATTACAGGTTACAGCTTTGCTGACAGTCAAAGAGGGAAGTAGATCACTTACGTGGAGAGGGGAAGAAAAGGGGAAAAGGGACCAGGGGGGAGGTGGGTGGCTGAAGGAGGGAGGCAAAAAGATTAGAGGGAGAGAGTAATGGATCTGAGGAAACTAAAAGAGCTCAGGCCATCAGTTGTTTGGGTGTAAATTGAAATGGAGCATATGCTGCTGAATGACAGCAGGGACAGATGAGAATTGGCATATGCTAATTTAGGCTTATGCATCTAAAATATCCCAAGAGAGGTTTATAAGAATGCTGAAGCATTGCGACATTCAGGTGGCCCCTGCTCATCACTGGCATAATGAAGAGAATATGTTGATAGCCGACTAATCTGCTGGAGGAAGAATTAAACAAAGTCAATAACATCTTCGCTGCTTTCCTTTTTATGGACGAGACGGACAGGAGAGCAGACAAAGCAGGGAAGATGCACTGAGGGAGAGAGAGAGAGAGAGAGAGAGAGAGATACGCTGGGAGTAGATGCTCTCAGACATTAACAATGAGTGGTTCCACGTAATTAAACAAATTCAAAATAAACAGAGTTAATGTGGAGCTAACGCATCAGTGAGCTCCATTTTGCATTTTTAAACGTCTCTTTAATTATCTTGATTTCTTTTAAACACAACCCAGGAACAAACTGGTCCGGCATGCAACCCTGAGCTCCCAGTCAGTGAAATATGAGATGTGCAGACGAGGCCTGGTGTGTTATGCCCACTTCCAATTAAGACCGCTTTGTGCAAAAGTGCTCGGTTCAGCCAGGAGCCAGAGAGCCCCAAATGCTCAGATCAATACAGTGAACAAATGCTCCGACTGGCACAACTCTGAACGCTCAGGTGAAAGACTTACAGGACAGAAACAATGTCCCTGCCCTGTCCACACTCGCAAACTCTGCAGATCAAAGATAAAACACAGTGGTCAAAGCATCTGCTGGAAACAGCAGCAGGAACAAGCAGTAATCCCTTGTTCCTCTTAAATGTTCCACTCATTTACAGATGGTAAAGAGTGTATGCATCTTAAAAGGGACCCATACACAAACACTTCCTATATTTTGATTGATGAGCAATATTTGCCCTGTAAGTGGGACATAAAATACAGAAAGGCGACGTATGGATCAGATGCTGCTATGACTGAGGGGGTACGAGTGAGATCGAGAACATTTCTAGCATGTTTCATTGCTATAGCAACAGCCTTTGTACTTACGGAGGGAAGTGGGTGGCGGTAAAAAAAAGAACAAGAGTGAGAGGAGTAACGAAGGGGGACAGAGAGTGAGAGAGAGAGAGAGAGAGAGAGAGAGAGCCCTACCCCTCACTTGGCGAGTTTCTACTAATCCAGCTCTGTGCCAACCCCAGACCCCGGGGCTTAAGACAGTCAAGGTCACTGAAGAGGAAAAATGAACAACTCCTAGATGTGTTCTCCATACTCCGTACATATGAGGGCGGTGAAGAGGAGCAGTTCTGACTCACCCAGACAGGGGGAGCTACCACTGTGCCTGCTTGGTGCGCATGTCTGTCCTCCGCAAGTCTCGCTTCATCCCAGCAGAAGGATAATGGTGGCTGTGAAATACCCTTGAAGGGTCATGGACAATAACCCTCACTGTGCCACATTTGAATGCCTCCATTTGGCAAAATTTGAAGGGAAAAAAAACAACATAATGTTCCTTTTCTTCACATGCACGCCATGAGGAAGCTAATCATCTCATTGTTGTTCCACTCTGATTTCAAGATGAATGCCAGTAGTACCACTGTTAAACCACAGCACGTACACGCGGTGAGACGGGCACTCATATTAAGTTACAATTTAGCTGTCACCACACCATATTAGCATTAGTGTGCAAAGGACAACCTTGAGTCATGAAATTAAACTGTGTGTGTTGAGAGGGGGAGAGAGAGAGAGAGAGAGAGAGGGGGAGGGAGAGAGAGAGAGAGAGAGAGAGGGGGAGTACAAGAACACCGGCAGAGTGAATATCAAATTAGTTTAGATGGTTAAAGCTCCTCTTGTTTCATGGAGACTTAAGTTTGCACTTCTCCCCAACACACACACACACACGCACACACGCACACGCACACTAACTACTATCCTCACATTATTGAAAGGCTTTTGGTGTCTGACTAGTTACGACTGCTGAAATCAGTGACGGCTGCTATTTTTAGAACATGTGAAACTATTGCCAACACACAAATCATGATGAAATACAATATACACAACGTGTTATTGTATACACACACAAACTCTCTCTCTCTCGGAATCAAACAGATTGTGGCAAAACAGAAAAACAGAAAGGCAAAGAGAATCTGTGTTATATTAGTGGTTACTAGCCTCTATCCACTGATGTCTGTTCAATAAGTTTAAGGGCTGATAAAATATACTCATTACACATTCCAGCTTTGTGCTTCAGGGTCAGCAGTGGTGACAGTTTAGGATATCAGGAAGCCCTCATGCTTTTTCTTCTAAGCGTTTGCTCCACTACTTTAATGTATCATCTTTTTTTCTGCCAAGAAATACCGAATACCTACCTCAATGCATCAGTACTAGTGTTTTGGTAATATGTATGATATCATGTAACACTGTAGTAGAGTACATTGTACTAAATATGTGAGAATAAGGTGCACAGCTACAAAGAAAAATCCTTAAAAATGTTGTTTTCAGAAACTGCAAACCCTGGTCAGCCCACATCGCTGAACCTTACGAATGAAGCTTAGTCGAAAATTCAGACAGGAAGACTGGACAGGTGTGGCCATTCCAGGTAGGCTTCCTCTCTCCATCGGGGCACACGGTCAGCTGATTAGGGGCGGGGTCAGGTAGTACCAGCCAACCAGATGTGGGCGATGTTACCGTAAACCAATTGCATCAGTGCTGGCAAACGTTAAAAGACTGTTCTCTCTCTCTGCTGTCAGTTGTCATTTCAGCGCCACGACCCCTGACGCCTCTAATCTACAGCAGTAACTGGCACATCAGGATATTGGAGCAACTTATTCTCTACCACCATCACCAGTGAGGTGGTGACTCTAAATGCTCACAGCAGAGGCCCGACTTTGCCCATCACCTGAACAATTTGAAGTATTTTCCACCTGTTTATCTTCTAAGCCACAATTACTGACAGCATGTTGTGATGTTGCACTTGCTACCGTGGGCATAATTTGTTGCCCCGAACACATGTAAGCGCACAGCAAGATAAGGTGCTGACTGCGATTACTTCTGAAATGAAGTCGGGTAAAGAAAGATGACAGGGTGACGGAGAAGCTGCGTGAGGCCTGTTGGAGTGTGATGAGGTGGATACAGAGACGCCGTGTCTCCCACCGGGGGAAAACCCACCAAGAGCAGAGAGCATGGGAAAACCAAGTGGGGGTGGAGTCGTGGCCAACAGGCAGAAAATCCTCTCATTAATCAAATCTGCTGATGAAATTAGAACATGTCACACACAGACTTAACGATTACTAGTCTAATCTTCTCCATTAACTGTGGCAAATTAAAAGGTAAATTTCCACTATTTCATTTCTTGTGACAGTTTGTTTTATTTTGTTCATGTGAAGGTCACAGGTTCAAAAGCCACATCTTGTAACATGTACGGTAACATACAATGTCTGTTTTTATATAAACACCACAAGACTTGTCTTTAGTCAAACTTTTGGTTTATTAGAAAGCTCTAAAATGTACACAGAATAAAAATACCTTTAAAAATAGCACCTTTTGTATGGCAGGTAAACATGCAGTCAGAAACATGACTTCCCCCAAACAGTAAAATACAATATGTACAATATATTAGCAGAATATTGTCCTCGATTCTTCATAATTATTACAAATTATTAAACTAAATGGCTGGAACTGAATCCAGCCCCCCGCGACCCTGCATGAAGGATAAGCGACTTTGAAGATGACTGACTGATAAAACTATTTCCCTAATGATAACACAATACACAAGTTGTGTTTGCATAGTGATCATGTAAATATGTCTATGCGGCAATTTCAAGCATCCGGGCCTCCGGAAGTAAAAGTCCTGTTCATTCTCTGCAGATGGTATTGAGTTACACTTTTGAGTCACGCTATTTAAAAAATGTATTTGAGTTAAAGTCAAGATCAAAAACAAACATAGGAAAAAAGGAAAGAAGTCAATTTAAACTCCTACGGAGCACTGCAGTAAAAACATTCACTGAGTGTTATATGGACCTTAATTATAACTAATATGACCGCATTGCAGTTTTGTGCTTCCATTAAGCAGTCACGTTTAAAAAAATGAACTTGAGGGGTTTCTGAGCTGACTCATGCACCAGAAGAGGGACAGGCGTGAGGTCACGGTGACCCTTACTCTCCAAAATCAAATAAGTTCATCCTTGAATCCAGGTTGAGGTTTGTGCCAAATTTGAGGAAGTTCCTGAGGTTGGGAGCTTAAAAATGTGCACCCTTTAAAGAGGTATAACAAAGTGCTCATAATTATCAAACAAGACATACAGAATCACTTCCAAACTGAGAGATGTTTCTTTTCAGTTTTCTGGTATTAAGTGAAGTGACAGATCCATGGAAACGCAAATAATGACTGAACTATACTACCAAGTACAGCCCTAAAATGACCCCCAAGTTAAAACAAATAAAGAGCTTTACAATATCAGCATTTACGTAAGGCCGTACTAGTCGAACAATTTATTTTGCATCCTTTTTGTATACAGACGTACTGTTAGTTATATTATTTGTGTGCAGCACAAAACAGACTCTGGGACTGACGCGTCTTCACCACAGTAAAGACCCTTTTCTTAAGTGTACAAATGTACTGCTGCACAAAAACGTACTAATATTACAACCAAAATAATACTATTGTGTCTTTGCATGGTTTTGAGAACATAAAGCAAGGAAGCACTCTGGAATCCCCTTTACCACAGAGACAATAAATAAACAAAAATAAATCTTGAACATTGACATTTGACAAAATAATGATGCTGAGAATTTGTCCTCGATCATCGGGGTGTCTTCAAGGGACGCGGACCTGCAAAACGGATCACTCTTTAGTCTGAACACATTGAAAACTGACAATACCGTGTGTGTGTGTGTGTGTCTGTGTGTGTGTACCTTCAGCCTCCCCGAGGCAGAGCTCCTCACACTCCTCCAGGTGGAGGAAGCGATTGTCGTTCCCTTCACATCCACTGTAGATGAAGGGCCTGCAGGCCTGGACGTGACTGTTAAAGTACCAGCGCAGAGTGTATTGTCCACAGTTCCCCTCCTCCATGGGCAGCAGGCACAAGTCAGCTGGAGCTGCAGAACACACACACACACACACACACATTATGAGTGTGCAGCCAGAGACAGAAAGACGCGCACACACACACACACACACACACACACACACACACACACCAAGAAAAGGGCAAACCAGGCCAAGAGGAGCAGAGGCAAAGCAGTAATAAAGAGCAGCGGGGGACCCAAAACAAGCATTCCGGACCGCTGAAAAAAAAAAAACCCTATACAAACAAACCGGTTTATTTAGATAATTTGACACATTCTTCAAATCATTAACACTGATAAATTATTTGTTGTTTGTGTGCGTTTACTTTACTGAATGCATTTAAGTCTTTAAGTCAACAGCAAAACAGCCAACGCAGCCTGGGACAAGCAGAGAGGATCAGACACCAGGCAGGCAGGCTGGCAAAATGATTCCTTGATAAATCCCAAAACAGGACAACAGCACAGGAGCTGGTTTACCTTCCCCTTTGACTCTCCTCTTGATTCTGACTGATTTGGACTTGACTGCTTTCACAGGGGTAGCTTTGACCGCTTTTTCAGTTCTTTTCTTAACAACAGCTTTGGCTGATTTGTTTGGTGCAACTGTGACTGTTTTGTCAGTTTCATCCTTGACAACCTCACCTGTGCACACACACACACACACACAGACACACAGCATGGACACGTTCAGTATGAATAGAAAAAAATACATTAATGTGTGATAAAGAGTATAAAGATTGTGATCCAAGTTAACGTAGGTAGGTGAACACGGATGGCGGGCGCTTGTAGCAGGCGTGAGGGAAAAATATACAATGTTAACAACTTCTCTAAATGTCATGAAATGAGCACAAAGTGAAATACACACATAATATGTGACATGCTCTCCCGGGTCAAATTGGATTATGTGCAGATTGAATAAACCAAAAAATGGCACATAGGAAGAAATTTGGTTTTTTACCAATTAGCACACTTGTATGTCATTATGTGCCCAACAAGCAAGAAAATATGGTTGTAAACTGTGGTGGAAAAACTAATAGTACTGAGTGAGTCCTATGATATTGTAATAAAGAAATTGAAAAAAAGTTTTATTCTGTTATTCTGGTTGTACAGTGCAGGCAGTCTGTTTGAAAAGGAGCCTTTCTTCATTATCAAGGGCAGGCCAGGGGTCATTTTGTCAAAAATAGAACGGTCAAACATCTTCTCCCCCATTCATCTACTTCCTCGTCTCAAGGAGGAGACGACCTAATTAATAGAAATGTGCTAATCAACTTAAGGGGCCCCCCTCCCGACCATGTCTGACTTTTAATCATATTTAAGGAGGCCGAAACATTGATTGTTATCACAGGTGAAAACAGAGGGTCTCAATGGAGAATTCTGGCATTCACAAAGAGGACGACAAATAATAAAATACAAAAAAAAGGTACCATCACAAAACCTGGTTGATTTTCAAATTCTACCATAAATATCCTTTGCAAAAATGTAATTGAGTAGAAAAGTGTTAATCTCCTTTTTCAAGGTGTCGAGCCGCCAGTGCTTCTTTAAAACGGCTCGTCCGATTGTCACAACGCTCCGGCTTATTAAAACACACCACGGGGTACCTTACGTCTCCAAAGTGCTATCAGACACAGTGGGAGCACACAGTACCATCGCTCTGGTTGGCAGAGGGAGGGAAGTAGAGCAGCTCGTCCAAGGGGTCGTCCAGGGCCTCGATGGAGTAGATGTGCTCGTAGTCGGGGTCGTTGGTGTTCACCACCACACGCAGCTCACGGCCTGAGAGAAACATCAAACAGTTCAGACACCCTTCACCTGCCTCTGACGATCTCCTAGCTTCAGCTAAGTGGAAGGTTCTGGAGCATATTCACCGCTGCAGGAGCCTCTAAATGCAGGTCAGAATAGTCAGTGAGCCGATACACTACCATTTGCATTGGCCTGGATAATACAATAAGTGGGGAAATAAGATAAATGGAGTCCTCTGTTTTCTTGATGAGAAAACCACCCAGTGTTCAGAGGTCTCCAGAACCAGCGCCACCAGGTTAGACCTGTTTGTTAGGGACGGACACGCAGACAGACACATGGATGGAGGTGGTCAGGCAGAGGGACGGACGGACACACTCACCCTCCTCACCCTTCACGACCAGTTGGTGCTCTAGTGCAGGCCGAGCCCTGACCGAGGGATTGGAACGAGCTACGGGGCCTGAACCTGAGGGCCAGATAGGACGGGGAGGAGCCGACAGGGACACCGAGGGGGCAGAGACGGGATTTAGAGAGCGAGAGGTACCAGATAAGCGTTAAGATGATGGAAAACACAGATTGACAGAACATTCTGGTAGTAAAACCTTCAGACAGACAACAACAATAAAAAAAGCTAAAGCACCACAAAAATCATTCCACCGTTGCAGCATACACACCAGCTGAAAGGATTTACAGTTTTTGAAAGACGGGTCACCATGAGGCAATCTTCCAAAGACTGATTGTAATCCTTTAACGACTCAAGTCGTTGCTGTTTGAACTCGTGTCTCGAGTCAAATCCGATCTGATTCAACTAAAGACTGCAGCAGAGAACCATCATTCATTTGTATGTTAATGAAAGATATATGAACAACTGCTTCTTGGATAATAGTAAAAATAAATTATACATACACAAGAGATATGTTTTGGCCTTATTATCAGCAACACTGCATGTTTAGTGAGTGCTGCTTGACAGCTTTGAATTAATCCGTTATTGAAACGTTTAATGCTATCCCTTGGCGGTGATTGTAGCAAGTATGTCATATATTATAGAACATAATAATAGGTAACTAGTAGTAACTATGTTATTTTTATGTGAATGATGTTATATAATCATTTAAAGGACACGCAAAGGCCTAATGAGGTAATTTAAAAAAACATATATGCGACTGACTCATCTCAGTCCGTCTATCTCTCACTACAGACTGTGCGGCAGTATGCGCGGTGTAGTATCGCTGTGACTCATGTGACATCACGGCCCTTCTGTCCACCCTTCTCGCTACTACTGCAGTCAAATGGCTCACTCACCTCCGCACGCTGAGGATCCCACAGATGGACAGGAAGGAAGCAGAAACAGAGGGAAGCATAAAAGGTCAGCTTCAAAAGCCGTGGCATTGTTGTAGTTCTTCGCAGTTTCTTTTTTTATCCTACTTTCAAAGAGTTTAGCCAAAGCTGTGACTCATATCTGAAGTTCAACTTGGGGACAACTCTGTTATAAATTAGCGATGCAAGCTGCATGAAAACTCACCACAGTGCTGACTCATCTCAGTGCGAACATACTCTCTGACCTCATACTCCTGAATTCGAAACAAGGAGGGGGAACAAAGAAAAATCAAAAAACAACACACTTGCAAACGCAGCCCTAAAATGAGATCTGTGTAATGTGTGTGTGATGTGTAATGTCACTTCTACAAATTGAGGCTCGGGGTAAGGTTTGAGCACTGACCGTCATGCCTGGCTCTCCTCGGTCTCCCTTGGCTCCATCTGGTCCCAGATCTCCCTGCAATATGGACACGTATTAGGACACAACACCCGCTGAGAGGCTTGCAGCACATTAATTCAATAAGCTGGGAATAGGTGCAGCAGACAAACTAAATGCAAAGTCAAAACATTTTACAGATACGTATGAAAGGTTTCTCAGTCTCGACATTCTTTGCGACTTAATACAAAAATTCGAATAAAGCTAAGAAACGTTAAGAAAATGTGGTTTTGTTTTTTCAAGAAACCAGTTCGGGTTGATACCCATTAAGCAATGAAACACTATTTGTTTTCATGTGGCCCACTGGAAAGAGAAATACTGAAATTCCACAAATACTCCGTGCTGAAAAATTGATTTTGACAATCATGGGAGACAAGTTTGTGATGCTCACTTGTTCTCCTCGCTCCCCTGGGATCCCTGGGATACCACGTGGACCGACCAAGGAGGGACCGATTGGACCTCTCTCTCCCTGACACAGATAAAACAACATTACAGCAACATATAGCATGTCTGGAGTCTGCATACATCCTTTCTGGAAAGATGGCATTTGCCTGCATAGCTTCAGTAAAAACCTCTTGTCTATTGCTGTCTATTCTTCAAATAAACCAGTACTATACACCTTAAATCCTCACACAATAAGTAAAAAGGGGTTTCAGCCTGATGCACACGTCAAAGCTACATTGAATATGACTATGAGTTTTAATGCAGTACTGGTCCCAAAATATTTTGCCATTGCATGTTTAATTATGTGGTATAAATTGCTTTTCTATCCTATCAACAGATCAAATGTTCAGACTTTCTTTCAGCTTACACACAAGCAAAAATATTGGTTTTGGAAAATGGATGACTAAAGGGATTGTCTTAGTTTTTAATAGCTCGCCCATCAAAGAGTCTCGATGTGGCCCTGTTCCCTTTTCACCAGCTTTATTTGCTGATTATTCAGACAAGCCAGAAGGGCCCATCAAACTGTCAATCATTATGATGAAGAAATACAGAGAAATCAAACCCAGCAAGTATTCAGGTGAACAAAAAAACAGGAGAACAAACTAGGGAGAAAAACAAAAGACGGTTATTTTAATAGAATTCTCGAATCCTATTCTCTATGTGCCAAATGTTAAAAACAAAAAAGCCACTCGCACGTCTCTGACTTCGGCTATTTTGTGCACTCACAGTTGAGCAAAATTAGACGTTGTTCTTGTTTCAATTATTTGCTAGACTGCCATGAAATGTGTGCACACTCATACTTGATGGTGCACCTATTAGCTGGTGTAACAAAGGCTTGTTGAATTGTCATTGCATCCTATCTTGTTTCTTTAAAAGACATGTGCCTCTACAAAGTGGAAAGCTGCAGAATTAGCCACTATCTACCCAAAGCAGGAATTGTCACCTTTTGTCCCTGGAGCCCCTCTGGGCCTTTAGCGCCAGCTGGTCCCTGAGTCCCACTCAGGCCCGGGGCCCCATCCACTCCTCTGGATCCAGGAGGACCAGGTACGCCAGAAGGACCCTACATAAAGCACAGAGACGGTTAATTAGGACTCTAACAGTGTCCTGGTTGTACCTCTGAGGATAGGCCATGTTGCGTTCCTGGTAATACTCACTGTACACAATATGGAGATTAGGTACGGCATGTAAACTGACACCGAACGGCTTAGTCAGACACTCACCCTTTCACCTTTCTCTCCCTGCGTTCCCTTGGGTCCCGCCAGGCCGTCAAATCCACGGTCACCCTAAACAGTCAAAGAAAAGTGGTTTATAAACTTTATATTGGACACATTTATAGTTAGTTAAATAATGGTTATACAGCAATTACCTTGGGACCGACTAGTCCCTCTTTTCCAGGTGTCCCTGGGACCCCAGAAGGTCCGAGTTCCCCCTGGAAAACACAGAGCGCATGCCTACAAACGAATCTCAAGAGCACACAGAGGCATCCGCTGTAATACGTCTGTTTGAAGTGACTCATACCTGTTCACCTTTTCGTCCTGGTAAGCCCGATCGCCCATGAATACCAGCATCGCCCTGCACAGAAACACTCAATTAAATTTTTAAAGTAAATGACTCATACTCATGTCTGACTCGCGTCTTGTTAAAGTTAATTCAAGAAGCTTTCATCATCTATTGATTTCACTGTCCCTGCGGACAAAAGCACCAGAGCTACAAAGGTGTTTGTAGAAGACGGGCTGGGCGCTCAACGTCTGAGCGGGAGGAGTTTCTGCTTAACTTCTGTTGTGTAAATTGTTTTGTCTGGTTTTATGGGGCCTGATAACTAGGGTTGCGTATCGAGAATCGATTGGAATCGGGACTAGCTTTGCGATTTACCCGTTATCGTTCAAAAGTTTAAAATTCGATTCCTAGTTTCGATTCTCAGTCCGCCGGCGCCGACTGGAAATAGAAACCGCTGAACACCAACGAAGAAGCGTCCACCGGAAGTGAATAGCGTCCCGGTTGTTGTGAATTTGTGACGAATCAGACCAGTGTGCGCGCGGGTGCCGGGTGGCCCGAGCGGAGCTGTCCTATCTGTTAAAATGAGCCGTGAGGCTGGCGCTGCAAAGGAAAAAAAGGTTGTGCTAGCACTCCCCGCGTCGACCGCTAACACCCCCCCCCCCCGACCGCTAGCACCCCCCCGTCGAGGTTGGGAGAGTTGGCCCCTTGTGTGCCCCGTCTTTGACGCGCTGCACCGCCCGTCCTCAGCTGCCTCTTCCTCTGGCTCCAAGGGCCCATCAGTGGGAGCAAGGTAACGTTTAAGTACCTGCAGTATCATACACTCACGTGTAAATGTGTTTTTGTGAGGTTTAAAAAATAAAGCTCTCTTGAGGAAAGTGTACCCCTGTTAAAATATATTCATAATTTATAATGTTTATACAATATTCAAGTTCATAGTTTGATATTTATATTGTAGTTTTAAACAGCCCTGTTAGAAATTCATAGTAAAGTTAATAAAAAGTTCATAGAATTAACATTGATGGAGAAGGTCAGACTATTTCCTTCAGAAAGACCCTTGGTTAGCTAGCTCATTTAAACTATCTTAAACTTAAACTTTTTTGACCCTGCCTCTTAAAAGAATCGGAATCGAGAATCGCTGGGAACCGGAATCAAAACAAGGAATCGGAATCGGAATCTTTCAAATTTAAACAATACCCAACCATACTGATAACAGCATTAAAAATAACATATTATCACAAATATCAATCCGAATGATTCAGTCCAGATATTGCTATAGATACACAAGCTATGTGTGACGACTACCAATCAACCACCAGTATTTAATATAATAAGCCGAATCCTTTACTCTATGCTCAGTGACTGAGGTCATCACTTTACTATGTGTGAGGCAACAGGCACATTTATAATGAATGAATGGATCATTATTATTCATTGATACATTTACTGAACTGTCCAAGATAAAAATCTGAACATTTGTCACCTAAACCTTATCCATCTATTTGAGAATACTGATCTCGGTCATTGGTTTATTGCTATAATCTATAATCCCTACAGATAATAAATATACTTTCACAGACCACAAGATATTAGTGAAATATTAGCCTCTTGGATCACTAATGGACAGAATAAATGCCTTGTATCAAAATACCATTTGATCCAAATCAAATGTTCTCTGTCTATCTTCGCCCCACCTTCTCTCCTTTTGGTCCATCACTTCCACAAGCACCTTTGGGTCCTCGGTCACCCTGGAGACACATAAGTTCATCATTGACAAAGGGACAAGAGGCTCCAAACCAGTCGGATTGAGCGGTCTCCCATTGGGCCACAGCAAACACACACAGACACACACACACGCATAAACATAACATGAACATAACCCAGTAGATAAAGATATTGTACTGTTTTCCTAAGCTGTTCGATCTAACTTACCACACTGTACTATATCAAGTAGGTTGGTACGCAATGTACACACTATCATTCCAAATGTACCAATAAAGCGGCGTCACTATCGCACACTTCCTCTCAGAGTAACTGTTCACAAGAACAAAAAGCAAGGCTAGTATCCATGATTTCCACCATGAAAACTGCATTTCTTTTGCAATATTTCGATATTTTCAGAAATACAGCGAGCTGAGATTATTAACATCAGTCTCATCTGAAGCTGATGAAAGAGCAGACATATGTGTCATACATTTCGGCCAATCAGCCTCCTTAAATAGACTCAGTCTGGGGCAACATTGGTTTTGCCCCAAGCTTGCACGTTCTCGTCAAGGCTGGTAGCGACAGGCGGATGACATTCTAAATGAAGTCGAGAGCACGGATTGTATCCCCTTTTAAGCAGACAAGACAACTGACATAAAAACAGTACATATTACATTATTTAGATTATTATTTGTTCGTTTGCATTACTGTAACCAATGAACCTGGGTGGGCTATTTGCTGAAAATGATTTGATTGGCCTACCTTGAACATTTTCCACCAGCTGCCTCTGGTTGTGTTTGTATGATTCTGTCTGTACTTTCTCCAGCTATAAACCGGTTTCTCTTGTAAAATGGATCTTTTTCTCAATGGGATAACCTAATAAAGCTTATTACAATGAAAAAACGAAATCTAGCTTGCCCCAACACATCTGAATCGTTGCCCACATCTTTGATTGGTTGAGTTATTCAAATATGATTAGAATGAATAAATTAAGTGAAAGAACAATGGGCATTCATTCCATCAGAATGAGCCAACCCTGGTATTAATAATCATAATAACAGGGTGAAAGCGAATATTCTACATGGATATCTTCAATCACATTTTCGGCAATTATATCAATTTTATACTAGTATTGAGTTGTGGCCGTCATCATCGACTCCTGAAAGATGCTTGAAGGTTGAAACCACACAGCATTTCAAGCACACAACTCAAAGCAAATACCTTGATTCCTCTCATTCCTACAACACCATGCTCTCCCTTCTCGCCCCGCAGCCCTGGCATCCCGTCTTTTCCTTGTAAACCCTGGAGAGAAAATTTGAAAACATCCTCAGGCTGTCCACCAAAGAGATAAAACCACACACTGAAAACACATAATATATATTTGGATGAGAATAAAAACAACAGACCGATTCACCAGGTACTCCAGGTTGGCCGGCTTCTCCCTGCAGGTAGATGACATAATAATAGTGATTGGAGCAGATTTGATATTCATTCTGATACTAATTTAATCACAACAACCATCCATGCTCAGCGTTACTCGCCTTTTGTCCACCGGGGCCTCGGGCCCCTGGGAATCCAATGGATCCTCTTTCTCCCGGCTCCCCCCGCAGACCCTGATGTGAAATGCGCGCACACACACACACACACACACACACACACACACACACACACACACACACACACACACACACACACACACACACACACACACACACACACACACACACACAGACAGAAATATGTATCATTTGTAAAATCAATATATGGTGGCCTCCTTGTATTGGCAAAATATGAATATTGTTTAAATGTCATCTTTTCCTTGTTGCATTATAGTTCCATTAATAATTTGACCTAAATAATCAATTGATGCGCCTGCTGACCAGCAATTTTTGATATTTTCCAATATAGTGGATACATTAAAAAAATGATTAACGTATAAGTTAAAAATTTAAATGATCATTGGTAACCACCATCACATACATTCAGAAGACAAACACATTTACCTGCTCCCCTACAGGGCCGTCTTGACCTTTTACACCTTTTTCTCCCTGCACGCCTTTGGGTCCTCTGTCACTCTAGAGTGAAACAATAGTGAGTTCCACAACAAGAAAACTCAAAAACAAACACTGCAACAACAAAGAAGAGTATCTCATTTTGGAGAAATGGACGCATAATGGGCTTCACTGACTGTTTCTCCTTTAGCGCCCTTTTCTCCAGCAGGTCCTCCCACCAGCACCGTGTCCCCCTGTGAGTGTAAGTTCAGCTGTAAACATCTGGCTTCTCCCCAAAACCAAAACATCAACAAACAATGTGTGATCACTTTAAGTATCGTAGTATTGTATCGTTAACATTGTGCGTATAGATGTATTCCCCCTGCTATCTCAAGAGAGACATAACAGGTCTTTATATTATATTATATTTCTTTATCGATTTTTGTGTGAGAAAGAGAGAGACAGCACACTCATGGAGGCTATTACATAAGAAAATGCTCAAACCTTCTCTCCTTTGTCACCTTGCAGTCCAATGTCCCCCTAGATGAAGACATGTCATTCAGCCATGGCAAGTTAATTTACCAATTTACATTTACAAACGACTTGGAGGACACAGCTAGCATGATGACACATAGAAATGGGAAAAGGCCTGGTAGTATTCACCTTCTCTCCTCGACCACCACGGTTCCCCGGAGGACCCTGATAATCACACAAACACACACACACACTCATATACTGTACCTGTCCATACTGAAAAACCTCCATGCAGGTTTTTTACTGGGGTTTCCTTGGCCAGACAACATAATCGAAATTCCCAAAGATGTCATGACCCCTCAGGCTGTACAGTAAGATTCAAGGGTGAGTACAGGTTGAGGTGGTTTTAGAATGATGGGGGCTGCAACACTGAACAAACATGCAAACTCATCAATTTTACAATCTAATAAACTGTGTCCTTGTGAAGAACAGCTCTTCTTTTAAAGATTCATGTCTCCTTCCCCTTTGTGTCTGTGTACATACGGGCTCCTGATGAATTAAGCATTTTGCCAAGCTTGAAGCTTTTGTTTATTGTACAAAGCACTGGCAGGGCACCACAGAGGGGTTCATCCACAGAGGGGTTCATCCACAGAGGGGTTCATCCACAGAGGGGTTCATCCACAGAGGGGTTCATCCACAGTGACGCCACCAGCGCCTTTCTGAAAAGTTCCAACATTTGCAACAGGAAGCACCAGGAGCGGTTTGGGGGCGGTGGCCACACGCAGTGGCAAATTCTCTCCCATCATTTAGAACAATTGAAAAAAAGAGATTATATTGACACTGCCATACGGGAGAGGCTTTGTTGGTGTATGTTATGTTACTGAGGGACGGATCCGATTGTATTTACCGATGGCCCCCTCTCTCCATCCAAGCCGGCGCGGCCCTCCTCTCCCTAAGACGTGACGGACAGAAAGAGCAGGCAAACCAGCTTATATAACCCACATCCATGTTCAATGCATCGTCAATGAAACACTGATGTCGCCGAGGTCTTACTCTCAGGCCTGGTTCTCCTCTCTCTCCTCTGGGACCGGGGACTCCAATGCCACCCTCCCCCTGGCAACAGAAGTAATATGTTCACCCTTCAACAAAAAAATCCATTATCATTTAAGCAGGGAGACAGAAATGTGTGTCGCTTGGATAGTCACCTTGTCCCCTTTGAAGCCGTTGGTACCGGGAGAGCCCTATAAAGTAGTTTATATTATAATTCATCACTTGTACGTTTATGTTGATTTCCCTTTCACTCTCAAACCCTTTTTAAAAAATAACATTTCGACGTAGTAAACGGATAAAGGATCCAAACTTACTGCCTGTCCAGGAGGACCAGCAGGTCCAGGGGGTCCGGCATTTCCTGCACGGCCTGAAAAGCCCTGGAGACCCTGAAATGACCTCAGTAATTTAAAACCAACCACGGATATTAAGGAGAAGAAGCATACAGTACAGTGTAAGTAGCGGCTGCACCAACCCTCTCCCCTGGTGGCCCGGCAGGTCCTTGTGGTCCAGTTTCTCCTCTCAGGCCAGGCTGCCCAGCAATACCAGACTTGCCCTGAAGCCCCGGAGGACCAGCTGGACCAGGAAGGCCTTGATCGCCCTGAAATTGAGTCAGTGTTAGAATTTGACCTGTCTCATATCTGATAGCTCAAACTTACGGATCGCATGGGTAAAGAAATACTGTAGATCAGGCTTTGTTCCACCACTTGATGTTACTCACCTTCAAGCCTTGAGGCCCAACCTGACCAGGAGGACCTGGCAGTCCGATGCCCTTCTCTCCCTGCAAAGTACATTTTGGATTGGTTTTGATTTTAGGCAAATTACTAAAAGTCCATGACAGTAGCTTACCTTATCTCCTTTTGGCCCCGGCGATCCCTGTGACCCCTGCATAAAAGGTAAAGGTCAAGTTTGACAATATCAAGTTCATTTATATATTATATATATATATATATATTATATTAATAATCTAAAATAGGAACTTGTAAACCATTGTTATTTTGTAAGAAAAATAATAACAATTAGAAATAAAATTAACAGCTCTCAAATGATCTGCTTACAATTGACACATTGTCACATAAGGGTTAGTCCAGAGACTTTAATAACACTGCTGTCGAAAAATGGTTGATCAAGGTCAGATTAAATAATTGCACTGACCTTAAAGAGAAACATTTTGGAATAAAGATTCCTTACATCAAATAGGGGGCAAAGTGTGTATATATTTACCACCATCATTTCACATTTCCTGCAAGTTTCTGCATAACCGAAATGTCAAATCGCAAAACAATTAGGATGTGATTACATAACTAGGACTATGAAGATGTCCAATTTGGAGGTGGTTTTTGCAGCTGATTAGAGCAACAGTCATAGGTTAACACAACCTTCACTAATATATAAAAGCTTCAGACCTTTGGGAACAATTCAACGATATATGCAAATAACAGACCCAAACAGTGGAAGCAGCGTGAAAGCTGATAACTCACATCTTCTCCAGGCTCTCCTGGTTCCCCATCCACTCCCTATGGAGACAGATAAAACCTGATGTGAAAATGTTATCTTCACTTTATGAATATGTGTTTCCCTGCAGCATTATTGCACTCACTCTCTCTCCCTTGCTGGCAGCAGCTCCTTTGTCTCCCCTGTTACCCTGAAAGACAGCAGTTACGTTACAAGTCCACACTGTCCTGTGCCACAGACTAAAAGCTAGCTCTCGATGCTTCGGACGGACTCACCTTTTCCCCAGGCAGACCTCTCTCTCCAGTTGTGCCTGGGAGTGTTTGACCACTAAGACCCTGCATTAATCACAACCGGGAAAGTGATGTGTTGTCTTTCCTTAAGTACTCTGCTCTACGGTTTGATTTATAAACTTTGAATAATTCCAGTTCTGGACGACGCCGCATTATGTGAGTATGTAACCGAATGAAAGAAAGGTTCAAGTGGCCACTTTGTCATTAAGGCCATTAACAGTGACTCACCCTCTCTCCTTTGGATCCAGGGGGTCCAGCCACAGACTGTAACAGAAAATGGAGAAAATAATAGTAATTACCTGCACAACATAGTATTATATTAGCCATTAGCTTTTGCAGCTTTAAAAGAGTAGGACCCTTTATGTCCTTAATGTCTGAAAGTACAGATAAATGCACAACTCCTACGGCTTAAAAATTGCACTTCACCTCTTTTTGAGCATGTCAACCGAGACTTTTCTTCAATTTAGGAGGCAACATCGCTAACCCAACTGTTCCATATTCGTCCAAGCGAGTGACTGGGATTTCTATTGCCTTTTTAAATGCTTAGAAAAAGTACCACAGGAAGATTGGAGTAAAAAGCAAGACATTGTGAGCGAGAATACAATCTATCATGTCATGTGGAAGCAATTCTGATAGACTAAAGTGTTGCGTTATAATAAGCTTCCCTCAAGGCTAAAATGTTTAAATGGCTCTGTATTCGGAGACGGGCAATCTGCACCACAGCAGCCGCATATTACCCGGATACAGTGCAATTTATGTTACAAGGTTGGATGCACTCAAAGACAAGGGATGGTTTGGTAGTAGTTTATTTGATAAAAACTGGATAAAAATAATCTGATTGGTGCCGCCACAGTGTCTGCAATGTAATACTATTGATGTTGTGTTGAGCCAAAGTGAAGAACAGAGATGATTTTTAACTCTGTGTTTTTGTGATAAGTCTGAAGAAGGAAAGCTATGAATGCATCTAACATTCTCTGTCTTTTGAAATTTGGCTTAATTGAGATCTTCATCATCGGAATTGGCCCTGATGTATTCATGCTGAGCAAATCCCGAATTAAAAGATGTCTGCATACATTCAAATACAGAGAACTAGCATGCAATTTGATATTTTAGTCAGTGATACATTTTTCTATGCTATGTAAAGGCCAAGAGGCATTGACAAATTACAATTGGTCAGAAGCCAGACTTACTGTAATGTAGGAGTCCAAGTGTGTCATGGTCTTTTGCACATAAAAGGATAATGTTTGTAAATACTAGACATAAAAATTAAGTACAGTCAAAACTGGAGCAGCTACATAAGAGCATTTATTGCGCATGATAGTGGGTATTAGGATGATGATTTCTTAGAAGCAGCACGGCAGACTGTATCCGTCGAGAGTTCTCTCCAGATTCTAAAGATATACAGTGTTTTAATCCAGACCCGTCAATGCCACTTGCAAACTGGCTGGTAGATTTTGGTTCAACACCCAATTATCCAAAAATGTAGGATTTAGCAGAAATTCACGTTCATGGCTGGTGCCTCTTTCATTTTTAGAGTGGGAGGCCCTTCAGGCTTCGACAGGGGCTTTCCCCATTTAGCTACATTTCTGCAAAAAAACTCAATGGCCGTATCACAGCCGATAATATGCACATGTGAGGGTAGTGTGAACTAAGAATAGAATGGCTAAATATGTATATAAATATATGACATGTGAGTGAGCTGATGTGAGAGAAACCAGCTCACTCACAGAAAGAAATATATATGTGGGTCCCTAAATTAATCAAAACCAAACACTCAGATAGGCTTCTATTAGATCTTCTCTCACAATTGTCCAATTAAAAAGAGGTAGTACTAGTAGTAATTGTACCATTGCACAAAACTAATCATAGTAGCCGACAGCTTTGTTTGCATATGTAGACACAAAAATGAGAAACAGAGATGAGAGCAGTTCATCTGGTGCAACTCCATCAAAGGATACAGTTCTATTGCTTCATGTAGCTCAGTGGAGTACAATGTCTGCATTCATTGACCCGTAAACACATTTTCTGCTTTGTCCTTTTCGTCTGGTTCCTCTCCCTACGGCCTCATGGCTTACACTGCTACAGCCTACCCAGAGGTATCAGTTATACTATCAGCTTATAGAGATAGCTATCAGCATATATGATCAGATAACAGCGGGTCTCCCGGAGAACATGAAGTTGTGGACAAATTGCAAGGGACTTTCTCTGGAGCCCCAAACCCAGGTGGTCAAACAAAAAGCAGCCACACCATGGCCCCCGAAGGCCGACTAATAATAACCGTGTGATAGAAACTCACACAGTTGAAAGCTAATAATAGCGCTACAGAAATTATTCTTTTTTTCTTGCCTTCAGGCAGAAAATCATTCTGTAGCTGGGATCACTTCCAAAAAAGGCTAAACCAATTACACTGACTGTCCTTTAAGCCAGAGGCTGCTTGCTGCGCGGTGGCAGGTTCTCACCTTCCCTGGAGGGCCGCTGTCTCCCTGCTCCCCCTTTAAGCCTGCCTGGCCTGGAGGTCCAGCAATGCCCTGACGAACGAATCACACATCAACGATGACGCATAGGAGGACATCATAAAAAGAGCACAGTAAACATTGCATAAACAGTCACCTACATCCATTGGTATCCAGTAACACACACACACACACACACACACACACACACCTGCTTTCCTGGTAATCCAGGTATTCCTTCTTTCCCAGGCACCCCATCTCTTCCAGGGACTCCTGGTTTACCCGATTCCCCCTTTGGAGCAGCACATACTTGAGTTGGTTTGATGTGTTTGATCACATGCACGTGCAGTCACATTTACATCTCAATGCACTGCACAAAGTAGCAAATAATCTATCCATGCAGATTTGTGCAGCTGTCTTCAATCAACACCACACGTCAATTAACATGAGTCAATTATGGGGTTTATCATTTTAATTGAATAACAGAGAGAACAGTTTGCAGCAAAAAGAAAACCAAGAAAAAAGGTTGTTAAAGAAAGTCTCTACGGTGTACACGACACCTCGTTTTTCAGTACAACAAATCACACGTTATGTAACCAGTTTTTTCAAATCATGAACATAAAACACAGCTGAAGCCGCCATTTATCAGCAAAAGCCTGGTGCACATGTTTTGGCCTTTTTATATAATTACCTTTCCATTTTCAGTTATGACTGAAATGCCTCAGGCTAAGATTTTTTTTCTTCAATTTTACACTTCCTCTCAGTGCTCACACCACATACTGATCACATACTTACCACCTGCCCCGACAGTCCTGGAGCGCCCTGTGGACCCTGCAGAGGGAAATAAATGCAGTGGTAAGAAACATCTGATACACATGGAATTTCCTGGGAAAACATGAAAGCAGTTTCTCCCTTGGAGAGAAGCAGCAGGGACACTTACTACAGCTCCAGGGGCACCTATTGGTCCCGGCAGACCTGTGCTCCCCTGGGCCCCGGGAGGACCCTGCAGATAAGAGAAATTAACCCTCACAGATCGCCATGTGATTTGGTACTCTGTGTATTCAACCTCTGGACTCAAATATGTACAATATCACTGGAGTTTTTTTTTTTTTTTACCTTGACACCAAAGCCTGGCTCTCCTTGATTGCCCTGTGAGAGACACGAACGTGTTATCATTTTGCCGAGGAACCACACGTGCACACTGAGGTGTTGTTATCAACTCACCTTCACACCTGCTGGACCTGGAAGCCCGTTGGGACCCATGGGGCCCTGATTGAAACACATAGCGCCAACACATTTAAACAGCTGCTGTTGAGAGTGTGTGAATGTGTGTGCATGCTTCATAATGCCCGTGATACTTACAGTCGGCCCTCTAATTCCAGGCTCTCCGGGGTTTCCCTAGAATTGAAATACGAGTCATGTACTGTATACTCACATCAGAAGATACTCACTAAGAGCACAGAGGCCATTTATTTAAATTGTATATTTTGACATCTTAGAAAAGCTGGTGTTTGTCGTGACAAATGAATGAATGCTTCTAATCAACATGCTACGTTTAATAGCTTCAGTGACAGAATTTATTCAACAAACAGATATGGGAGAGGTGTAGACCTTCTCATCCAACTCTCAGAGAACCACTTAAATTCCTAAAAAGTCAAACAATTCTGTAAATGTTCACAAACAACATGGGGTTTCTAACAAGAGTCTTTCCAGGAGACAAATAATATACAAACACATAAAATATCCGACTGACTTGTGACAACACAAACTTAGAATCAACAACATCAACAAAGAGACACTTGCGTGGTCGGCTCTGAAAAACAGTGGTGCGAGAGAGATAAGCACACAGCATCAGCAGCAGCTGCATGCACGATAAGCACACTCAAGCGAATTGACCACAAACTACTTTTTGGCGTTCCAAAAACCCAATTTTGTATTCCCCTCTATTATTGTAGAGAGCTTCACCTAAAAATTACTTTCTTTCATCTCCTCCAACAAATATTTGGTGTCTCACATGTTTAAAAATGTATCTATTGTGTTTGCCTTCAATGCTGTGGGGACAATTGGTGTTTATTTATATTTTATGAGGAACCGAGCAATCCCTGTATCCCGGTTCCCAGAAGGATGTTTCCAATAAAAATGCATGGAGATTAAAGGGATGACATTTGCCTGTTAGGTAGCCGACAATGTGTGCATCCTCCTGACGGGTGGTTCTCATCTCCTGTTATTCAATACGGATACATCTTTCGAGCCGCTTCCTGTCTAAGCCAAACCCCACTGGCGTCCCTGAAGCCTTGGTGCCTTTCACATTTGTATCAGATACCAAAGAGACAGGTCCTCCTGGCCCTCCCTCCTCCAGAGCTCAAGCATGCCAGCAAGCAGCAGAGAACCTACCGGTCTGCCTAGAACTCCTGGGAACCCAGGCAGGCCCTGGAGAGGATAAAAGACAGAGGAGAGAGGATGGCAGAGGGGGGGGGGGGGGGGGGGGCAGGTGGAGGAGAACGGTGTTTGAAGAGGGGGAACAAACAACACACAAAAGGAAATGGGCAGGGATAAGACTTATGAGAGCGAGGAAGTGAGCGAGGGAGCCGCACAGCTGCTAAAGGTTTCGGTCTAAGGACCTATGAAGCCTCGGCCCGAGAGGAAGAAAAGCGAGCCGGGTCAGCCAACCCAGTGGTCTGCTTTGAGGATCGGGCAAAAGACGAAGCCCCTTTGCTGGGTCACTGGTTACTCACTGGTTGGCCAATAGGACCAGCGGGCCCTGTTGGGCCCTGCTCCGACATGGATGGAAGGAAAACACAAAGTGTGAGGCAGTACTTAATACCTCTCCTCTGGCTACATTTACCAACCATTTCTGTTTGGGTTCTATGTGATCACAGCAAAGACTATGAGAAGGATAGAGATGGATTATTTTCACATCAAAAAGTTTCATACAAACAAATACTTCTATTTTTATATACCAGAATATATATTTTAGATACCTGTGAATGAATAGATTGTGAAGTGTTACTATTAAATACATATTGTTATTTTTGTAGACTTAACAAGTCTATTGAAAAAACATAAACTAAATAGTTACAAACATGTGCCTAAACAAAGAATGTCATTGCTATATGACAATCAAAGAAAAGACAAAAAAAAACCTTATTGACGCATATAACCTTACATCCAGTACTTGACACTTACCGGTTTACCATCCTGACCTGGTTTTCCTGGTTCTCCTGGTGATCCCTAAAATGACAAAACAAAAATGACAACTTATATTGTTTTTGTCATCATGAATGTGAAGAATAAGGTGAAAATCAGATTATCCTGCTTTAGGAGACTGAATTCATTACAATACTCAGCTCACCTGCGAGCCATCACGTCCTGTTTCTCCAGACTGTCCTCTGTCTCCTTTGTCACCGCGAGAGCCTGCAAAACCCTGCAAGACACATTAAATGTAGCTTGTTCTTAAATAGAAACATGTGACAAATGTTCTTATTATTGTTATGTGTGAATCTCACCCGTTCTCCTGGAGGTCCAGGTGATCCTGTAGCACCGGCTTCTCCTTTCTGTCCCATACCCCCTGGAGGCCCTCGGGTTCCAGGTGTACCAATTAGTACAGAGTCAGCTGATGCTCCCTAAAGCAAATGCACACAAACATATTTTACTATGTTAAAATGATCTAAATTCTATTGTCTAATTTATCATTTTTTACCTTTTGACCAGGTGGGCCGGCCATTCCTGTAAGCCCGACTTTACCCTGAAAAACAGAGAAGAAACACACAATTTAGAGTTAAAATCACATAAAAACGTAATTTCTTCCCACTACCTTGATGTGGTGGACCAAAATAAGGAATGTTAAACAGAAACACTTACAGCGTCTCCTTTGTCCCCTTTCTCTCCTCTATCTCCCTGAAATACAGATATACACTTTATAAGCTGAATCATCTTAACAGACACAATCTTCATATGTTAAGCAGACTTTCCTCAACTCACCCTCTCTCCTGGCCTTCCAGCCTCTCCTAGTTCACCAACTCGCCCAGGAACTCCCGGTATTCCTGGTTTGCCTGAATCTCCGGGGGGCCCCGGGGGTCCCACCGGCCCTCGCTCTCCAATGGCTCTACCCGGAGGTCCAGTGGCTCCCGTGAGTCCTCGCTCTCCTTGATCCCCTTTGGCTCCTCTCTCTCCTTGAAAACCACGGGAACCCTGGGGCACAAAAGGAAATGGAGAGAGATAAACAAATAAACATTTAGGCCAAATGAGGTAGTTTGGACTCTTACACATGCAAATCTGGATTTATAAGATCTCACAGCGGTCTTCATCAAGTCATTTTTTCACTGCAAGCCTCAAAGATGCCTTTAGTCATACTCACGTCGGCTCCAGATGGCCCTCTCGGTCCAGGTTCACCACCGTCTCCTTTGTCCCCTTTCACTGCCCTCTGCACTATAGGAGTCAGTGGTATGTCCTTCTTGTCCACAATGGCCTTTAGATCCAACACCTGTTGGATCACAGCAGATCATATTGCTTCTAATATCGACATGTATTTCACACATGCCAAAAAATGCAATGCCTAGTATTTATTTAAAAATGAACTCACTCGAAACATATGGAATAAACGGTTTCACTGTGAGGAATTGAGATAGTTTTTCATATTCTAGTATACTAAATGAGGTTAACAAACAATTTAGTCGTAAATCTGTCGGTCAATGACATCAAACTACATCTATGACATCAAGCCCAACATGCTGCTGTGGGTTTTTGCGGTCCTATTTTTACAAGGCCCATAAATCAAGATCCAATCCAATACTGCTGATCTTCTTTTACCAGAAGATATTTGGTTTTCATGTCCAGTCATAAATACATCTAGAAGCTTTAAGAAAAAATAGACCCGTGAAAAACAGGATCAGTAAGATGATAAGAAAGGCTGGCGCAGAATTGAGTTTTAGATTTTAAAATCTTTCTAACATTTTTCATACACCTTATGGCATTTTTGTTTTTTATTTTTTGTGTTGTTTCCTGCCCGCTATGTTGAATATGTCTATTGTGTGCATTAACTGTTTTTGGAGTTTCCCCTTTGCTATTTAATAAAGCTTTTCTATTCATTAGTAGTGATTTAGATTAAGACTGCTGGGAATTAATAGAAATATAAATGTAAAAAGAATTTTATAGGAATCTATCATTTGGATGCACAAATTCATTTTGAGATTTGAAATATCCCCAAAAATATCTCTAACTACTAACAAAAAATGCTTAGCGCTACACTGACAGAAATAAGTGTGAAACTAGTTAAAGCCGCATTACATGCAGGTACAAAGCTTTTGGAAATAAGCATTGATGAAAGGTTTAATAATCAAAATTGTCAATCAAAAATAAATGTGCTTTAGCGTCTAGCGTTTTCCATCTTAGAAAGGTCAGTCATGCTACAACTATATGATGTTCAGAGTAAAGATGTATGCATTGCATATCTCTTTATATTCTCTTTATCAAATACTTAAGCACCTCATCCGCCTCAACAAACTGTATTGATCCAGGATCATTGAACTGCAAATCCTCACTGGGTGCCAGTCCACATACCTGAATCCCTAGATTGGCCAGAGCCCTTTGCACATCCTGGTGAGAGAAATATGCAAAAACTGCAGTCAACAAAGATGAACAACATTGAGAATAAATGATTCCAGTCACAGTGATGTGCTGACATCTTACCACTGCTGTGCCAGGTTTGCCAGGCGTTCCGTCCTCTCCTGGGTCTCCCTGCCAATGAAAAAAAGTGTCATCACAGAACCCCACTCACCACACATTTTCAACAAAACAAGGAAGGACTTTTGACTTACAGTTTCACCTTTCAGGCCAGTTGGGCCTCTTTCTCCCTGCAACAAAGAAAGTTAGAAGGTTAAGAGCCGTTTACAAATCGAAAGCCAACGGGGATAAACACAGACCACCACAACTTACTCGGAGTCCCACAGCTCCAGGGATCCCAGGCACGCCCTGGAGGACAGGCAAGGACAGAGTGAGGACAAGGATGAAAACAGATAAGACTGTGGCAGGGCTGCAGTAGCACACAGGGACAGGCGTAGATAAGAACCTGCATCTATGCCGCTACATGTGCAAGAGCAACGCTGCTGGGGACATCATGACCACACGAGGAATAGATATCAGCTAGAAGTTATTATTGGAAGTTTCTGTAAACTAAACAACTTTATAATGGGATGCAAAAGTAAACACTCATTGTAATCACATGGAGAGGAATTCTTCTCATAGTACACCCAGTTACCCCTGGAGAATTATTTCTAGCACCCAACATTTCACTAAAAGCAGTGACTGTCATATGCTATGAAAACACTGTAATTTACTGTAATGTCAGAATGCTGCAAATTCATGCAAACTCACAGGGGTTCCCGCGGGCCCCTGGGGGCCGGGGATCGGTGCCGCTTCAACTCCTTTAACGTACACCACCTAAGAGACAGGGGCAGCGTGTGGACATTTAAAGATGACACTAATAGTCCCAACTCATTATCGATTTCAAACGCTGTACCTGTCCAGGAGGACCAATGCTGCCGGGTACTCCAGGGAGCCCGGAAGGGCCAGAGGGTCCGACAGAACCAGCAAGACCCCGCTCTCCTTTCTGCCCGTCTCGGCCCTGGAAATCAAGTGCAATTATACAAGGGAGGCTCTCTCTACACATGGTTACTTCCTCCTGCCCTATAGTGGAGGCTGAACTATAAAATCAAAGCAGGTGGCTGCTGCCTTCTAGAGATAATTAATGAGAATTTGCACATGAAAACAGCACAGCATTGACATTTGGTGCCTCTTTAGATGCTTCTCAGAAGGGGATCCCCCTCAGAGGCTTGATCATTAGTGGCTAGTGAATTTATATAGCTACTTCTGAGAAGCCAATTGATTCAGCGGTGAGTGAGGGTGTGATGGTAATGTCAATGTCAGAGCAAACTACAGTTGATAAATACACACTTCAGTGGCAAATTGCAAAGGAAAAAGGGAAAAGAGGAAAGCTGATTCGTAAAACAAAAGCGGGGGGGGGGCAGGGTCAAAGGGGGCAGGTTTACCAGACAGGATGCAGCGTAGAAACAAACAAAACACAAAGAGATATTGAAGTAAGAGAGATTTGGAGAAACTGACGTCTCTTCCTGCAGCTCCTGAATCTCCTTTGTCACCCTGCACATTAAAGACAACACTGTCAGATTCACAAAGAAATGCAGACAGCATCATTTTCATTAACAAATTCCTACAAAGACAATAGTCTCTAAATCTGTCTAAAGTATTGTTTCAATCTGTTTTAAGGCCCTTTTATTTGCCGTTTTCCCCGCTGTGTGTCTTGTAGTCGGAGCACTGTGTAGATTATTATTCACAAATACTTCTTGCCACAAACCTTTCTCCCATCTTCACCTGGCACACCGTCCTCGCCCTGCAAGTGAAAACTAAATGTAATACAGATTTGATCAAGCAAAATGAATAATGGCCAGTCTGCTGAATGCGTACTCAGACAATTAATTGCCATTGCTTCAGAGACTCACTTAAAACCACGATGCAGCAGACCCTGAAATAGGTGTCCTCACTGTTTTATTGGCTAGGCGATTACCAGATTAGGGAATAATAGAAACATATATACTAAAAGAAATAACGAGATTCGTATTCTTGCCATGTTCTGTCAAGTCACTAATAGAGTGTGCACTGAAGATTCTGAAGTAAGAAAGGGGAAAAGTGAGAAGTTACCGTTTTGCCAGGAGAACCAGGTTTGCCATTTTCACCTGCTTTACCCTGAAATATAACAACATGAGCGATTCCACTGAGCAAACTGGGCGGAGATCTAAACACAAATAATGGATGAGTCTGATAAAGTGACACATTTATACAAAATTAAAAGGTTGTGTGTGTACTCACAGGTGTCCCTGCGGTGCCCAGAGGCCCAACAGGCCCCGGGGGGCCCTGGTCCCCTCTTAGTCCCGGTAAACCCTATTAATCAAACCGACATGCACGATTTAATCTCCCTTTTATTCCGATTAAATGCTAAACTAAATTTGATTTGCTCACATGTTGCACCCTGTTGTGAGGATGTACAGGCAGAAGATTATTAAAAGGTTTAATATTAAAAGGTCTAATATACCAGTTTAAAAGTGTGTTAATGAAAGAAATAGCGATTGCAATTTGTTTTGGATGTACAGCAGCAGTTACAGAGCCATTGTGTGTCTGCCCATTAAAATAGGATTTAGAGCTAAACTGTTATTTTAGCAGTCATTTTTGTGTTCAATATTATATAATAGTCTCCTGTGAAACTGAACTGTCTCTGCTGTGTTTCCCTGCATTGGGCTTATGCAACTGGTCAGAGTGGTGATTTTTAACACCTCCACAGTGCCCTCTGCAGCCCACGCACAAAAGGTGCATTTGTGATTGCAACTCAGGGGCAGATGTGTGCTAACTGAAAATGTGTTGAAATATCAGCATCTACTTAAACATAATTACTGATAACTAATAGAAAATCCGTGCCAATTGTATATTCCAAACCAGTGGGACTCACGTCTCTTCCAGGATCACCCTGCTTCCCAGGATCACCCTGTAACACAAAGACAAACTGACACATCAGCAACATGCATTCATAACCCGGTGAGGCCAAAATACTGTATGTGTTTAAAGTTTGGGCAAAAGATAGCACAAAGTACCCTCAGACCAGGTGGTCCAGCAGCACCTTGTTTACCATCCAGACCGGGACGTCCATCCAAGCCAGATGTTCCCCTTTCCCCCTGATCACACAGATGTTGAGGATTAGATTGATAAAAACGGTTTAGAAGGTGAGATCAGCCACTGATTTCAAACCTTCTCTCCAGGCGCTCCTCTGTCTCCTGTGTCGCCCTGTAAACATTAGAAGAGAAATACAATGTGCGTGAATGGAAATCATCCAGGTAATGAGAGATATGATATCTAGTGATGAAAATTGAAGTAGAGAAGCAGCGACACAAAGCAAACTCACTCTTGTGCCTGCGGGTCCCCGCTGTCCCTCGGGACCCTGTATAAGCAGCGAGGAAAGAACAAGGAGTCACAAATGATCATCAGTCATGCATACCAAATATACAGGGAAAGGGTCCGGTAGCATACTGATGTGTACACTATGCGGTGGCTTGTCGGAGTGTTCACAAAATGCAAGAATGAGGCAAGCTCACCCGTAGGCCTGGGGCTCCAGGAGTGCCGGCTTCACCTTTCTGACCTTTGCCGCCGTGCTCTCCCGGGTCCCCACTGTCTCCCTGAAAATAACAATAAAAGTTTTGTGCCTGATGGTGTCATTTTTTAGGAGCCTTATATACAGTGGCTGCAAAGTTTGGGGGGAATACGTATTGCAACCCGTGCGTTCTTCAGAGGCACAGTACACACCTTCTCTCCTCGATCTCCTCTCAACTGGCCCTTAATGTCAGCCTTTAAAACAACAGACAAATGGAGTCAGGGGTTGAATTGAGTTGAGCTACAGGACCTTCTCTTAATGGAAAGAAGATGCTGCAGCACGTAGTTTACTGTGATCAAAATGACACACTCACCACTTTTCCTGGTGGTCCTGGAAGGCCTTGGGGTCCCTTTGAGAAGAGAGTAAAACATTCTAGCCAACTTACGATAGATGTTTTAGGCACTTGGTGAAAAATAAAGCTGACGACAAACCAGTTCTCCTTTCTCTCCTCTGGGTCCTGCGGGTCCAGGGCTGCCCTACAATCCAAAAAATATCAATAAATATATGGAGCGGCTGACCTTCCTCACTATTTCTCCTCTGGAGGCTTCAGTGGGAAAGCACAAGTGCTTATTGGAAATGCTGTCTGTGTGATGATACATAGATGAGTGCCTCACGTTTCGTCCGTGCTCTCCTGGGTCTCCCGCGTCTCCTTTTTCTCCCGGTCGACCCGGCTGACCAGCCAGTCCCTGAGCGCGGCCAATCAAAAACAATTCAAATCTGTTGACTGAACTTTTCACTGACATTAGTGGCTAAGTATCAGAAAGAAAATGTCATTCCAAAATGTGTCAAAGACACTTGTCCTAACCCTCAGTCCTCGTTCTCCTTGCTTCCCAGGAGGACCAGACTCCCCCTGATGAAAAGCACGTTTAAAACGTCAATAAACATTTGGAGTGACATGTACACATTATTTATTTTATAAATAAACAGACTCTTTATGAAGAGAGGACGTTGAAATGTTTTATACTTACAGGTGTGCCTTCATCACCCTTCTCTCCTCTTTCTCCCTTTAGGAAATACATATTGATAGTAGTGAATCCCTTTATTCAAGATTATAGAAGGACACTCAATTCCAACAACATCAACTGAGTAGAGAGTCAGAGAACACAAAAAAACACCATGTCATACACACAAAGTGTCACTTTTACCTCTAAAGTGGCATCATTAGATAGAGATGCATGTTGGAAGGAAACAGAAGAAAGAAAACAGGCGGTCTGATGTTTGATTTCAGCTCTGAGACCAACATGCAACAATAATTGTTTTACTATTTTTATTAAAAGAGTATAGAGTAATGTCTTGTTTCGCTGAGTGAGAAAGAAAGACGTGATAACACAATAAAATCTCTTGAGCTGCAACATCAATAACTGCTGATTAATCTGTAGATCTTTTTCAATATTGTTTTCTATAAAACATAATTTCTCAGGTGCTAAGTGGACATAATTCCACTGATATTCAGACTAAAAGGATAAAAAAAAAACAGTAAATCCTTATGTCAAAAAAATCTGTTACAAAGGACTGTTTTGTTAGAAATGACTTTTGTGAACAATCCAAAAAAATAGCCTATTTCTACGCTGAGAATACCTCTTTCCCAGCGAGACCAGGCTTCCCTGCGATTCCTGGCCTGCCATTGTCCCCACGCTCTCCAGGATCACCTTGATCTCCCTGAGGATCCGTTAAAAGAGACCCGTTTGTAAATCAAAATTAACAGAAAGGCTGAAAACACACAAAAAGACCAACATTGCAGGCTTGTCACCTTGGCGCCCGGTCTTCCATTGATACCAGCAAGTCCCTGAGGGAAGAGCACATGTTTTATGTATTTTGGGACAGAGCCGTTTTGGGGCACGACTTCCATTGACCGTCGGCACGAGGGAATATGTTCTGAATAACTGCTTCAGTTGTAAGGAATAGATCATGGCAGCTGTAAACGATAACATTGTGCCGTTTAAAGAGGTGTGACTATGACTCACTCTCTCTCCCGGCTCTCCTTTAACTCCAACAGCTGACCCTCCTGACCCTGAAGACCCCTTGCAAAATGACAGAGAGGATATTTCATTTAGACAAACGTCAGATGGTAATTTTACTGCAGACACAGATTTCCATGAACATCATCATCCACTGGTCTCTCACTTTCTCCCCCTTCTGTCCGGCGTCGCCCTTGTCTCCCCTCGCCCCATCATTACCAGCCAGGCCTCGGTCCCCCTTTGGCAGATGTGCACAGGAGAGGAAACAGGTCAGAGTGAAGGACCATTGAGCTGGAAAAATGAAAAGTCTCAGGAGAACAGAACTTAAAAGCCCACCTGTTCCCCTTTCTTCCCTGGAAAACTTGGAGCCTGCATGATTTGAATGAAACATTAAGGAATCGTCATCGCACAACTCGTCAGCGGACGTACCAGTATGCAGGACATAGTGAAAGGGAGGCATTTCGATCCGTTTGTGATCAAAATGATGCCTGATTTTGTTTCCTCATCTGATAACTCACACTTCTGCCAGGCTCCCCTCGTGCGCCCTCGGCTCCCTGGCAACAGACAGGTGTTCTTTCATCTTAGCTACGAAGATTCATTGCATCTGATCACGTGAAATGTGTCACATTGCTATTGACCTGCTGCTTTTCGTGCTGTAATCAGCCTCACCTTTTCTCCTGCCGGTCCACTGGGTCCCGGTAAACCCTGGTGACAAAAGGGAAAGACTTGATTCACGTCTCTCACTGCGCATAAATAACAGTCCGACCATGCAGCCAGTGTGAAAGTAACACTGATTTGATTAGCAACACGCCAGTCTTTCACTCACTCTTAACCCTGTTGCTCCTGCGAGGCCCGGCTTCCCTGAGTCACCCTGTGACAAAACAATATTTAGATAACAGCACACATACCCCCCCTCTCCAATAAATAAAGGGATGTCAACAGTTGAACTAATCTAAATTTTTTTAAAAACGTAACCAACTCTGCTCTACTCACTCTCGCCCCAGTTTCACCAGCTGGTCCTCGCTCCCCCTGCAAACAAATGCATGCATAGGTTCACTGAATTGTATAAGTCACATTGCATGTTTTGGGAATGTTTTGGGACTCCTCTGATTATCTGACTCACTGTCAACAAATCCTTCATCCTGCAAAGACGGGTACAGTACGTAACTTTCACAATGCTAATACTGTGAATGTGTTTCCTGGGATTGTTAGTAGCTATGTGGCAATTAATATAGCTTCTCAACTTGCATCGTCTTGTTACAAAATAAGCAGATTTTAAAGGATTCATTGGAGGATTTCCTGTATTTCCCAGCCTACACAACATTTAAACAAATTGTGGACAACAATAAACATGATGCCATGAAGACAAACTAGGAACATTAGGACAGCAAGACAACAACAAAGCTGTCTGTCAGTTCTCTGCAGCACGTTCTTCATTGGACTGAAGAAAAGAGGCAGCTTATTGCGTCTCCACCTTTTTGTAATCAACATGTATTAACTCTATTGAAATCCTCAGGCCTATGTAAGTTTGATGAGAAATTGAATATGCTCTTCACGGTTGTAAAATGTTCTGTTACACCTGGTGCGTCATCGCTGTACTCACCCTGTCTCCCTGCAATCCAGCCTCACCTGGCTGTCCTCGGTCACCCTATTGGAATAGAGCAGGGTAATAAAGGTTATTCCTCTATTAAAAGCTTACAAGAGAAGCTATTTGTCTTACCTCCATCTTACCTTAGTACCACTTTCACCTGGAGGCCCACGGGGACCCTGCAACACATGAGCAAAATGCATGATAGGACATATTCCACCTAGGAGGTCAAGTGGCTTTATTACTTAGCAGGGAATTACTCCAATGAACTGAATTGTTTTAACTGTGACAGCTCCATCCTGTGGACATTCATAGAGCCCCTTAGAGCTCTAAATTGTAATAACAGCATCTTTGAAACAGATACACCTCAATTGATTGTGAATTGTGATGTGATTGTGCAGGTGGAACAGATGTATGTGCGGTCAGTTCTTTCTAATGTTTTAATATCATCACCAAACGGATACCTCATCTTGACGTTGACCATCTAAAATGACTGTGAGCTGAACCTACTCTGTCCCCAGGGTCTCCTTGCCTGCCAGTAAGTCCAGGAACGCCTTCGCCTTTATCGCCCTGAAGTAAAAAAACACAAGCCCTCACTGTGGGCTAAACATGTAGCATGCTCAAAGATTCATACACAGAATCAATCTGCATCTACCTTGTCTCCTTTGCTGCCTTGAGGTCCTGATGGGCCTCGAGGACTCTGAGCTCCTGGAGGTCCTACGTCACCCTGATAATAGAAATGCAATTACTAAATGCAAAATACAGCACACTGACTTCCTCTGCAGACTGAACAAGTCAGCACATTGGCAGTGATTGACAGCGCTTACTGGGGAGCCTTTCTCGCCCTTCACGGCCACCCCACTTCCAACTCCTGGAGGTCCCTGTCAGCCGAGGGAGATAAGAGCTGATAATCATTATGCTTACGCTCTACTCAGAGCACTTCTGCAGTGAGAGGACGCGGCTGCTGGGACTCACCCTATCTCCTGTGCTGCCCTTGTCTCCCTGCAGAGTGAGAATGAAAGACATGGAGTAGAGAGGATGCTGATAGCCACATATATAGATGCGCTTCATGTGTATTCACACTTAATCCCAGGTTGAACCGCACTTCTCTTCCATTGCACGTGGAATCTCTACATCAAGGCGAACGCTTAAATAGAAAGCCGATGACAACACAGAACCAGGATGTAAAATACATTTTCTGTATTATATAAATGATGTATTGGTCATCCCTTTGATCTACAGAAAACAATTGCTTCCATTGCTTTTGTTAATTTAAAACGATCCATTATCTTTATAATTATTATCAATTAGTAGTAGTAGTTTGCTAAATATCATTTTAATGTATTACAATGAAATTCTGTCTTGTTATAATAAATCGAAAAAGTCAAGAATGATACAGAAAAAATCATTATATACTATAATAATCCTGACTATTGTGCAACAAAAACCTAAGAATCTCATCTTTCCTGGTACATTGAGTAATTTCTTCAGCCACCACTGGAGACACGGCGGCTCAATGCTACCACCATGTGCATGAGTCTGACAACAACAGCTCCATCTTGGACGAGTGGTTGGCTCCAATACACTCGACTGAGAATTTAGAGAATTTATTATGGTCTCTACAATTCCCCTATCTGATGAAAATATTTTTCTTTTAGTACAAATCTAAAATCTAAATTAGAACAGGAATGCACTTTTGTGCTGTCTGGTTTATCTAATACTGTAAAAACACTTCCAGCAACTCCTGAATAGTTCCTGAAGTGCCTTTTTGAATATGGTATCAACATAAATTACATTAAAATCATTCCATAGTACACAGCACACTCATGTTTACCAACACAGCTATGTCCCTCCAAAAAAAGGTCAGTAAATCCATCTTTATTAGGATGCAAAATAAATAAATAAATAAAATAAATAAAGTTTATACAATAAATAATAAATCATTTCTGTGGGAGCAAATCATCTGTGTTGTTACTCTTTACTTCATTATTTCAGGCTGGTGTCTTTTCAATAAAAACTATAAACGTGCCCAAGTTGAGTGAAATGGAGCCAGGCAGGGTGGGTGGCTCACCTTGATGGAGAGTCCCGGCGTTCCTGATAAACCCGGGCGACCATCCTGACCAGGTGTACCCGGAGCTCCAGAGGCTCCTTTGGTCCCATCGATGCCTGGCCGACCAGGAGTACCCTGGTCAGTACACAGAAATGACATTGAAATGTATACAGCTTACACCCAACTTCTTTATGGCAGCTGGGCATCCCTTTACAGATGAGTGTTGGAGGGTCCGTGAGTGTAGCCCGCTGTGAGGATAGGAGGCCATACGGAGCTAATTCAGTACTGTCGTCACTTACCGGTATTCCAGGGATGCCTGCCTCTCCTTTCCTCCCAGGAAGACCCCCTCCTGATATAACGGAGCCTGGTTCACCCTGAAGCATCAGTATAGCAGAGAAAACACACACACACACACACACACATTCGTGTTGTTCTTCCTCCTTTCAAACTGCCACAAAGGAACTAAAAACACTTCACAGGTAGTTAAGGAAAAATAAATGTTCTTTCTGCTCACCCTTTCACCTTTAGTCCCCTTTGGACCCAGTGGACCTATCCCACCTGGTTGGCCCTAGAACAACAGGAAACACTCAAGAAGCTCTAAACATATGCAAATGTGCACTTAACAACTCTGCATGTTAAGAGTTACTCACTGGATCTCCTCTGACTCCGGACAGGCCCTGTGAGCCCTGACACAAGCACAACATTGTTCTGTTACTTATGTGCCAATAGGACAACATCAACACACCCGATGGCTGCGTGGGCTTTGCTCCCTTACCGGGACCCCTGTGTTTCCAGGTGAGCCTGGCCGTCCTGGCAAACCTGCACTTCCATCGATGCCAGGAAAACCCTTAAAGCAAAAAGAAATTTTGCTTTGTTACTTCAGTCGTCATTTGGGAAATGTGGATGGTTTTTGGTATGGCCTTAGCTCTACTCACTCTTTCCCCTTTTTCACCTTTCACCCCCAATGAGGGGTCAATAGGGATAGTTTGGCCCGGTGCACCTGGGCGTCCTTCAGGTCCTCTGGGGCCTTCTCTCCCAGGCAGACCGTCACGGCCCTACCCCACACATTCGTATTAATAAACAACAACACATTGCAGTTAATAGTCGAGTGTAATTAATGACTTACAGGATCTCCCTTGGTCCCATCTGCACCGTCTCTGCCTCTCTCACCCTGCAGGGTGAAACAAAACGGCACTGAAAAAAGCTGAAAATACCCATTACAACGCGAGTGGTAAAACACGTTTGCCTGTTTCTGCAAGTTACCTTCTCTCCACGATATCCCCTTTCACCCTAAAATAAATAAGAGAGTTTCAACTTAGAACTTGAAGGATGTTTGTGGATGATTGAAATCTACAAGACCATATTATCACTGTACTGCATTAAAGTACAGCTGGAGAACTCACCTGAGGACACTGAACGGTGCATGGCTCTGGACCTGGACCTACCTAAACAAGGACAGAAAGATTAGACCAAAGAGATTAAAGAGTTTTTTTGGACTAAAATTACATTCCATAATATTTCCATAAAACAAAGCAAAAAAGTACCATGAAAAATATTTCTCAACAGATCAAACAAAAGTGGATGAACTATAACAAAGATATCATTTTTCCAGGTTTCTTCTTACGTCTGGTATTCTGGCGATGCCACAGAGCAGGTCTGCAAGATCACTATGTACGGTGTCCAACTGTGAAGCATCACGGACAAACAGGACGTTCTGGGTGCTGCCGTCAGTCACTGCCCGACGCAGCTCCTCGGTGTTCGCCTGGTCCGTACCAACAGCCAACACTGTCACACCTGGTAGACACACACACGCACACAGACATGTCTCTCACAGAACACAGGGTGATTCTGAATTTGCATGCGTTTGTGTTGAATGTGTGTTTCTATATTGTTGAGGTTCCTGGGAATTCAGAAGAAAACAAAAGCAGTTTTTCAACTTGTTTAAATTCCAGATAGGAGCATCTCTCATAGGCCCAATGACTTAAAAGAAAACGTAACATGCAAAATGATCATTCGTGGTCAACGCAGCATTGACAAACAGAGAAAAGTAAGAAAAACGCAAAAAAATAAATTAAGCGATCCTTCCTAAAACCCTCATTTGGACTACACATACACATTTGGTTACACATACATACATTTAATCGAGGCGTAAGCACGTGAACCTAGAGATTTAGATTATAATGCACAAGTTTGGTGCGAATGAGAAGGATATTTTGCTGGAATTAATTTACTTATTATTCTTCTTTCATCATTTAGGAAAAAGATAGTTGTCCAAAGAATTTAAGGTAACAAAGGTTGAGTAACTTATTAGAAATATTTCATTTTGACGGAGACTATTACAATGAATTATAATGATTATTTTCTTATATCAATGTACTGCAGTTACATCCAACCAGGCTGAAGCAAACCATAACTTGACAGCTTGCTGGTCTGCTTCAGCCCACCTGTAGCCCTGAGACTGTTGGCTGCGAGAGTCAGGTTGTCCGCTGATGTTTTGTCAGCAATGATGACGACAGCACCGGGGACCCTCGGCCTCCGTCCAGCTGAGGGGGTCAGAAGGTACTGCCTGGTGTATCTCACCGCCTCACCTGCAGAGGGAGGCAGATGATATCGTAACTCACCACACGCGTACCAGAAAATTGTATATTAAGTGCAGAAAAGGCGAGGAAGAAACGCACCAATGTTGTTCCCGGGACTTTCGTCAAATGGCGTGGACAGGATCTCTTGGAGAAGTGTGTCAGACCTGCCATGGCGATTAAGCAGGAACCATAATTTGGGTCTGTAACCATAGACTACAATTCCCAACTGAAACAGGAAGAAAAATGGTCGAAATGTTAAGTCAGCTACAGGTGTGCGTGCCATCAGATTCTGTGACACATATTCTTCAGAGCAGCACCTGAGAGTCGCCGGGTCCGATGGTTTCCAGCGAGCCTGCTGCACTCGTCAGCAGTTCGCGCAGAGGTCTCGCGATGCTAATCCGGTCAGTGGATGCTGGAACCAGAAACACCACGTCCAGACGCCCGCCCACACAAACTGCTGACAGAGAAGGTTTGGACGGTTAAGTAAGTTATCAAAAAGGTGTTTCTAGGCATAGAAAGTACATGAAAGAGGACGTGTCGGTGTGTTACTTGTGCGTTCAACAACGGAGCTCTCAGTTCCAAACCCATTTGGAAAGGTGGCTTGCACTGTAAAGCGATAACGGCGGCCCAAACGCAGCCCCGTCACCTGGTAAGAGCTGGACGCAGCAGGGAGCGTGACAGACAGGCCTCCGCCAACCTCTGAGGAATGCAAACAGTTAATACGAGTCTTTCAAAAGTCAATTATAACACTTGCAAAAGCACGTTTCACCTGTCTCCTCCCTCCAGCGTAGAATGTATCCTGTGGCGCCAGCGACTGGATTCCAACCAATCCGCATAGAATTCCGGGTAACCTCTGCCACTCGTACGGTTATGGTGGCCACTGGGGGGGAGGGGTTCCCAGCTGCAAACACAGGTACAAACAAGAAGAAATGGCATTTTCATTTGACTGAAACTTCTTCAAATATTACATTTTGTGTACCGTGCACTCAAGAAAGACAGCATTCCCATGCTTATCTACACACAAAGCAAAGGTCAAAGGCCTCAACGACCTAAGGGTTTACTTAGAGTCTACATACTGTATTATTTCAGGGTAATGCGAGACATCAAACAATATATTACTGAGGTCTAAAGTGCAATGTGTGGTTATATGTATGTTCTATTTTTACCATATTCAGCATTTGTGAACTACTTCTATCTAAAAAGGTGAAGTTTACAGTTTAATCTATTCACTTGAGAAAAATCCTTTCATCCATTGTTTATTTCAACACTTTTTGGAGGTTATGGAAACTACTGGAAGATGAGACTCACGTGTGGTGATTCTGACAGACACAGGGGTTCCCTCCCTGTTCTGAACTAAAGCCATGACCTGCACCACATATTGGGCTCCAGGGTCCAACTGGTCCAAATCCACTGCTGTCACGTCTCCCCCCACCAGCTGACTCCTCTCTTCACCACCTGCAGCAGCACACAGTGGTAACAGGGGGTGGGTTGACACGGTTCTTGTGAAACATTTAAAGAGGACTGTTGTGATGTTTGGAAGTGGGGTTACATGAGGTTCTTATCTATTGTAAGGCTCTTGCCTACAGTAGAAGATGGCATGCCACCAGTTTGGAGAAACAGACGATAGTTCAGAGGCGAGAGCAAAGCCATAAATTAACTAACCAATCAATGTCAATTGTTGTTGTTGGCTACTTGTGGCCTTGCAGAGACATAGATTGATATGTTGTCAGTTCCCTGTGAAAATCCATGAGCTAGCTGCCATTTCTGTTTTTGTATCAGATGGACTTTGGATAAGTACTTCATAAAAACCCACATCAAACATGCAAATGAATGCCTTTGAGATATTAAGATTTGTATTCAGGACTATGTTTATGATTTTATAACAAAAGTGGAAGGGCCAATGAATATATCCACCATCCGTTCTCTTCCAAGACACCCGATAAGCCGTCGCTCCCTGCACACCGACCCAAGAGACTCGGACAACCTCTCCACGGCCCTCCTGGATTTTCAGGGACGTCACACTCCCGACCACAGAGGGATCCGACTCTGAAGGTTAGGATGGAAGCCAAGGAGTCAGATGATCTTTTCAGTATTACCCGAACCCCTAGCAATGTTCCTCCCAAAAGACACAGCAGTAATGTGTATTAGACACTCAGCGTGGTACCTGTTCTGACACTCAGGGTGGAAGGACTTCCCTCTCGAGTGCCAGTCAGTGAAGAAACTAGTATGTTGTAGGCGGAATCTGACTGCAGCCCATCAATGGTGAAGGAAGAGACATCTGCGGCCACGTTATTAGTTGATTGGACACCTGCACCAGCCAAACATAGTATGGATATGTAGAAATCTTTTCCTGCTAATATCAATATATGAGGATGGAAGAAGCTGACTTTCAGCTGATGTCATTATGTATTTGGATTCATCTTGTACCATCAGCGCGGCGCCATGTGACCTTATAGCCAGTCGCCCTGGTGGAACGCGACCATGCAATGCGTATCCTCTGCGATGTAACGTCAACGATGCGGAGGCCAGCCACTGATCCACCGTTTGGATTGGTTCGACTAGACAGTGTGACCACCTCTCCAACCCGTTGATCGAGCATGGAAGCCACACCAATCACCAGCGCCTCGTCTGGCTGCAGGCCGTCGATGGTGAAGGCTGTGACCTCCGCGCCAAGGACACGGGCCTGCTCTGCATCTACCAGGCAGAACATCAGACACAATACAATTCGTCAAACAGACTGTTTCACAAACAGACAATTCAGTACAAATGTTACTTTTAGCTGCTCTTGTTATCCTAACGGATGATGAAAACAAAATCTAAAAAACAACTTTTTGGATGTAAGGAATAAAATAATACATACACAAAAGGGCATTGTGATACGAAACACTTACTGTTGCCTTGTCTCCAAGTAACCCTGTAACCTGTTGCCCCTGTAGCACCTGCCCAGGCAATTCGAATTCTCCGACTGTTTGCGTTTGTCACTCTAAGGTTAGTCACTCTGCCAACATCTTGCTCTGAAATAAAAATAGAGGGCCTCATGTGACAAAATGTACCCAATTTTAAGAAAGACCTCAATGTTACCAGTGAAATGTCAAGAAAAATAATGGATCTTGACAGAATACATTTTTATAAAGATTAGACATCCATTTTTGTTATCTGTTATCCAGAACGGGTCATTTAAAGGAGCAATACAACGGAATGAGTCACACAGCAGCACAACCCACCTGGTTTGATGTAAACAGTAACTGGGTCCCCTTCATTTTCTCCAACTAGCGCTACGACAATGACACCATAAGGCACGCCAACTATCAGGTCTCTGAGGTCAAGGGTCGTCTGGTTACCAGGAATACGCCGTGTTTCCTCTGACCCCGCTGAAATGTCATGAAACACACAGAGCCGTTGTTTGCACAAGCATACCTTCGTTTATTATTGAGCACTCAATCATCAAAATGAAAAATAAACCAAGGAATGAAAAAGCGTCAGTGCACCTTCTGTGTTCAGGATACTGATGCGGTACTGTGTTGCCCCGGCGACGCCTGTCCAGCCGAGCCTCACCGTGCTGCCCAGGGACTCCACAACTCTCAGGTTGGACACCCTCCCCACTGGCTGTTCCTCTGCAACACCACAGAATCAGAAAAACATGAATCCATGAACACGTGTTTTTTTTACATATCCCCTCAGAATTCAACTCAGAACATTTATAAATCCGCCCAAAAAGAATTGATGAAGTTGCGTGCCTCCCGGCTGAGGTACTGACCGTTGGATACAAAGGTGACAGGTGTGTCCTCTTCACGGCCTTCGAACAGCGTATAGAGGGTGATGATATATTCTGTGTTAGGTTGAAGACCTGTGAGCTCATGGCTTGAAGTCGTTCTAGAAAAAGGTAGGCTCTGGATACGGCCTCCTGAAAACAGGGCAATGGTCCTAGATCAGTGCTTTTAGGTTCAATAGAGCTGCAGTTTCTATTACATAAAATCAACAGGTAATGTTGGAGGTATGAAAAGAATTCAAAAGGAGCGTGAGTGTGTGTGACATAAACATCTGACCTTCCCCAGCCCTCCATTCCAGGCGGTACCCCTGAGATGACTCAATGATTCTCCAAGTGAGGCGAATAGAGGAGGGTCCGATGGTGGCTGCTCTGAGAACCTGCTGCTCCTGACGATCTGAGGTAAAGACATAATATGTCACACGAATGGAATTATGTGAAAGATCCAAAGTAAATCTCATCTCCCCATCAAACTGTCAATAAGAATTTTTAGATTATTGGTTAGATTATTAAAAAATTGGTTTGTAATTATTTACTGGCCAAAAAGAGATCCGTTCACAGTAATTTTAAGGTGATTGGGACAAAAGACACGGTGCAGCTTCTCTGTAAAAATTCAGTTTAAGTTTAGTTGACACTAAAGCAAGGCTTTAGCTAGCCTAACTAGTCAGATCAAGCAGGTATTTCCAGGATTTGCTTGATGTTTTTTTAAGTTCACATAGCACCAACCAACAGGATGGTTTTGGTGAGGTTTGACTAAACCATACTTTACTATTTAAAGAATGTTTCTAAATATCATAAAGAATCCATTAGTCAACTGAGAAAGGTAAAGCATTAAGCATTTTACGGGTCTGCACCTGACTGAACTAACTTCGACAATGAACTCTTCTCTGAGGAAGCCATCAAATGATGATTCTTAAAACAGAAAAGATATGATAAAAAATACAATAAGTATTGGTCAAATTGTCCTAACATAAAAATGAACAGATAATTTGGGATACTTAAAAATAATTAAGAGAGAGATCAGAGATCAACTAAACCAACTAAAGTGGTGTTGAAATCACGTTCCACATTGAAACCCTACAAAACCCCAAAGTTATTTGTACTACAGCCTGATGTTTTAAGAGAAGGGGAGAAAACATTCAGCCTTCCCTTCTTTACCAAGGAGCACAGACGACTGGTGCAAAAATAATCACTGAAGCTCAATGTCAACATAACCAATGAGCGATGAATGAATAAATTAAAATAGAAGATAGCCTTTTAATCAAATTGATTTGACTTGACTGTTCAGACTGTTCAACAATCACATTCCTTGCATGTCCTCGTTCCAATAAATCTGATTCTAATAGAACACATAATTGTAGCCAGTGAGCAAAGCTTCAAATATGAATGTTGCTGCAAAACAAATGCCTCAAACACGTCTTCAACCTGCCTGCATTGAAGATCTTTACATTTTTACTTCATAATTACTATTTTTTATCCGAGATTAGTGTCACCAATTCTGTATCTGTTACTTCCTTAAATCCCATTAGAAAAAAAGATTTTGTCATAATCAGCATATGCATTATTGTGTTATGGCTAGAAACCTGTTGTGTTAGGTTACAATGACCTTTGAATATGACTGTAAGACAGAAGGAAGGATGGAAAACCTAATGCCTTCCGGCCTGTTTTGGCTGCTACAGAGGCAGTAAATTGTGGCACAGGTCATACCCGCAAACTCTTTCTCTGATTCTGTATTTTCTGTGATTATTGTTTGCGAGACAAACATTTTTTAAAATCCACACGAAAGTGGATGAAAAAAGTCTACAGACCCGTGACTGCGCAACAGTAACCCACTGATGTGTCTTCAGACTATACACTGACAACCAACATTTTACTTCATGACAGATGTCTTTGATTGAATGCCACACAAAGATGTTGTAGTGGTTGGGACATTTTGGAGAAGGTAAACAACATTTATAGAATATAAAAATATAACTTTAAATGTCATGCAATCTTTTGATATATTGTTAATTTGTTAAGACATCCTACAAGTTCAAAGATTTAAGAAACATTTTTATTGAGGGGGGGACAGACATCTCATCACAAACGATAGACAGAATAAGTGCTTCACAAGTTTAAACAGGAACAAACAAGAGCAAAACAAGCTCCGTTGAAGCTCCAGTTACTGTGGCATGCAGTATGTGGAGCCCTGTCTATTTCACACCTCTTTGATAGCACAACACAGAGGAACACAGAGGTTTTAACTTCTCCATTTCCGCGTCTCTGCTCAGTAAAGTGGCCATGCAGTGACTCAGCCTTCGTTCAAAGAACACCGATCCCACTGAAGTGACACCATATGGCCCTTACTCACGATAGACAGATGGTATATAATGAGTGCGTAGGCGTGCTTGAAATGTTCCTTAAACAAAGCTAAACAGTAACGGGTGAAGGTTTTCAGAAGACAGACAAACAGCAGAGCGGATTGTTGGCCATCTTGTCCGTCTCAACTTCCTGTCCCTGTCCCGCTGAGCAGGACACAACAGAAAGCAAGCCCCTTTTCACCCAGCATCATCTCACTGCAGTTACTGAATGAAAAAGCTCAAACGGATGTCACGTGGCAATTTGTGTGTGTCTGTGTGAGTGTTATGTGAGGCAGATGTTTGGTGTTGAACTACTGAAACCACACCTACCTATCTTAAAGCTGGCGGTGGCCACGGGGCCCTCAGTGTTGCCGTCATACAACGGGATGATGGTGACGATGTACTCGGTGTCAGACTGCAGTCTGGACAAAGTGTGAAACTCATCGGCAATCTCCACTGTCTCGACATTCCGACCTTTGTGAAAAGAAAAAACAGAAAAAAAAGTGTGTGCATATTTAAAAATAAATATATCAGAGAGACAGGTTACAACGGGTTGTCTCATGCCGACTTTGTCCTTACCTGTAATCGGTCCCCAGACCAGTCGGTAGGCCCGTGCACCATTGACACCTCTCCACCGCACCCGAACGCTGCCCTCCGACACCGTCTCCACTGACAGCTGCTGCACAGCCTCGAGGCGCACTGACCCATGCAACAACATGAATACCATTTGCATGTAAACATAGTCAGTTCATTTTTGGAAATATTTCTATAGGTTTTCACTTTTTGTTCACGCGGTTTTTACAAAATACTGTTAATATTACTTTTCATTTGTCAAGTATCTAAAATCCCACCAGACTATACAGAAAAGGTTTAACCATGTGGTTATTTCATGTAGACTACAATACTTTCTGGTTTCTACCTGTGTTTTAATAAACAATTCTTGACATAGCTACAAGCCTCACAAAAGCCGTACCCAACACTTGTTTTATCCCAAAATCCACCACTAATATTCTGTATCGACTGATTGTGATTGGAATTGACTAAAATCACTTGAATCACCATCTAACAGTACCAGCGGGAGTACTCACATGTGCGGGCGTTGAGGATGGACGGGGACGCAGTGTTTCGGGGGAACAGGGGATAGAGGCTGACGACGTACTCTGTGTCGGGCTGAAGTGACTCCAAGGTGACAGAAGTGGAGTCTGCCGACAGAGACTGCTCCAACAACTGAGCTGCCGGCTGACCTGCTCTTCCAAACACACAGTAGACAGGGCAACAGTGTTGGGAAAGTTCACTTTCTACATGAACTAGTTCAAAGTTCGGTTCACACATTTTAAAATGAACTAGTTCAGTTCATAGTTCAAACTTCAAAATATTTGAACTAAGTTCACAGTTCCAACTAGTTCAGTTCTTTTGTTCCATATGTTGCTGCAAGCTATTATATTTCAAAATACCACAGCCCATATAGAACCACGGACAGCAATTATTTTATCAGTTTTAACACTGAAGCTATGCATCAGATTTAATCTTCATATCCAATTTTGAATCCTTCTCCAACCAGGGTTTACATTAGCATTGAGGGGACAGCATTTCCCCATTGTTTCCCTACAGGACATTCTCAAACACATGCTGCTTAAATGGTCTTTTTAAAATAAGGAATAAAAACACGACAGTTATCATTAAGGTGCAAATGTTTGCAAAGAAAGGTCAGATTCCTCCCATCCTCACCGACCTTGTCAGTAACTTCATAAAACTCATTTAAATTATTATACGCCGCCTCTTTGTTACACGCAGCTGTCGCCTCCACGCATTTCTTTTTTTTTTTTTTGATGACGCATGCGCGGTGCGACGCTGGTGGCTGGTGTTGCCAGATCGGGTGTTTTTTCCGCTACTTATTAAGGCGCGTTTACGGTGTGTTTTCTATAGAAATCTGGCACCCTATTTGTTAACCTCACAGTAACGTTCATCGGGCATTAATGCAGTACGTTCAGTTCACGTTCGCCCAAAATATGAACGAGTTCACGAACTATCGTTCAATGAACGCGTTCAGGCACAACACTGCAGGGCAAGTAGGCATGGCAGGCATGCAGTGGATACATCAGTGCACGGATGAGCAGTCATAATGATAGAGTGTAGTATGTCATGAAACAAATTAGCTGACAACAAGCTGAAATAAATATAAAAAGTGTCTTCACTTCACTGACTTTAGCTGATTCTCACCATCGCAGCGTGTGCATGTGATGTGTTCATGTGGGGGCCTGTCTTGTTTGTTTAAATCATCAGTGTGAGAAACAGGTAGAAACAGCGTGCCCCTCTCATTAAAGGATGCTCCCTGGCCTCCTAACTAGTCTGAGGAGGATCTCCATGTGAGACTGGCACTCCTGCCACATGTTCAGAGGGAAACTGTTTATGTCAGCCCTCAGGGGCCATTTCTCCCCCCTGAATCACTGCAAAAGCACCCAGACATCTTGAAATGTTATAATCTATGCCACACCCTGTTTCCAGAAATGTGAGGAATAAATTACTGACAAAGCGCTGCATAAGTGACGGTTTTCACAAAGTTTTTTAATTTCAAGACTTGTGATGATAAAATTAGATGTAATATTTTAGTAATGATTGGGTAATAGAATTCCCAACTGACAGCCAGTGCCTGGGGGACGTAAAGAGAAGCTCATGTCCTCAGCCTTGACTGCTGTACATTCTCCACACGTTTTCAACTTGACACCAAAGGATAATTGTTATTGTAGCTGTAGCTTCTATCCTCCTCTCTCCTCGAGTATTAGCTTTGTGACAGGACAATTCTGCCACAGCAAAAGGAGATGTTGCTAATGTACCCTAGGTGTTATTCAGACCCAACTGCATGAGTCAGACGTGCTGCAGACAGAAAGAGAAAGGCAGTTAGACAAGTGTGTGTCTGCCTGACCTCGTGGTCCGTAGGTGATCCTGTAGCCCCGCGCAGGAGACGAAGGCCGGTCCCAGCCCACAGAGAGAGAGAAGAAGCCTGCCTGGACCAGGCGCAGGCTGGTGGCCGCTGGCAAAGACCCTACATGAGGATTTAAAAAAACACACTCCAGTTGTAACAATTTCAAAATGACGGGTGTGCGAGAGGTTGCACTTGCATTTTGACGATGTTTCACTTTTGACTCACTGGTTTGTTGCTTGGCAGACACAGACTCCCCAACACTGTTGGGGTACTGAGCAATGACAGTCACCAGGTAGTCGGTTCCAGACCTCAGCTCTTGTGCGGTAAAGCTCCTCTGACTGGCAGACACAGTCTCCTACAGAGAGGGCGGTTATTTTCTGTAAGCAGTCGATCCTAACGCAGATTTGTGCAAAGTGAATGACTGAAATTTGTGGGTAAGCCCTGACATTCTTCTATCTGGGAATTTCACACATTGGTCTGCCAAATTTGTATCTCTACAGCATCTTCACAAAGTCGATTCCCCCATTGGACATGTTTACACTCAGCCTGAAGGCACAGCTTTCTCTGGCAATTTGCTACTTCAGTGTTGGTCATCTCCGTGTGTCAGGAGTAGTCATCCAACACCTGGGCTCACCTGACGCAGCTCTGCTGTGATTGGTTGACCCAGACCAGAGAGTGGCACATACTGGACCAAGTAGCCAGTCAAAGGTCCCCCTGCCGCAGCCCAGCGAAACCGCAGAGCATCAGACGTTTGGCTGGTGAACTGAATGTTGGACGGACCAGAAAAGGCCTCTGAGAGGAGAAAAGACAGGTGCAAGCCGGATAGGACGGATCAAATTAAAAAATAACCAAAATGTCAGACAGAAAGAGGAGACATTTTTGATTTATATTATTTAAGGCAAGCCACATACCATCGTTAGCATAGACCCCTCCGGCTTTGGAACAAACTTTAGGGCTCACAAGGGGAAGAAGTGTGTTCAGCAGTTTGAAGTCTCCAACAAAGGAGGTGAAATCACTGCTGGGCTGGGAGGCAATCTGAGCCAATTCCTTCCTGTCGGCGCTCTTTATACCTATTAAAGCACAGAAAATTGTGAAAAAGTTTATAAAAAAGTTATAATCACAAGCAAGCAAAAAGAAAAGAAAAATACTTTGATTGAGAGACGACATGCAAGCAACCTACCAACTGCAAAAACATGGACTCCTTGACTGCGCAGCTTCTGTGCTGGCTCTTCCACGCTGTCCTGTGACTTTCCGTCTGTTATGAGGACAGTGATCTGAAAGTTAAAGAAGACCCACGGGGAGAATTAGGGAGGCGAGAGGTGCAAAGTTAAAAACGTCGTTTTATAAATAGGAGCCCCGAAGGGACGGCTTCTCCTCAGACCTTTGGTACATCCCGACTGATCGTAGGATTGAAGAAGTTATCAGCGACAAACTTGAGACCAGCACCAGTCCGCGTGTTCCCTCCTTTATAGTTCAGACTCTCTACAGCGTTGACCAGGTCGGTGCCAACCAGGTAGGTGCTAAATGTAAATTCAACCCTGGAGGGAGAGAAATGCCCATTACATACATATGTTGCAGAGCAAAGTAATGAGGTGAATTGTAATCCTTGGTAGTCACCTTGGGGTGTCGCTGTACTGTATGACCCCAAACCGTATCCCTGACTCGCTGACAGAGCTGGCGAACGGCTTGATGACCCCAGCAATAAAGCCTTTCACCTGCAGGAAGTGAGCACGGCCGATGCTGGAAGACCCGTCAACCAGGAAAACAATATCTGCTGCTTGCACATTACTACACCTGCCTGCAAATACAATGCAACAGAGGAGACATGTGAGGACAAACACACCTGCAGAGAACACTGTGAGGAGGAGAATTGGAGTTAGTTATACCCTGAGCTTCAATCCTTTTCATTGAGGACAGCAGGACAGTCACAGTGAAAAACCAGTTCCACATCTTCACAACCTTGGTACACAAAGAGCAGATAAAGATGTTATTATGACTCCCTGAAATCCCTCAGATACTTACTCTTTCTCCCCATTTCATTTCCAGTTCCTGCTATTCATCTAATTATCACCTTCTTTTCAGCTGCATCCCATTAGTCATATCTTCCTCAGTAGATATTCAGGGTGGTTCAGCCCTGTTATTTGTTAGATTATATGTGTTTCTTTAAAGCGGAGTTAAAGCAATTGTTCCTTCCCACGCCTGCTCCAAACCACCTCTCTGGTATCCGGCCGCCCGCCCGGTCCCTTGGAACACGGCTTCTTGTTCTAAACGTCTGTCTGACAAAGAGTACAGTAGAGTCTATCTTATTGTATCACAAGAAATTCACAAGTCTGTTTAAGGTCCAAGTGCCATTTGCATGACTCACTTCAGAGTGCTTTCATGTACTCTGTCTCTGTACATCATACTTCAGTGCGATAGTTTGAGAGCAATAAGCAGGATAGCTGACATCCGCAACAACTACGCTTGTGCAGAACAGGGAAAGCTGAAACAAGAGGTTTCAATAACCACACCCTCTGCTAACACATCTGTCTTATAGATGAGAGTAATTCATACTTATATATTGGCTTTTTGGGGTTACATCACTCTACACCTGAATGAATGGAAATTATAGTAGTTTCCATTATTTATTATATATTGAATGCAAAATATGTTCCTACATTGTTCCAATGTGTTAAAAAGGATTTGTTAAACTTTCTTCATTTGATGTCAGTTGTTGAGTCCAAAGAGATGTTAATACAACTTCAATATACACAAATTAAATTCACATGACTAAATGCACTCAGTGTCAAACACCAACTGGTGGAAAACTTTCCAAAACTTTGTAGATTATTATAATTTACACAACTGTGCATGCCTATCATCAATAGGTCTACATTTTACAGGACACATGGTACATGCATAAACATGTGCAGAGAGAAACAGACCAGTTTATACAATGCTGCCTCACATCTTCTCTCTCTGTGTGTCCTTTTTGATCTCATCAAAGCAGATGAGAGAGAGAAGTTCTCCAAGTTCCTTTGATCAGATTGGCCTCTTTTTGTTCATTTCACTTTCCCCAGCATGACCGATTACACCCTCAAACTTTACTACTTTATGTCTGGAATGCAGATGCAAGAATCTCATGAACACAGTGTACCACTTAAAAGTAAGTAATCTCCGATGGAGAAAGAATGTAAAACTTCCTAAATTTAGATTTTTACCTCTGCACGCGATTAGGGATCTCAACCTATGCAAACCACCCCTTTTCATGTCATCCTTTTTACAGAGGTGATACACAACACCGCAAATAGCTGACAGATGTTGATGCACAAACAAAATGTCTGGTCTACGGTAGCAAGAGTAAACATTCCCGGGATCAAAACCACCGACGTGGATGAGAACAAACGTGTAAGTGAGAGCCACGAGACGACAGCAGACGGGAGTGATTTTCTGAGCCCGTATAGGAATGCAAGGAGCATCAACATCGTCTGGAGCCGTGTTGTTTTCCGACCCGTGCCAGACTGCCAGCGGTTCCAGCGTCAGAACCAGCCCACGTGAAAGTAAGCTGTGGCTGACCCATGCTGACAGAAAACTACAATGAATGCCTCCCACTTTGTCGTAGTGCTGTATGACAACTATTTTGGCAATTTGAATAGCTATTACCAATAGTTTCATATACATTTATATTAAGAGTTTAAAAATAAATACTCCCCTAACTGTCTGGTAAAGAGAAGTCTACATCAAGCTAGCTGTCCCAGCATAAATACAGGCAGCTACATTATAGGAGGTGTTTATTTACTATAAAAGCTGAGGAAAAAACAACATTGTGTTGTTAATCTGGCCAAGCAATCATTTGGCACATAACCCCTTTTTTTCACTTTTTGTGTAAAACTTAAATAAGAAACCACACTCCATTAGCCATTCAGACGTTACCTGAAGCCAAAAGGTCAAACATAACTGTACATGTTTGCTCCCTCTGACACAAACAAGCAGTACAGATATATATAAAAGTGTAATGCCTAATGCCCTTAGAAAGATTGAAGTATTTATTCTTAGCCTAATTTCAAACAATGTTTATTACAGGTTCAATTATGTAAGCGATTTGATTGGACCACAGCCTGTTCTAAGCATGTGCAGTGGCTGACTCTAATTGTTATTAAAGTCATTAATGATTTCAGGGTAATAAAAAACACATGCGGACTACTACAGGAAGTGGCGGTAAATTTTAAAATCATAGACATATATAACGTCTAGATGTCTTATGGTGGAGTATTGAACGTCCGCACAAGGCCTACGAAAATGACATCAAACAGAACATCTAGCCTTTATATATGTCTATGGTTAAAATTCCCCAAACCACAGAATTCAGTCTCTTCCTGCCACTGCAAAAACACACCCATTAAACCCTTCCCTTTTTAAGGCATTATTCTAATCTGAGTCAATACAATACAGATGGTAAATATTTGTTCAAATATTACATTGGTCCATCACATGCCATTTGTGGGAGAAACCCACTTCCTCTGATGAGTTCCTTTTTTAAAGTATATTTAAAGATAATAATCGAGAACATTGCTTGTGAATGGCCTCCACACCTTTGTTAATATGGCCCCACCCCCTATAGGCCAACTCTGAATTAATCCAAACGGGTCAGGAATCCCTGTCTTGGTAGCAAAGTGCATCTGAGAGCCATCCACAACAGAAATAAAGTGAGGAATGGTGGAAAACCAAAGCCGGTAAGAATCAGCGGCAACGGAGAAAGAGAGAAAAAAAAAAGATGAGCTTCCATCCCTGAGCTTCTAGGGGCAGCTGCACAAAGGTTGGGCTGTGCTTTGAGAAAGTCCCACTCAGGCAGGATCACAGAGTTGTGTTTTAGTAGAGATGCCTTTCTCCCCGGGGGGGGGGGGGGGGGGGCAGCGGGCCACAGGCCACTGCAATGTGACAGACTGCAGGACTGTGTAAGAGCCCGGTTCTCTCGGTCACCAGGGACAGAGAGTGACTCAACTGGACAAGGGGACGGAGGGGTCAAAGGAGTACGCGCTGTCACACTAAATTACCAAAGGCTCCTGCATATTTGCTCACACACCAGCATTTGGCTTACTCGGGGTGCCTGAAGCTGCTGCTGGCAAAGAGCCTTTCTCTGGATCTGTAGGAGTCGAAACCGTGAACTGATCGCTAAGATAAGATAAGATCTATGATCTCTCATGTCTGTCAGTATTGGATTATTCGTCATTTTCTTTAGCCAAACTAAACAAAAGGACAAAAAAACAGGCAGCTCCTGAAAATCGTTCATGAACCTTTGTTGGAACAAGTTTCTAATGAAGCACTGATCTTATCCTCCCGGTGAAATATTTCTTAAGCTAGCTATCACAACAAACAAAAGTCAGATGGTATAAATAATGTTAAAAAAACGGATCAATAAGTTATCTCATATACATTCCAAAACAGAAATGAATGGAGACAAAAGGTCAATATCCCCTGGCTTGTAGATAGTTTAATCCAAAATAAACATAATAAGACAAGTTTGAGCACCAGAATCAAATAAAGTGGCTTCAAAGTCAAGTTCAGGCTTGAATGGTTTTCCCTAAAAAGTCTAATCTATCTCTTAAAAAGTGACAAAGATCTAAAAATAACGGACAAAAAGAATGTTCCTATAGCAACGCAGCAAACAAACACAGTAACCAGCAGCAGCCCACCGTAGATGACACACTTGGGATCAGTCCAGAGGCATTTTCTATGCCACAGAGTGGCACGCCAAAAACTTAACCAAGAAAGGCTGCAGCAGGGCAGTCAATGAAAAGATGAATGAGCGAGTGGGAGGCTGAAGGGGAGTCAGAGAGGACAAAGTCTTATCAGTCCCTGCTGAAGCTTTGTCAGATGTTAATGTAAGCTGCAGCCAAACCACCACAAATACATGGATGCACTCGGAAGCGGAACAGACAACTGAAACGGAGCAGACTGTGCAGGATCGTGATGTTTATCCGGGGAAATGGTCTATAACAAGGGGGTTCAGCTGAGGTCAACCTGCATCTCCACTCCCACGTTGTCCTGTGCAACTCTAATGAAGAGTAATGCAGACAGGAGTATAAATTACACAATGTGTTTGGGGTTCCTTCATTTAAAAATCCCCTAGGGAGTTTATTGTCGAATCACTGAATAGCCTGTAGGACTCTGATCAATTTAGTTTCAGAAAAACGAGGTGATACATGTTCTGCTTGGTCTTGCTCATAGTCAAAGCTTTTGCTCCAGGGAATCAAAGCAATAGGCGAAGGAGTGGTGCATTGGCTACAAGATAAGTGCTCCAGTGTAGAAGAGTTACCGCTCTCCAGCATGCGCATGCAGAGTAACTCAATGCAGATATTTCCATGCTCACATTTACATATCGCATGCACTTCAATAAAAAGAACATAATGCAGAATTGCGGTTGGAAAATGGCGAACAGCTGCCAGGAAGTCACGGGCAGAACCTCATCTTACCTGGGGGGGGGTTGGAGGAGACCTCTGCTCCGTGCACCGGGGCCACAACCTGCCGCTCCTCACCGCTCCACCTGTGGCATGCCCAGTTGTGTGTGTGTGTGCGTGTGTGTCTGTGTGTGTGTGTGTGTGTGTGTGTGTGTGTGTGTGTGTGCGTGCGTGTGTGAGTGTGCACTGTCAGGACACGCGGTAGTATCCCCAGTCAGCGGTGTCCAGTTTAACTAAAAAGAGCGCAGTTGTACTCCAGGATCATCCGCTGCAGCTCATGGATCCAACTCCTGTCGCTGCATCCATGCAGAAGGAAACGAATTGTTTCTGATTCCAGAGGCTGCCTAGCTGAACACGAGCAGAACAGTCCAGACTTGTTCAGATGCCTGAAGGAGCCCTTTCTGATTCCCCCCACTTCCCTCGTACCTTATGCTCTTTGCCTCTTGTCCCTCCCTGCTCCAGCCTGCAGGCAACGCATGTAACCATGCGCAGCTGCAACATTAGCCAAACTATTTCGCTACTTTTCAGACTCAGGGTCACGTGATTCCAGCAGACTAACATTATTTACTGTTTCGTGAGGATACGCACACATATGGAAAATATAAGTTTTTGTGTGTGTGTTACAAAATTACAATGCCACACTCGACACAAAAGGCTGATTTAAAACATAAATACTTCCCATTTCTTGACATCTTAATTGTTAATTTTGGTTCTCACAGTGAGGCTCACTTGCCAATTAAAGTCTAAAGCCTTTACCCTAGAGGCGATGGGGATTTGACCAGTGACATTTAAAGGGGGTAATGCTAAATTGGAAATCCAACTCAACCTCTATAATATAAGTTAACATAAATTAGACTTCCTGCTCATTCTTTGGAGACAGCTTCCCACCGCTGCCTCTCATTAGAGTGCTATTCATTGTTACCATGGTAATACCCCATTCTACTCTAAACTACGCGTTTAGTACCGTATGATCCTTATTTATGCATTTTTGGGTGTTCCATGTCTGAATGGTTGTTTTGGACTTTACATATAGTATATTGTTGTCTTCCAGAAATATGCCACCACAAAGATACATTTCTGTGAATTTGTTTTAGTAAAGTGACCCTCATGCATTCAATGATAAATTACAGTAGCATTTAACATTCTAATAACATTATTGACATACATTGGTTTGATATGTATGCAGGTGTACTCTTATATTGTTATTTACTGTTTATCATACTTCAGTAATGCCAGTTTGGTACAGCTTGTCAATAATGCATGTTTTACCCACTCATGTTTATGATAAAAACAGATTGACAACAATCACATGAATGGATGAATCTCATCTTAGACATTGAGTTTAGCTCCTTCAGTTTTTAGAGAGACAGAGAAGACTGCTTGGTATAAACCACCAACTAGGGAGGCAAGCAGACAGAGCTCTAAGGAGTGTGTGAGGCAGATGTATTATGCCGCTCTGGATCTTTGAAACAGCGTACCCATGCTGATTTAATAAAAACACATTCCAGAACTTGGGTTGGTTTGGGACAACAGAGACAAGATGATTTGTGGTTTAAACTGATTCAATTTGCACTTTGTTCACAATTCTCCACCTTTAGTGGTGTCACGTCACATCCCTTAATCATAGCCAAGCCAAAACAGAAAACATGCTAAAGGTTATGAATTGTGCCGGGGGGGGGGGGGGGGGGGCTTGCAGTTACCAAACTCTCATCTCATTTGATGGATTTGTTCAGTTCAGTAGTTTGTTCAGCAAAGTTCATGTTCAAACCCAACTGAAAAGTGGGAGAAAAGATTCATTTTATGGCATCAAATATCAGGTCCAAAATGTTGTTTCTTAGCGTTTTAGCCAGGAGACGATGTCAGTGAATAGATGCCTTTTTTATAGATACAACACTGAGTAATTTTCTGTCATTGCCTGCCAGTGCTTTCACTTTTCATTTGAGGGTTCAGTGGAGAGGCAGACAGATAACACAGTAAACCAGATACTGTATATTCAAATAACAGGAGTAAAGTTGGCATGAAGTGCAGCTTGTTGTAATATGTGATAATAAACTACTTGCAAGCGGCTGCCAACAGGTGTGAGCATGTTTTTAATGAGGGAGTGGATTGGAGTTAAATTATCATTTCACTACATAGATATACATATAGAGATGACTCGTTATCCCAAAATGCAATAGTGTCATCTCTGACAGTATTATCACAATATGATTAATTGATCCTTTAAAAAAAAATACCATCTATCATTCAATAATCTATGTGGAAATGCACTTATTGTAAGTCGCTTTGGATAAAAGCGTCAGCTAAATGACATGTAATGTAGTGTAATGCAAGTGAATGATTTGGTTGGCTCTCCTCTTGAAATTCAAATAATCTGTAATTCCAGAAGAAAGAAAAAAATGGTTCATCCGTATTTATTTGACACTGATTGTGATGCTGGACCCAAGAGTAGAACACAGAGCAGAGAAGGTTCAACACTCTTTATTATAAAGAACCAGGAGGTGCAATGTTGTGAGCAGGCGGGCGGAATGGTCGGCAGGCTGGAGCAGGCTTAGCGCACAATACAGTTTGCTGGGAATCCAGAGGAGCAGCGAACCTGAGGCGGAGACAAAAGATGTTAACAACGTGGCAAGGATCGCTGCGTGTTAGTAGCGTAGCATTAGTTCCGGGTTTGTGAACTGACAATCTGGCAAGGAATGATTGTAAGGCGGGATAATATCAAGCCTGCAACTTGATTAGTGAATGCATTATAGCTGTTCAATTAGTGGGAGGCGCACAGCCCACACCATGACAGGTGCAGGTGTTTTTCTGGTGACACAAATGCATCATTTACACTTTTATCCAAAGCGACTTACAATAAGTGCATTATATCAAGAGGTGCAGAAGAAATATGTACATATTCTTGGAGAAAGCAAAAGTGCTACAGGTAACCTGCCATTGTAAGTGGTGACTAGACGAGGTATAGTCTATAGAAATGTTTAGGTTTTCCACTTTCCTGATGTCATTGGGGAGTTCGTTCCACCATTTAGGAGCCAGGACAACAAACAGTCGGGATTTTGTTGAGTGTTTAGCTCTCTGTGAGGGAGCAGCGAGCAGGTTGACCGATGCAGAGCGAATGGACGTAGGGTTTGACTATGTTCTGGATGTAGACTGGACCTGATCTGCTGCCGTACAGTACGTCTTGTGGGCGCTCGGCCTTACAAAGGTGACCAGTGGGTGTCTAAGCTGGAAAAAGAGCAGTCGAAACCCCAGATTTGTAGTGAATGTAACAGAAGTATATTTGTTCTAATCCGAGGGGGAAGAGGGGAGGGGGCGAAATCTAACTCAAAAAGGTTCACCAGGAGGGCCGGGGGCGTCAGAGGGCTCTTTCTGGGGCAAGAGGGCAGGGGCAGTTTATCTTCTTCAATAGTACATGGGCAGGTTACTTACCCTGAAGCTGGTTTGCACAGCGCCTGGTGCTCGCGCTCCTGTGCCTCAAATTGTCTCTTTGTCTTTACATTACATGTCGACGCCTTTATCCAAAGCGACTTCCATTGCATTTTAACCCACGGTTTACATTTTGCTTGGGGAGCACTTAGGGGCTAGGTGTCTTGATCAGGCACACTTCGACATGGCAGATGGAGCAGCCGGGATTCAAACTGCCAACCTTGTGGTTCCCAGCGCATCACGTTGTTTCATGCCCTGTCGTCTTCTGCCTCCAGCTTAAAACTTTCTGATGACATTATCTCCTGATTGCCTGTGTGATTCACAAGACCTGGGAGGGAAACTCAGAGACACCTGGGGTTGTTCCGCCCATCCACCACCACGCCTCTTGGTGGCCCTCGCCTGGCTGCCCCTGGCCATGTGGGGCACTGCTCACAGGCTGGGCCTTCACAGGCCATACCAATGTTTGGAAGTGGATGCGAGCAGCCAGTAAAGGGTGCAGAGGAGCGGAGCAGTGTGGGTGAATCTAGGAAGGTTCTAGTCAAGCTGCTGAGTTCTGGATGAGCTGTAGAGGTCTGATGGCAGTAGCAGGTAGACCTGCAAGGAGGGTGTTCGTATAGTCAAGGCGGGAGTTGACTGTCGAGTGTCACACGGAGGTTCCTAGCAGTCATAGATGGGGTCAGGACAGAGTTGTCAAAGGTGGCGGTCAGGTCGTCGGTGAAAGAGTCTTTTGCCTGGGAGGAGGAGAAGTTTACTCTTGTCAAGGTTAATGTTCAAGTGGTGAGCCGCCATCCAGTGAGAGATGTCAGTCAAACAGGCAGAGATTCGTGTCGCTACCTGTGTCTCTGATTGGGGAAAAAGGCAGGATTAGTTGGGTGTCATCAGCATGGTAGGAGAAGCTATGCGAGTGGATGACAGAGCCGAGACAGTAGGTGTACAAAGAGAAGGAATGATGACATGTGATGTCTGGCTTCTTTGCTTTCTTTGGTGATTAACACTGATCTCCCTATTTTGTCTCTCCTCCAACACTGGCTGCTCTACATATTTAGTTTATTTAGTTGGTTTTGAAGATGGTAGGAAGTCATTTTCCCTTTTAGCTTTATAAATATTCTATTGTGAGGGTGGATTTGAGGTCTTTTCTGTCTTTGTGTGTGCAAGTCTGAGTGCAGACCCGTGACAAGCGGTAAATCGGCTTAGGTTCATGTCATTGGAGAGAGAGCCAAAGCTCAGAGTTTGTGTTCGCTCGGAGATACCAAGAAGAACAATTTTGGTTTCTGCCGCAGGGACATAAAGAAGGGATGGTTTACCTCATCACAAAGCAGAAATTCACCGCTCTCTCCCTGTTGTTTCTGGCGGAGTTAGATAGAAAAGCGGATAAAAGGCTCTCTTGTTGTGCTCCTCGTTCCTCCGCAGCTTTCTCTCCAAATACAAACTGTCTGGGTGACGAACAGCATACCTGCTCCTGTACCTCCATTACAGAGTCCTGTGATTCAAATATTGGAAAGGAGAAAGCCAAATAACTGGGAACCTCCAAGTGTTTACAATCTTATATGTTGCGTTTGGACAGTAAGTAAATTATGAAAATAATATAATATTACATTACATTACATGTCATTTGGCTGACGCTTTTATCCAACGCGACTTACAATAAGTGCATTTCCACATAGAGATACAAACTCAGAAGAACAAGTAACAAAAAAGTACAATTTTCATCAAATAAGCAGTTTCAAAACATGTTATAGAAAAGTGCCATTATAAGTACAATTTAAGTGCTACCATTTGTTAGTGCTACGGTTTGCTAGTGTTTTAGTCAAGGTAGAGTCTAAAGAGGTGTGTCTTAAGTTTTCGGTGGAAGATGTAGAGGCTCTCTGCAGTCCTGATGTCATCAGAGAGCTCGTTCCACCATCTGGGAGCCAGGACAGAAAAAAGGTCACAATCTCGCCGAGTGCTTTTCTCTCAGTGAGGCAGGAACAAGCAGCTTGGCAGATGCAGAGCGGAGTGTGCGGGTTGGGATGTAGGGTTTCACCATGTCCTGGATGTAGACTGGACCCGATCCATTCACAGCATGGTACGTGAGTACCAATGTTTTGAACTGGATGCGGCGGGCTACTGGTAACCAGTGAAGAGAATGGAGAAGTGGTGTGGTGTGGGAGTATTTCGGAAGGTTGAAGACCAGTCGAGCTGCTGCTTTCTGGATAAGCTGCAGTGGTCGAATGGTGGCAGCAGGGAGACCTGCCAGCAGAGAGTTACAGTAGTCAAGGCGGGAGATGACAAGAGCCTGAATCAGTACCTGCGCCGCCTTCTGAGTGAGAAGGGGTCGTGTTCTCCTGATGTTGTAGAGCGTGTATCTACAGGATCGTGTTGTCGCTGTGATGTTGGCAGTGAGGGAGAGTTGGGAGTCGAGTGTCACGCCGAGGTTCCTGGCATTCTGAGTGGGCGTTAGTTAACAGTCAGGTCCTGGGTGGGCGAGGTTTTTCCAGGGAAGAAAAGCAGTTCGGTCTTGTCGGGGTTGATCTTCAGGTGATGAGCGAACATCCACTGGGAGATGTCAGTCAGACATGCAGAGATCCGTGCCGCCACCTGAGTGTCCAAGTCGGGGAAGGAGAGAATTATTTGGGTGTCGTCGGCTTTAGTAAGATTTAGTAAGAAAACCGTATACGAGTGCTGAAACGGAAAACATGTCATTTGTGTTGTACTTTGTAGCATGAATGCACAAACTGAATTTCAAACTTCACACTTTCAAGTTGGATATTTAAGCGCTGTTCAGTTGAAAGTCACAGTTGTTTATGGGTTGTAGTTTAGTTTAGTCTGGTACACTGGCCACAGGCTTCAGGTTGGTCTAAGGGCCAGGATCAGTTGCTAAGCAACCAGCAAAGACATCCAGTAAGTTACAGATCCGTATGAGAAAAGTACATATCTCTAGTAATTAAAACTTCAATAAAATGGTAAATTGTTGCTTTTGTACACATTTAACAAGATAGAACTTGTGAGCTTGATTTGTTCCAATTATTGTCAACACAACAAAATATATATTTATATATATATATATATATATATTTTAAGTCAATAATTACATAACCTGTACAGATTAATTACATTTATAAAAACACTTTTTCAAACAGCAAGTTTGTGTAGAAGGGAGAATCATTTGTTTGCTAATAACTCAAGAAAACTTAAAAAATCTTTTAATAATAAGGCCTTATATCTCAAATGTTATACAAGAGAGACACGTCTCAGCTGAGTTAAAGCGGTCTGAAGCCTTAGTTAGCATTATACGTTTGCATTGCTACGTATTTGTACACACGCAGCACACATGGACATGAAAACAATACACATGCGGCACAAAAACAGAAAAAAAGGATGTCAACAAACTGTTGTCTCATTAAACAGCCAAGTAAAAGAACTATTTGAAGGCATTTAAATGTTATTGTTGAGCTCATAGATGTGAACTAAAAGAAAAGATCTGAGAGCAACCTGCGTTTTTTAGACACACATATGGACAATCAGCTTCCTTTATGAACTGTACAAAAATGTTGGGATTCTGAACAATATTATTATGATTTATATTAGCTTCTTTTGGAAAGAGAAAAACATACCTAATAGAGGCGCAGTGTAGTTAGTAATGCTAACTCTTGTGGCTTTTGTACAAAAAAGTCACTTTATATTATACTGAGTCACGCCCAGCTGATTGTGTTTGAAATATTGCAGACAATCTGCTAGTAAGAAGGTCTTCACGTGCCATCTACAAATAGATACACATTGTCACAATTTATTACACCAGAAGTTAATGAATAGCCTATGTGTGTACTAGTACTAGTACTCATTAAAACAGTCTCCACATTCTCCAGACAGAACAATAAATTGACAACACACCACATTATGCTTCCACGGTATCCTTCAAAGCTTTCTGTCCACTTACCATAGCAACTTGACTTCCACAGCTCTTTGCTATGTTCTCACTGACCTGCAGTGGGAACAATGTCATGGGGAGACAGAAAGCTGCAGCCAATGTTAATACCGAGTTTCTAATAACAGAGTCGATGACATGTCTCAACAACCTGATGCAGACAATGGAACTGTCTTTGATGAGTCACCAGTGTGGCTTGGTTATTTGATTTCTCAGTAACAGCACTGCTGGGCATTATTGCTCTGGGCTGAAAGATCTGACACATTTGAAAGATTTAATGGATGAAAAAAATGGAACGGATGGAAATGGATCTTCCACATCGCTAACAGAAGAAAAATAAGAAAAATAACAGAGTTGGACCAGCATCCCTTTGGTCTCAACAGACAAGACACTCACCACGTTACTTAGAAATAAGATTTGAAATCATACTACTTAACCTTTTCAGCAGTGCCATAACTCTCTCTAACAACAGTGTTCAGAGGGAGGGGAGAGTTCTGAATATGTGTGTGTCTACTCTTTTGTACTTGAATGAATCCTAGAGCTTACCACCGGGTCGCACACTACCATCAACAAAGGCAGGGTTCAGTGTTCTGGGATAAACACAAACTCACTTGAAGAAAAGGACAATACCGTCATGCTTGTGTGATAAAAGTAAAGCTCACGTTTAAGAGTTTAACAAGATATTCCTCCATAGTTTGTCTCCTGTTCTGAAGCCATAAGAACATTAGAATGGAAATCCACTAAAGCTCTTTTTGTCCTGTTTGTGTTTGAACTTAAGTGATGTGGCTGCAAACATAGGCCAAGGTTGTTGTCTAACTCTTTATGTCACATTTGTAGGAAGCCATTATTAATATTAATAGCTCATGTTCCAGATTACTTCTCAAGTATGATCTGCTATCATTGTAATATTTATGCGAGTATCTTATGCAATCTGTATTAACTTTGGTAACCTTCTTGTATAAAAGAGAATATTGACTTGTAGTAAATACAATGAACTAAAATTTCAGCAAATATTTAATTTTCTTACACAACTCATGAAAGGAAATCAACAATAGTCACTGGTGAGAAATGTTGATTTGTGGCTAGAGGGGTGTGTATAGTAACTGTAGGTCCTTCTTTTGTTTTTCAGATGGATGACTATGAATTTCTTTTGGGAGTTAAATATCAGTGTTTATTCTCAGCCACTGGATAAAAACAACAACTCTCTGAGGTCCTCTAGTGTTTTGTGGTAGAAGTGCAAATTACAGTTACAACATTACAACTACATTAGCGATATGTGCAGAGAAAGCATGCAGCGTTAACATCAATCAAACTCACCTGTATTTTCTTTTTTAATTAAGGGAGTCGATTATTTTGGTGCGTGAATTGCATTGATTTGTCTTCATTAATAGTCCCTCTACCTGATTAAAAGTAAAATAAATGGCGGTTAAAGCAGAGCAGGTTACATGTACTTTATCCATAGACGATTAAACATCTTAATGTACCATCCTCACAAGTTTTATAGCGGCTGTTTCTTTTCAAAGCTGAACAGACAATGTTACACCAGAATATAAAACTCTGACAAATTCATTTTCAGAGCAGAAAAATCTAAGCTATGGTATATGTTTCAGAGCCACAGAAGTAAAACTAACCCTGTTTTAACTAAAGTAACAGGCGTTGTTTACCACAAGGCCATTTAAAAAAAAAATGTAAACAACACATTTGGGATATTTTAGTAGCCTGAGATATACTACCGCACCACCAGTAGAGAGCACCAAATGACAACAGCAATCTGTTTCATTTCAAATCATGCAATAGACCAAGAATTGTGTGGTTATGGAGGCGTAGTATTTTATCTTGTTGTCGTGCTATAACTGTCATCATAACGGTGAACTCGTCATCACTGAAGCTTTAACTAGAAAATTGTCTTGTTTATCTTTGCAACCAATTAATGTGGCCCCCGACATAGAGACAGAAGTTAAGCATTAGACTATTAATAAATGTCAACCACAATATCATGAAGGCTTGATGTCAAACAGAGAAGTCTGCACTCAACAGACTTGAGACTGGAATGAGACTGCAATGAGACTGGAATGAATGGTGACATTTTACAACATGTCATTGCACTAAATCGCCCACAGAGAGCAGCAGAGATTCTACCAGACACCTAAAGTGCATTCAAGCTCAGCCCATAATTGTGTTCAGCCTCGTGTGGAAAAAAGCCACATGTACAGTATAACAGGAAGAAATAAAAATAGGGTATCCGGATGTAAGGTCAAATTGTAAAAGTCAAAGTTCAGTTCAGATGCCTGAGCTGAAACCCTTTTTGTGTGTCTGTTTCCACTGTTGCGACACACACTATTTCACTGAGATTTGTTTTCCACCCATTTGGCTTTGGCTGTCATGTTCAGACCTGTCAGTGCGTGACACTGCAAAACATGGGGCAATAATGGGCCCGTCTTGGATTAAACAGCCCCTGTTCCTGCCCATCCTAATGGTTTTGTGTTATTGACATATCCTTATGCTCCAGTTTTCAGACATACACAGCTGGCTGCTAATCCACTGCTGTGCTTTCATGATGCTTGCTGTAAGAGAAGATGAATAGATATCCATTCCTCCAAAGATTAATAATACACACACCCATCTAGATGTGCTCCTTTCACTCCTCTGATGAGTTTGTTTTCCAGTAAACAGCACACAACGCCACATGTGAAAGAAGGGGATGGGGATTCCTCGTAACGGGTGAGAGGTCTTTTCTGTCCTCAAGAGCCTTTTGAATGAGCTCCAACATGGTCGGTTTTGTACATAGTCACATAGACTTCCCTCTTCAATCCTTTCAGCCCCGTGGACATACACAAAGCATATGTGTGTGTGTGTGTGTGTGTGTGTGTGTGTGTGTGTGTGTGTGTGTGTGTGTGTGTGTGTGTGTGTGTGTGTGAATGGCAGCTTTCCTCACTCCATGGAACTGCAGGGTGGACGAATGTACATAAAGGATTTGAGAGCTGAGTGACGAGAGACTTATATCTGTGGGCAGGAGTCTAGGTTCATGTCTAACTGATGTAGACGTGGTTTCTAGACTCAAGTGTTGTCAACTGCTCTTTGAAAGCTCATTAATGCATTTCTCCCTACAATGTATTTTTTATCTTTGTAAATAATAGGCATTTTTTTCGAAATCAGGAGGGAAACCCAATACCCATGCTGTGTGTAAATGAAGTTTTAAAGGTGTGTAACAGAATATGGAAGGAAAGTACACAAGATCATATGATAAATAAGATATTTATTATGTATAAATCCCACAGCAGGGACATTAACTGGATGCAACTGGCCTTGAATCCTTCATCCTCATTGACTCTGCCTCTCATTAAATCTACTCTGACCTCTGACCTTTGCACTGATATGTTGCAGTGATGTAGGATGTCGATGTGCAGTCCAAGGCTGCCTCCCTGTGTTTATTTCTGACGGCATTGCACTGTGATGACAGAGACCGGGCAGCCTCTCTCATTCATGAGGGCCTCCCTCTGGGGGCATTCTGGCTCACCTATTTGCGTATAAGACCCATAAAACCACCGCTCTTGGCTGACTACCATTAATCTCAGTGTGTGTGTTTCCATCTCATCAGTTGAGTCCAAATGCATACTTGTACACAAATTTGCCCTGAGGCTTTGTTGCTGGGAAATCAACAAATCAGCACGCAGAGCCAGTTACTCTGGCACAACCAAACACACATCACTGCACTGGATGGGCATGCGCAGATCTTCCATGGATTCCAGGAAGAGCCAGTGGGTGCGTCACAGTTTCAGTGAGTGTGTCTGTGCTTGTCTGAGGTGAATTAAAAGATTCAGTCACATTCACCCTGAATGTCCCTGCCTCCCTCTAATTCGCACTAGTTTCGTTATCTCCCTATGTGCTCAGGGTCTTGGTTTGTGTTGGTTGTGTGTTTAAGGTTAAGGGCAAACATGCTCCGTTTTACTTGAGTGAGGCCTTGTCACAGAGCTCACACGCATTCTGCCACATGTCAAAACACACAGCTGTAAAAAGCTCAAACACAACGTTTCCAGTCAAAAAGCTAACTACAAACCCTGTTGCTTACTGCTTATTGACAAACCCAAGGAGAATGATCACATTTTCCTGCACTGGAAAGGTTTTCCATCAACAGAATGACCATAGTTTGTTTTGGGATTAATGTACAACATTTTGCTGTAAATACTGATGCATCAGATGTGTATTGATTCACTTTGTCACACAAAAATGCACTAGTTTCTATGTTTGAGACCCATTTACTGAAAACAGAAATTACCATTTCTTTAAAAAAAAGTTTCCTTTTGATCCGATTTTTGAAATAGATTTCTGAACTTATGGTCTTTTTGGAGGCGGGTGTCACACATTGATACTGTATGGGAAATGCACAGCCCACCACCCGAGGTGGCCCACCTAGCTGTGACCAACAGTCAGAGGTCAACACAACAGAGATAATGACAAAGACAGAGAGTCAGAGAGCGCTGCTTCCTCCGAGCAACATATTGCCAGCTTTGAAGCTGTGAGTCTGTATATAGAAGCTTGTGCAGTGGTCCTGATGTGTGTACCGGCTTGCGGGTCTGTTACTGACATTGTTGCGCTCTTGTGGCATGTTGTCTTTTTGTCGGGATCCTGGGCCTGGCACCCATCACACACAGGAAACAGGCCGTGGCCCTGAGCTCCACATTAAACACACAGGAAGTACACACAGGAAGCCGTGTCTCAACCCCCTGTGCACGACTCACACACTCCTCCGCTCCTGCATGCCTCTCCTCCTGAGGGCTGGCCGCCAAAACCCTGCTGCACACTCAGCTGACAACCTGTCTAATTTCTTTGCAGTGTGTGTACAGTCTGCCGTTCACCCTTCGACCCCCTCGCTCCACATCCTCTGCAGCCCCCACTCTAGACTCAAAGCTACCATGAGCAGCAGAATCTGTTCCTTTAGAAAGCAGGAGTCGGACCACAGTTTTCTTAAGATGCTTCATGAAACACTATTGTTGAAATGATATTGTTACAAAACCACACTTAATAATAATAGACTTTGCTGTGTGCACTGATGATGATACATTTCTGTAAATTGTTCTCACAATGAGTGTGACCTCGCTGTCTATTTCGGGTGTTAAAATCTCTACAGCTTGTTATTGATAACCCCTCGGCTCCACATTTTCTTGGGACATCACACTCATATTTCCACAGTGCGATACATGACAGTCTATTTAATAGAATGAGAGGTGTCATAATGCTGTGAAACTGTCCCAATATGCAATAGCAAAATAGACACTGTATGTGTTTTACTATCATGCTTAGTGACCATCAAGCTTTAACTGTAACCAGGGTATCTTGACTTTCCCTCTTCCCTGCCCTCCCTCTTCACAAGCTCAAGCCTTCATTACGTCCTTAGAGACTAGATTATGAAGATGATCGGTTTACTGTTGATTAGTCAATGTCACGTTTAGCTCGGCTGCTTTGGGTCAGATCTCCTAACTTGAATTATCTGTTTCTCTAAACTCTATTTTAAACAATCTACATCGTTACAAGGAATATACACACATAGCATTGTTTTCACTTTGCCAATTTTTCTAACTATAACAACCAAAAAAGAACAATATCTACATCATTTAAGTGATGCTGTTTGTTAGGGTTAGGGTGACCTGTGAGTGATCTGAACCTGAACTGAAAGGAAGCGTGAAGATCAGAGCAATCCCCCTTTGCAGTCTCAGCCGGTGGTGAAAAGTAACTACATGTTATATTGGCGCGGATGCTCATTCTTCGTTAAAACCACCAGTGACTTGGAAAACAGAAGGTGGGGTGGAGTGCTCTGGGTTAAATGTGAACCTCACTTTCATCACATTCCTCAGCTGAGGCCTGTTTCGATGGCCTGTCCACCATTTGGTTCACGTGTCTGACCTTCCAAGATGGAGCAACCCATCTTTGCTCTCTACTTCCTGTATTTTATGATCTTTGTTTAGGTCTTGGCCTTTAACTCTCATCAATCACTCATACGTATATGCACAGGGGAGCAAATTTAATGGAACACAGCTACTGGGTATAAAGGTTTTTCCTGGGGTTAACATAAGAGCAATAATGCAAGCCAGAATAAGAATCATTTCCTCTCAAACAACATTACACTCTGTTGTTTAACATTGACAATGAGTGGAAATATGTGGTCAAGCTACAATAATTTTTAGGCAAAAAAAACATTGAGGTAATTTCCTCTATGTGATCAGAGATGAGGTGAGACGCGAGGAGAGCACATACGTCTCAGAGTGATAAAGTGTGATAGATTGGGGAACGAGATAAAGTCACGGCAATGTTTGATGAAGACATGAGCTGTCTTTGGCTCCTTTGAGCTTTAAATGGAAAGATGGATTAGGAGTTTCATCTTAAGGAGAGCCAGCGAGCTGTTCAGATATCCTTATGACACTTTGAGCAGTGACTTAATTGAAAACCGACCCCTGGTGTTTCAGCCTATTCTGCCCCCCCATCAGCCCCCCTGAGGTAGAGTGACCTCTCTCTCCAACCTTTGTTGACCTTGTGTCAGGACCAGACGGCCTGATTGATACTCACCTGGCTTTCATTACTTATCAATCAAACCACCTCTCACATCAGCCTGCCGTCGTTAAGTCAAATGCAAAGTTATAGTGAAAGGCCTGATGTTGGGTGGGTTATATTCTGGGATTTTCTAACATAAATAGGCAATGTTATGAAAGTCTCCATGTAACCTAATACGTGTGACAGCCTGTTTACTCCTCTTTGAGCACCGTCAGGAAGCCTGTGTGGGTAAGACCACTGTTTTACTGACCTGGTGTGGACAATCAGATAAATGACAGGTTAGCTTTTGGTAAAAGCTCATCATCTGTGCCTGTATTCTGTTACTCGGCACTGACTTACCTGACATGTGTTCAGAGGGCAGAATCCAGATGGAGGCCTGACACACATGAATAAGAATCGTCACAAGGATCTCTATTACACACAAGTATTACACACATGCAAATACATGCCTTTCTGCACGTATCATCAGCTATGAATAGGAAAAGTAGCACCCACTGGCCCTCGTTTATTCATTTAGGAAAGTGTTTCTGAAATGTGCGGTGTGTTTTGTGGGAATAAGGGAATAAGGTTGCATGTGATGTATCAGCCGGATGTTAATTAGGCCCTACACTTACCGAAGGAGCACGTCCAGAGGCATACTCTCACCTGCTACTGCATGTAAAGTTATTCTGCACAGCAACTCAGCACAAAGTGATTGCTCCCTCTCTCAGGGTGCAACCTGGCTGATGTCCGTGAGCTTAACGAACCCAAAAGTAAACGGCCCCCACAGGACCATTACACCACACAACAGCACTCTCAGTTTACACTTACGCAACGTGACCTGGTAAAATCACTCACCCACAGTAAATTCATCATAACCCTCATCCCCCTCTATTTTTCTGAAGTTCCCATCCTAATTGAACGCATCCCAACAGAACACTGTAAATGCCTCTGGAGTTTACAGTGGAGTTTATACAAGTCCACAACAGAGGAGAGAGAGATGATGGTGGCACAGAACATCTCGTGTTGGATATGTTATGGTTATGACTAAAAGAAGACACCATGGGGAAACATGTGCTGTGTGTACATTTGTAGAAAAGCCCACCATGTGTTCATGTTCATTCTCTGAATCTGATCCTGTGCCCAGACTCACAGGGTCACTTAGTACTCACACGGTGTCAGAGATCATTTGTCAGCTTGTGTTCTCTTGTGAGTAACATGAAATGAGGTCACTGAGGTAGAACAATATATCTTTAAAATTACATATTTTTCACTGCTCTCTCTCTCTCTCTCTCTCTATCTATCACAACCAAAAGGAGAATTTGTGTTAACAGATATAATTGTGTAATATGCAGCCTACATGTGTACACATACACGGAAATATCTTATTTTTAAATTTTAAAATAAAAAAGACACAATTTTTCATCAAAAAGTCATTCATATTTCTAAAACCCGTCAAAAGGAAACCTTTAAAAATTCTGAAAGTCTAAAAGACACAGTTTCATTGACAAAGATGAGCCCAAATTACAAGTGATTAGTGCAAACAGTCACAAAACACACTGAACTAAACATAATATGTTGGATGGAGTCAGGTCACGGTGGCTCTTGGAGGGCTCACCTCTGGTTTTACTACTCAGCCAAGTGCTGTAGGTCATAAAACTAAACATGTGACAAAAGGACCATTAATGAGGAGCACTGATTGGCACAGGGCTGAAGCAGCGATGCATCTCCCAGACTAAGGCTCTTCCTCCCGTGTTGCATTGTCTCTTATACAGGGCAGGGTTGTGGTCTCTGTGGATCCAGCTGTCAACACAATAAGAGTGTAAACTATTTTGTAAATGAATCAGTTTAATCACCTTACAACCAGCAATGTGTGGTTATTAAGGAATGAATGAATGAATATTATTAAATGCATCAGCTCCCAAGAAAGTCCTATTTTATCCTCATAAACTGTCAAGTCATCTGACCTTGACTACTGAAGTCTAGTGAAGCAGTTTTTTTGTGTCTGGATGCTAACTAAGTATTGAAGGTGGTGATTTGAAAAGCAGGAGGAGCCTCTTTGATTCCGGTCACATCCTGTGAGTTGAGCGAGGGGGCCTTGAGGCCTGTTGTGGTATGCGGTGGATGTGATGGCGGCGTGTCCCCTGGGAAATATTGTATTACACTGCTGTTTTTTAGATTGAACACAAGATTCAGGATCCTCTGCTGCAAGGATTTTTGGATCTGTGCATAAGACATGGTTTTTTAAGTATTGATGTACATAACAAATCCTAAAACAGGGACCTAAAAATTACTGCACTCCTCCAAGCATTTTGTCGCTTTAAGTGTTTCACTGCACTTAATATCTATTTTTGCGATCTTCTTTTTTTGCCATCTGGGTAGTTTAGAGAAGGAGAATATTATTACCTGTAACCGTTGTGTAGAGCAGCAGCCGTCCAACTAAAAGGGTACGCTCGTATGCACTGAAAACACGCAGGCCAACAAAGCACAGCGACTGCCTTCTCTGCTCAGTTATGCAATTATTCCACTACATGGTGTAGTAAAGCTCTGAATCCTGTAAATTGGACCTTCAATGTTTAAGGATGTCAATGATTTGGCTACAGAACTCTTGAAAACTCCTCAATGAGCTGTCATCTGCTTAGAGGAAGGGCTGCTTTTATTACTCTGTTATTGAACTGTCTTCACAGGTCCCCATAAATCCAAATATTTCCATCCTATTCCAAATATCAGAGTTTCCATTCACCATTTGTTTGGAGGTGCGTGTTCTTCTGGGACCGAGTGGTACTGCAGGTTCCAGAGCAGAAAAGGAGAGAGAGGAGAGACTCCCGACAGGCCTGGCTTTGTCTGGACGGCAGTTTCTTGCATTCACAGGAAACGCTCATATTGGAAACACATTTTCTCTGACAGTTGATCTGAGCGAAAGCCCGGCTGAAACCATTCTCAGCTGCTCCAGCTTGGAGGAAGGGAGGAAGAAATGGAGGCAGAGGGCAGCTTTGAAACTCATCTGCCTCTTCTTACAGGGTGTGGGGTATTTCCTCTATTATTTTTCTGTTTTACGACTCTTTCACTCTCTTCTCCAAGTTGCTCCCTTTTCCTCCTCGTGTAGGGCTCATGTTTCACTGCTGAGTGCTGTTTGGTTTTTAAAATGTCAACACACAGGAGCATGCCTGCCTGGGCGGAGAAGTTTCCCCATAATGAGCAGCACAGTTAGGGGCCATGCGGAGCTCTGGTCGGATGGAAATGCCAGGGCCCGAACATGAATAGAGCATGCGACACACACCATCACAGCACGCTTTCAAACTCTCAAACAGAGGAAGTTAACAACTGAGCGTCACACTGCAAGCAGCCTGTCGTCTACAGAAATATATATATATATATATATAAGTGTCAGGATAAACTGACTGACCCTGGACTCAACCCAAACACTCTCTGCTGTGTGCAGCGTGTGAAAAACACACAAGCTGGGAATATGGCTACTTTCTTACAAAATTAACAATGAGAGAACATCAAAATAAATGACTATAATGTGTTGCTTGGCACTGAAAGCAATAAAAAAGTATTACGCCCTAATGTGAGAAATAAAGATGTGTTTTTTTCTAAACCGCATTGATGCAGAAAACGACTGTGGACACCACACCGTAACAGCTGCTCAAGTCTGTCCAGGCATCACCCAGTAGCCATTCCTCATGGGTGCTGTAGCCTGGATTACCATGGTGATAACCCTGAGGTCAAGGGAAGTGTGCCAGGGGCGGGACCCCCCACACTGACATAGGGGACCCCAGGGGCCACAATGTTACCTCTTAGGAGACAATTGTTTACCTCACGTCATTTTAAAGTGGTCAAATGGACCAGGCAGAAGTAAAACAGAGAGTCAGCAATAATGTCTTCTCTTCACGAGCTGTTTCAGGGAGGAAAACATTTGCCCAGAGATGATCGTGGTACAGTATAAATGAAAAGTTAATCCACTTTCTCGATTTGATTGCATAAACTCAATGTTTTGCGTAGGTATGTTAAGCATCTCAATTTAAGTGGCCAGTTTATGAATTGTGTTGCCACTGCTTTTCAAACTATTTTAACCGAAAAAGAAATAGAATCTGTCTATGTTGTCTGCATCAACAGGTTTCCCATCATTTTAATTTGCATGAAGGCTAAGCCCTATCCTTCTAAATTAGTGTTACCACTCTGGCCAAGCTCCACAGTGTCAAACGGCCACAGCTGTAACAAAATCAGAATGTTTATTTTTGATATAAGGCCAATCGTTCCCTATTTTTTAAACCAGAAAACTCATTAGCATGAGTTTAGATAAAAGGTCAGCATCTCCGAATCCACGGAGAAGACATGTCTATCAAAGAAACTGCACTGTTGGGTTTTGTCATTCTGCTGCTGTGGTCGATCCTTCCTGAGTTGTTCTTCTCTGTCTCTAATCCTCATCTCAATGACGATCCTTTTTTTTCATTCCAGCCCCTTTCTTTCCCACTGTGTCCTTGTTTGGCCAATTTACCAGCTTTTGTGTGCCGCGCGGATTGGCCGGGCCTCATCTTACCTTCCAGGTGTTCTCAATGAGCCGCACGGTATCCTAGCAACCTGGCCGTGGCCTGCGTCTTGGGGAGCGGCGACACATGTGGGCGCTCAGTCCACAGACCTTCTGAATCGCTTAGATCGTTCAAAACAACCATCTCGTTGGATCCTGTGTTATTTCCACGCATGCTGTAGCTGCATTCATGCTTTAATTGTGGCAGAATCTTGGCCATCAACCTCATGCAGCAATGCACATACACAATAGCCAACTGAGGATGGGGATAAACACAGGGTGCATCTGCTGCAGGCTATGTAAGGGCTCCTCGAGCTCCCATGTGGGAGACACCGAGTGTGTTCGCAGGCTCAGGGAGCTCTAATCAGGGGTTAGTGGGAGAGAGGTTTACCCTCCATCATATTTTCTTCACCAATGCGCCACGCTGCCAAACAATATGTTGATTTTTAGACGAGGCTTCAGGGTGTGTGCTGTAACCTTCTACTGGGAAGGAATGTGCTCCCTCTGTGTCATTTTGTGCCTCCGCGCTTGTCTATATTTGAACATGAGAAACTCCGCTGTGGTAAACCACGCTTTACTCGGAGTCTAGATTGGGAGGTTTTTCTTGGCATGGCTTGTGATTAAAAACTGGGAGAGAGGCGAGCAGCTGAGCAGATTGAGTCTTTCACCAAAAGCCAGGTTACACCAACAACCCTGTGGTCACAGCTATTATCTAACAGACTGATACGCAAAACGAATTGGTTCACATTTCATGTGTAGTTTGTCTTGTCATGAAAAACATTTCATCATCTCTTATCGTGGACAATTTGGCAAATCAATGTCAGAAGAGGATGAAGATAAGGATAGAGATGAATAGCATCTCTTAAAAATAAGTTCAGAAAAGGAATTTGGAGCAAAAGCCAATGAGCTTTAGAAGCAGATTCCCATCATTCTGTTTATGTTTTACCCCACATATTTCCTAATTGTATGCCCATCCTGTCACCACCAGTACTTTGCAGCGGTGTGCAGACCTAAAAGTGCATATGGTTGTGATTTTGTGGGCCTGGATCCGGAGAGAGTCGCTCTGTCCTTACCTACCATTAAAAAGCTTTTCACACTTGGGTGTCAGGGGACGGGCCGCTGCTGCACAGCCAGTACAGCACTCCTATTAACATCCATAATGAACTGTTCACCAGCTGGATTTAGATCAGCACTGGAGCCAAAAGGATTCAACATCACTATAAGAGATCATCTCTTACCAGAAGCTAAAATTAATAAATTAGACATTTTGGGAAATTACTTTATTACAATACATTCAGTGTGCCATGGTATCGATCTTCTCATGAAACTCTTGGTTCGATACCATGGCACAATGAACATGAGGTTAAAGTGAACGGTCGGTTAGTGTAACTTGAAGGGGATGGAGAAAGCTAGCCTGGATTTGGCTAAAGGAAAATAAACTCCAAAAAAGAATTACAAAAATCAATGTTTTGCAGACATGCTTTGATAAAGTATAACTTCTTGCTGTAGCTGGCTTACTACATTTCTCTGTGTGGTAGCTTCAGTGTGGGTTTTAAGGTATAGATAGGTATACACCAGGGCCTGAAAATAAGACATGAGACAGTTTGCCATTGGCTTAGTCCAGTTGAAATTCACTCAACAAAATTAGATTTTAGTGTCAGCCAGACAAATTGAAATCGGATTCCTTCACAAAATGATGCCCCATTTTCAAAAGTGGGAACGCAAAGTGCTTTCATTTCCCTGATGCTCGCACCAAACTAGATTTCACACGGAGGTTAGCAGGAAAAACCACTATCGGAGATGTGTTACTTTGGTGGAAAGGCAGCCCATTCTTCTAGAACAAGCAGTGGACATTCAGAAGATTGAGTTAAGACCAGATTTAACAAAGTTAACCACTCAATAGAATAAGGGAGTGGGAATGTACAATTAATTCCTCCCTGAAGCCAAATGTTTGGTAAAAAGTTCATTTAAAGTTGCTATCAGAACAGCTTTTAGAGAATGTGTTATATTATATTGAAAGTATCTGCTTCAAAACTCCCAATGTGTGCTTCTGGTGGATGCTTATAATAAACAGCATGACAGGCCACAGCTGTCCCCTTCATCCAAATATGGTCTTGCATACATAAAGTGAAATCTTCCCTCTCCATATCTGCCTCACTTGCTATTGTTTAGACAACTTCCTATAAACGTCCGGCCATATAGCAGAAGTTAACCACAGCGTTTAAACTCACTAGCTTTCAGTGCGACTGCTCTCTCCTTATATAGACCTTTATCCTCGGTGAGTTTGGCTGCATCGTCTCATTTCCTCCAGTGGGGCGGACAGCGAGCTCCTCTGAAAGACCAGCACTCGGTCTCCAGGAGGTCATTGGCTGCAGGCCCCTTTTAGCTCTATTGCCCCCCTTTTGTCTTTATGAGAGCCCCTCTGTTCTTCCTTCCTAATCCTGCCACACTCGCCTCTTATATTGTTAGCAGCTAAAGTCCCAGTGGAGTGTAGACGCCTGTGTTGTAAAAAGTCTGACCACACTGATGACCAGTCTGTCGCCACTGACCCTATTGATCTTCCCCAACTACTGTGACATCTGCTCAGCACTAATTGAGAGAAGTTTCATGTGTACAACTGTCAGCCACTATTGTGCCAGACTGTTGTAAAACTAATTCTCTCAGTGGCGTTAACAAGTCTGTGTTACATGACAAAATACTAAAATAAGCACTAAGGCACTAAAAATAAACATATGAAGATACAAGTCCAAATAATTATTTGTGTTATTATTTACCATATGGGAATGGAAATGTTAGGGACTGACTAGGCCTTATCTAGACTTCTGGATGACTTAGTACATCTGATGGAATAAACTTAACCTAAAAAGTAGGCTTACTTTTTCAACGTTGTTGAAATAAAATATTAAAGGAATATGCAGACATTTTGAGAAGATCAATACCAGTCTCATACAAAGGAAGTTTGAGCCAACAGCCATTTAGCCTGGCTTAGCATAAAGAATGGAGAAACCATTTGGTAAATCAAAAGCAGAGATCACCTTTCAACAAACGACTGAGAATCCAGACCTTAAAACACAAAGTCGATTAGAATTCATTTGATTACTATGCCATGGTGCTGGTCACCTGCACTGTATATAGCACCAGATATCCACGCACACAGAGTAGACTAGAGGCACACCTCACCTCGGAGTTCAGAGGTCAAAAAGAGCCACACTTCCTGTTGCCGTCACTGTCAAACCCCTGCTGACTTCTTTACTGGCTCTCTCATTGTTCAGATTTATCATCCCTGCCATTGATGTGGCCTCTCGCAGAGGCCATTAAAGACCAAAGAGCATCACCCTAAACCAGATGTTTCAGCTGACAAAGTCCACTGTGCACTCTGTCACTGAAATATACAAAGTGCATGAAAGACTGATGGGCTGGTGAACAAGGTTTAGATGTCACCAGCCAACATAAAGCAGTCAAATGAAAGCATCCCTCCAGGTGTAATGCATTCCTGTTATGGTTTTAATTTGAACAACAATGTTTCCCATTAGAAGAATTATACTCACGTTTTTCAATGAGTTGATAGCGAAGATAATACATTTTCTATATAAAAATATTCAGGATAACTCAACAAGATCATATTAGACAAAGGCAGGGACCTCTGGCTCTGGAGTCCCTTCAACTATTTCTTTTTATTATCTGTCAGGGCCCAACTGCTCTAGCAGCAAAAAGAGGTCATAGTATGAGAAAATGGTCTTAATTCTCAACTGATTTATTAGTTGAGAAACACAAATTAAGGTTCTCAATCTCTAGTTTCAGGTATTCTTTCTAAAATCACGGTATTATTTAGAGTAAAATAGACAATATAGCAGGATAGGCTTTAGCGGGGTTACCTTGTTTCGTCATAGAACATTAACCCGTTCACAGGGTATTCACTTCATTTGTAAGCCTTTTACTTGCCTAAATGTCCCTATTTAGTGCCAGGTTGTATTTAGCACCACCCTCTCCTGTCCCCTCTAGTTGCAAAAAAAAAACATAGCGGCAGCCAAACTGTCAAACTGGAGCTCTTTTTGGTGGCTTATTTTGGTGGATGTGTGACGTTCTGTGGGACCGCTCGGTGTTTCTTGTGGTTGGAAGAGAGTCCCCTAAAGAGAGAGGGAGGGAGCAAGAGCTCGCTGACTGTGGGAAAGCTGGTGTGCAGAGCCTGCTTTGGTCTGACGCTGTGACATGAAAGCTCCCTCTTGTCATTCTGGACTGGAGGGTTGTAGCATCACCGCCCTGCTGCTGCATGCTGGGCCGGAGAGGCAGGATGTGGCTGCAGAGTATAGAATGGGGTTGTTGGGGCTAATGTGATGACATCAAGACTATTGAGAGAGCATTGAGTTTAAAAAGCACGCGTACACAAAGAAGCACAGTGTTCAACTCTTTGGTCTGACAGAGAAGTGTTCCAGATGCCGGTGTGGTAATTTCATTAGCATCTAATCAAAGGCAGCAGTTCAGACTCCTCCCGAAGTAGATGATGCACATCGGTGCTTGTGATGGCAGTGAGCTTTCTTATTTGCCAAATGGAGGAAATGGGACAGAGACGTAAACAAGCATGAAAAAAAGCACACTCTCTTTGAGAGAGATGTGTCAGATGAGGGAAGAACATCTGCTGACTTTATATTAATGACAAGCTCAAATCCCCATTCTCAATTAACACCTCTGGGTTCACAGCTATATATATATAACTAAGCGTGTAGACTTCTGACAAAACAACAAACAGCTGATAAGAAAGTACACAGCCTATTATTTCGCTCACCTCTACAATTGGACCAAAGGGTGTGAGATTAATTTACTTTTCATGTTGTCAGCAACATTTAAGTCAAGGAACAGTTTGGTACTTTCAGAAGTCCTGTCTTTGCCTTACTCGCCGAGAGTTGGATGATGAAATGATTCTAAGTATGACGCTAAAGCTGGCTTAGCTTAGCATAAATGCTGGAAACATGAGACATTGAATTCAGCCATTCATTAAGGTAAAAATGAATTTGTTTAAAATGTATAGAAGATAGAACATGATCTGTGCTAAGCTAACCGACTGCTAGGTGGATATTTAGTGTGCAGACAAGAGACTGGTATCAACCCTCTCATCTAGGGAAGTATGTATGTGCATATGTATTCCCCTGAATATTCCACTAAAGCCCTACAGGGTTCGTTGCCAAATTGCAGCACTACATATACATCCCACTGTTTACATTTTTAGCAATTTAATTGTAAATGAAAAATCGAAAAATATGAAAAGCAACATCCCCTATTGAGCCACAAGTGAATGAATCAGCTGCACTGGCCAGAAAACCAAAAAAAGAAAGCGTGCTGGTGTAGTTTCCCACTCAGAAGGAATGTGGGTGTCAACTGCCACTGAGCCAGTGTTTTGGATCTGATCTCAGAAACAGGCATTACTCAGCCTTGCAGAGCGACACACTGCTGAAAACTAGCGGCCTGACTTCACTGTGTCAACACAAGCATTATCTGGGGTTTATTTGCTCTTGTTTGTCTGATGTATGTGTTGCATTCAAATACAGAAGGTGAAAGAGTGGGAAGAAGAACTATGTGATTAAAATGCTGATAAGTCGATCCAAGGTGGCGTGAGTACTGTTGTATAACCTGATAAACTACAGTTTATCAGGTTATACAACTTCCAGACAAATCTAATCATGATTCAATAATAATAGAAGATTTGAAAAATGTACGTATGCGTTTCATCATAGGTACTGCCAGAGTTTTAGTTTACTTTTTGTCTTGTTAAGTGATGACTCTTACTTTTTTTTCAGGGGTCAGGCCTTGTGCTTAGGAGATAGTTGATGGTTTTTGGTGGGTGGGGGAACGTAGTCACAAGGGGACACAGAGGTGACGTAGGTCAATGGCAGAGTGATTAGCAACACAGTGGTGAGTCTGTGTTGTCAAATGTAAAAGATGCAGAACTGTTTGGCCCTGAGGCTGCAGACCATGCGGTGCCACGGGTCACCACCGCTGCTCATGAAGGGGTCGACATTTAAAGATTATTTTTCATGTCTATGTGTATTTACGTACTTTTGTGTCTCCACCTCATAGATTCCCTGCTTGATCATTTAAATTCTACTCAAATGAGGTTGTTTTGCTTCTTTTCTTTTCTTTCCCCAGAACCTTTTTTAGTTCCTTCTGCATTTTAGTAAACAGCTATTTCATCATACAGTAATTTGAATCTTAATTTCTTTATAAATCAATATTGAATCTTTTTTGTAAAAGTGAAAGTATTATATCACATGGAACAAAAAAATACAAAAAGCATTTGTGATTAAAATATAAGAAAACAAAATCAAAATGGTTGCTATTTCATTATCTTTTAGTTGGTAATTTCATTCATTAATCTTTTAGCATTAAAAGACATACACTAGATATATTTTTCTGGCTCTGCCAGTAGCAATACCCCTTAAACAACATTTCAGTTCACTATCGATGAATTATCAAATATGTTGTGTGTATGATTCACGAGAATTTCAACAACATATTGTCTATGCTTTTCCAAATAGTTGCAAAAAAACGCTGTGACGACCTGTCGCCAAAGTAAACTGACATACAATGTCATGCCTAGAGTCATGCTGCTAGCCTAGCTGGAATAATCTGTTTCAAAATGGGATTTTTAACAGGCACGCATGCGTGACAGTTGCACAATTTTCCCTCATTACGCAGCTGGTTCAGCCGGTCTAAAGTCGGATTGATCCGAGTTCCTCACTGCTCTGCCTTCGCTTTAGCAGAAATCCATCCCGTTTCCTGACTCATGCAAATCAAATCTTTTGTTTTCCTGTCATTCACATTGTTGTGAAGCACAAAGAGGGTGGCAGCAGGTAGAGGAGGGACGGCAGGTTATTTTTGGAAGAGAGGAGCCTCGAGGCCAACCAAGATTCAGAAAGACGGTTTATTCTGTTTAGTTGAATTATTGTGCTTATTAGTTCTCCAAGACTGTTGCCCAATGGAAGCAATCAGAGGGTCCATCAGCAATAGGAACCTCATGACTGCATGGTACTCTCCAACTCTCTGTGATTCTTATTAAAGTGGGCGGTTTGACTTCAATTAAACAGTTAGTGTTTAAATAAAAGCAGTTGGTCATTTTGAGTCACTGTCCCGCCACATAATGACTAATCCGCAGTATGAAAACCGCTTTAAGTCACTCAACCCGTCTACCTTTCACGTGCCCCATTGAATCAGCTAACTGAATTACAACAAGTCAAAGGCAGAAATTCAGGTTATGAAACTGTAAAAGTGTTTCTTTAGGTTTCACTCTGACTTATATTCATGAGTATCATGTGTAGATAAATAGAACGATTGTCCAGAAAGTAATAATAGAGATCCTACATGTATGGGTTATTGAAAACTGTATGCAGAGAATATGAAACGCATGAAAGCATCTTTCAGTAATATAAGACTATAAATATTAATGTTGATGAAATTATAAAATAAATAGCTGAATATTTGGTAGATCTCAAATATTGCAATTGTTTTTTTCAATGATCAAAACATTTTCTGAGATTCTGAGACGTTTCATAATTGTTACCATATATTAATTAAAAATCAAGCAGTGATACCTCAGATGTTTACTGCTATCATCTTTAGCCAGTGGCTTTACATTAACCTGGATTCCATTCAACGATTCAAATGGACCAGACACTTTTGGACCTCGATGATTTGTGTCAGCACGGGAGACAGCGGCTGAATCATTAAACTCAAAGTTTAATATTTGACTCGTACTGAGGCGTTCACTCAGTCATGCGGTGTGCATTAAGACCGACAGCTTTGTTTAAAATCAACAGCAGGCCAGGTGCAGCAGACGGCCATCTGGTGCCTGCAGTAGCCCACCTTCACTGTGCCGCGTGTTGACACAGGGGCCATGAGCAGGCGAGTCTCTCAGCAAGCCAGCCGCTTTTAAATCTGCTAAATCACCACAGCACCGGGCGATTTGGTCTCTGGGTTCCTGTTGGCTGCAAGCGTGCTCCATGAACACCAGACAACTGTGACCAGAGGGGATGACTGTATTCCTGTTTCGGGCCTCAGAAAAAAAGAGGTTCCGCAAGATGTTGATAGTTTGTGTGAAACGCATGAGGAATGACAGCCCCATTTACTCACACTCCAGCTCCTTTTCCAAAAGAAATAACAATATTATCAGTGAATTTGGTTAAAGGTGGAGGCATGTGTCCTATCACACGATCATATTACTTCACCCTCTGACCCTCACGTACCCACATGACGACATGTCGTCAAGCTCACGATCAGCCCAGCTGATCCTCGATGACACATGATTTCGACTTGGGTTATTTTCGATACGCTCCTTAAAGAATGAAAGCACTTATTGAGGGTTTGCCATTCCTCAGTGGAGCAGTTTCAAAGATATTGTTGAAGCTTTATCACTGAGTACATGTATATCTGTTTACATATCATTTTCTACATTGAAACCTGGTGGTTAAACTGGTTCATGGTGACCAAAAGGAGGCTTAATATCGGGGTTAGGGTTAGGGTTGCACTGCAGTTCATCTCTACTCCACCACATAGAAAAAGTTAACACGGGAGGGATATCATTATGATTGTAATTTGTGTGACTGCGTGGCCTCCATGGAGATTTTCTCTCATTTGTCTCAACATTTCTATTTACACTCAGCCTGCTCTGGCATATATCAGCACAAGAGGCCATTAAACAAGTTGAGCCGTCATAACAAATTATCCATAGCCAGACACAGTGGGAGAGCAAGTCAGCCACGACCAACTGGTTGGACACCAACCCAAAGCAACGTCTGCGCAAACAAACAGGACATCTTTACTAACAAACACCTGCCAGGGCCGGCCACAATGAGACAAAGCCCAAATGCAAATGGTTTAGCATTTTTGGTTGCAGTGAATTGAATGGACATCGTAGCACTGAGAAGATGAGATGGAGGGGGGTGGCAGCAGGAAGTGGACATGTCATTGAAAAAAAGGACTTGGAGGAAGCAGGGGACTGAGAGATCTTTGAGACCACACAATGTCTGCTTTCTGTCTGTTCTCTCAGCTCATCTCGGACTGAAGAAGGCCTCTATTGTGCGGGCGTCTAGCGAGGGTTTTCTGTGTGGAGCCGCGGAGGGACGGATGGTGGCACGACCATGCTGTGGAGTACCAAAGCACAACAACTTATCGAGGTCACTCTTCTGACCTCGGTTTCCTGCTCACCAGAATCGCCAATTGTGGAACCAAACAGCTCACATTGTAGTCAGGGTTCTGATTAATTCTCACATCCCAAACTGTGCTTTGATTCATCTCTCTTCTGGTGTTTTATTCATGGTCAGTTTCCCTTCCCCTCCTTCGTAATTCAGGATTTATGTCTTCTCTCTCTACGTCCTCTTATCTCTCCACACCTCTAGTTCATCCCAATATGAGCCAAGCAGACCCGCTCTCCCACACGGACAAAGTCTGTAACGCTTCCTGTGTCTGCAATTTTTGGGGCAGAGACAGAGGTTACATTACTTCCCCTGGCTTTAATTGTTAGTCACATGAGCCAAGCATGATGAAGAAAATATGACAGCAGTTATGGACAAATACGTATCACACACCTCATGCTCAGGGGAAGTTTTTAAGAAGATCACATTCTGGTTATTTTGGGTAAAAAGGGCCCCATTATGCCCTAAAATGAGATGATGTTATTTGTCTGCTATTATAAGCAAATTGAAAAACAGCCTTTTGGCCTCCCAACTATTTTGGCTCATCAACTGGAGCCTTCTGTGTCTACTGCATCAAGGTATACAATGTGACAATGTTTGTGTGTGACAACGTGTGACTATTTGTGTTTGGCAGTGAAAGTGTTTGTTTGACCTGTGTGTGTGTGTGTGACTGCAGGGTGGATGCCTAGCATGTCTGACTATAAACACACATTGGGCCATGTGGTTGTGGATGGACTCTGAAGACCCTTTCACAACAAGAAACGTGGAGAGCTTGTCACCAGATGTGGCTTAGGCGTCCTCCACAGGCTTTGTTTTGAGAGCCTTCTTTGTAGTATTTAACATAACCACTTTCCTGCGAATGCTGCCCGATGATGAAGTTTAATTAAAATATGGCTGTACAAACAAAAACAAATATGAGTCTGTGTCCTAATGAGGCAAACAATTTCCTTATCTTTTTTTTTTAAACGAAGAGGAGGAAATGGCTTCTCATGAAACATGAGGCTGCAAGAAATTGAAAAAACATTTATTGGCTCCAGATAAGCTAATGTTTTTTCCGTTCTCTTTACTGTGGTGTTTTTCTCCGTTTTTTTCCAGAGGCTGCAGGCCCTGCTTTGTGAACGTGCTGACTGAAGGCTCTGCAAAGGCCCACACTGACTGAGCCAATTGTGGCTGAACTGGGACGTGACATAACACAGGCTCAGGCAGGTCCCCACTCACATGCATGTAGCGAATAGTCAGTAATAATAGATGGAAAAGGACGCATCTACATTCCAGAGGCCGTTGTTTATTTAAGCTTCAAAAAATCAGCAAGAAACAAGAGAATGACTCTGAAATATTACAGAAACCAAGACATAGCTTTATAGAAGGAATATGTTACGCAAGCACTAATGATATTATGCATATGGTGAATGGAATATGTGGATTTTACACTGGATAACAACAAGTAATAATAGCATGATAATGCAAATAAGGATTTTCTGCAGTGAAGTACTTGAAGCTGCTTATTTTGCAGAAAGCTAATTTTATGTCATTTCTGCAAAGGTTCAATGTTGATAAGAAATGTGCTTAAGTTTGAATAGTTCAATACTTTATTTTACTTAAAGATGTGACAAAACCAATCAATGAAATAAAGCAGAATGTTTTATTCATGCCTCTGATGAGGCAGATTAATTGATGCTATGGAGTCGTGGCTTTGCTGTGTGTCTCAGTGAACAGAGGAAGTAGGGTCTGACCTAAGAGGCCCTGTTTGGCCATGAGAACCAAACCAAAGTCCTCTGGGATATTTCGCCTGTGTCATCTCGTCTGTTATGATTCCCATGAACCTCGTTCGGTTTATAGTAAGCAGAAGAGGAGAGCAGCTGTGTGGTTTCTAAATAAAGCTTTTGTGAAGATCCCATGATTTTCCTTGTTTAAATAAACTGGTCCCAACGAGGATGCTATTACAGTGTTATACAGAATATGATTCACAGTAAGTTATTAAAGGACATGACGACTGAGTCCCTCTCAGATCACTCTGAAGATCCAACTATAACTAATATTCATAATATGTGTATATATAAAATAAAATAATACTATAACATATAACATATCGATTGTCTAATTTTTACTTCAGTACGTTGATAAGAGTGTATATATTACAAAGAGGTCTGCATTTTTATTAAGAAGAATCTTAGTACAAGTTACAGTGAAGCAGAAATAATCTTTTAATTCTGGCCAAGTCATAACGGGGGAAGTTCTACCCAAAAAGAAGTAAAGAAAACAATAAAAGAGATTAAGCACAATCATTCTCTGTCAGACTGCGGGCTACATACCCCCACACTATACTTCCTGTCCAAGTCTCTGCTAGCTGGTTATAGGGGTCGCCTGTGAGTGTGTGTGTGTGTGTGTGTGTGTCCCAGCAGTCATGAGCCGAGACTCTTCAGTAACATAAAGTGGTGCATAGATTGTCTGTGACGGGACATATTTTAGAAGACAAGCTTTTAATTTATACAACTAGTTGTCCAACAGATATAAGTAAGCAAGTATTTTAAACTCTGCACAGTTCCATTGACATTTTGTTTGATATATGTAGGCTAATATAGTAAGCCCCCGTGAAAGCCCCCACCCCCCCCCCCGCACCAGTCCATGTGAATTTAAAATAACTACACAGTGTGCAATTAGCACCAAGGGCATATCATCATATTCACCTGTATCTCAACAGGATTTGGACACGGACACATTGTTATAAGATGTAAAGAGGCCCATGGTCAAAGGTGGACACTATCATCCTTATAAGGTGCATTCATGAAAAATGTCTCGTAAATGCAGAGTTAATAACAGCAGTCTTCTGGGCCATTGGGCTGCTGGGCCTGAGCCTGATAAGACCAACTCAAAACTATTTAATTCCAAATTACACAGGAACCTCAGCTGAAATGTATTCAGAGCCCAACGTTAACCACTTATATTCATGTTGTTTACTTCCGTTTTTTGTAGACCTTTTGTGGCACATTTGTACAGTGTCCTTTCTTTCCAATGGAAACCTGCTCTCTCTGGATGAATCGCTGTATTCCAAGCTGCTGTGTATATTGCGTAATTCAACGCTAATTACCTAGTGAAAAAATTTCAAGAGGAATGTCGGCAGTTGTAGATTTGCATGACCAGATTCAGCAGCACTCTGATGCAACAAGAAACAAGGAACGTGGCTTCTTAAGAAAATCAAAAGCAAAACCACCAGGTCCTGTGACACCCTTTATTCTGATATATATTTCTAGATATTGGTAATAACAGCCATTAAATCTGCACTGCATTAGGTGAGCCATGGATTTTTACACTAGTTGAATGTGACAATTGGGCATAAAATACAATTTTTTAGGACCATTTTATTAAAGTAGATAACGTGGAAAAACAATGACAACTACGTATATCCTGTAACTCCCATGGGCCCCTTGGCCTTTCACATATGTATTTGCATTAGTACATTGGTCGATGACATGGTTTATGTAACAGTCCTACATGGAAAGAATGATTGGAACTGTACTCAGCTGCACAAACATCAGCTTCTACTGTCCTGCAAGGAACCTTGAAGTCCACTCAGATGACGAGTGCAACTGTCAACCGAGACAAATGTAAGGTCCTTTAATAAGTAAACAGAGAAATCGTCCTGATTGTGCCTTTCTATGACAGTTACAGCAGAGTTTTACAGGTAGCAGCTCCAATTAGAGCTTGTTTATAGCAGGAGCCAAAAATCACAGAGATGAGGCGCGCATGCGCCTTCTTCTCCTTCTGTTTGCTGAGGGGAGAATTAGGCCACAACATGGGTGATGGGAGTGAGGGATTAGTGAGGACGAGTTCATGCTCACAGCACCCAGGGCTGTCGATGATGACCAGGACAGAGAGTAAATCCTCACCGGCCGCTGTTAATTAACAGTAGGTTTGTTGTGTGTCTGCTACATGAGACCGAGCCACCCTGTAAGTGTGCGATGCCTCAGCAGATCTGCTTTAGATCATCTTGTGTTTATGGTAACCAGCACTCATTTCTGCCAGTATCTCACTCGCTATAATCAAACCGTGGGTGGCAACCGTGGTTCGTCCTTTAGAGGGAAGGTATTTTATGAATCTGTGCTGTTGGGCAAACAGTTGAGCAATCTTCCTATAGCTTTCCTATTGTCTGTATGAAATAGTGTCCCTCTGAAGGTGGTTGGAATGAGTAGTACAGAGTGGCAGCGGGATCCCAGGATAGTGCTGACCAAGTGCCTATTAAAACAATATATTGGCTTATAACAGAAAGTTTTGCATTTGGGACATAAAGCATTTAGGTGCCCCCCAGCTATGCCATCACACATACGCCTCAATTAAATATGAGGTAATGAGGTGGAACACGTTCACTTGAACTTTTCCACAATAACTCGTTTTCAAGGTTGTGGAGAGAGAATCTGTATTCTATGTACGTACACATGTTGAACTAATCTGTCATGAGCATGCTTGCTTATTAGCTTCCAACTCTCTCATACCCTCAACGTACACATGAGATTCAGCCACGGGCTCACAGCCAACCTTATATTTGCATGTTGCTACGCTAAGAATAAATTCTAGACTCAATAATGGCACATACACATATATGTGGGTAGATTTCCAGTCAGCTGGGGGAAGGTGATGTATTGATGCACTTAAACAGCTGCAGACTACTTGGAACAAACGTGTCCTAAAAAAGCAGTAGAGCCAGAAAATACATCTGGAAAAAGTGAACTCAGACTGTTTGTTCCAAGGTCTCCTTGCGAGAATATTCACTGTTTTTATTGTGGGTTGGCTCACAATTTTACAAACTTCCACTGCAGTGCAAATGTTAGAGTTACCAGAAGACCTAAGTAATAAGACTAAAGGTAGCAGCACCCATTAAGAACCATCTCCCTTCTATAACTTCCCATGCCCTCACTATCACACTTGATTGGTGAGGTTGGCTGCAATGGAGCATGGGAATCAACAAATCCTTTTTTGGTCAAATTCTTAATCTTTGTCCTGCATTGGGCTATTTCTCCTCTGAATTGATGGGCAACGTGAAGCCAAAAGTGAAGTGATCATTAGCTTATCTTGGCGTGTGTGTCACTCTTTGCATTGGTGTGTTTTTTTAGCCTTGTCAGTGGGCCTTGAACCGATGGCACCATTAACCAATGTGTGTGGTGGCACCACCTTGGTGGATAGACCAAAATAACAGCAGGGGCCAAGTTAAATGAAGCAAGGGTCCGTCAGTGAAAACGTCGCGCTTCATAAAGCAAAAGAAAAAGTAAACCTCTGCTCCATCTGCAAACAGCTGCTTCACCTCTCTCAGCGAGGTCACATGGGGCATTACCTCAGCAGGAATACGGCGCTCTGTGTTGATACAGTCTCTGTAAATAGCTGCGTTGCCCCGTTTATCGCCTCCCCAAAGGATTCAACTTTTTGTTGAGTAACAAGAGAAGCTTTTTTTGGCGAGCATTGAGTCCCCTTGGATCCAACGAGGGCGCTCCAAAATATGATCTAAAATGGATTTTAAAAACTTGACTGCCCTTATTAGTCCTGGAAGTACTGTGAGTCACGTTTGTAAATTTGTCTTTTTAATTTGAAACCAGTCAACCATTAACATTTGCAAACTCCACCATGCCTCCCTAGAGTGTTCTCGTGAAGATATTAAGCTACATTCCATCGCTTTACCGCAAGTAAAAGCCTGCTTTAATCCGGCCATCCGGAGTCAGTGTCCGACTGTAATGGGCTCTACTGAAACACGCACTATGGCGGAGGTTTAAATACATTTAAAAAAACAGTTTTCCTCATGCAAGACATACATTTAGAAAAAAGGTTGAGTTTAAGTTATGAGAAACATCTTTATTGGTCACAGCATAAAATAGGTGAAAAAACAGTCATAAAAATTAAAGTGACTCTGAGGATTGTCCGGTCTCTACGTGGCTTTTTGTCACACTTGGCCGACGATGTCTTTGTAGATTATGGGCTGTCGGCTGCGTGACTTCAGGAGAGCAGCAAAGTGGTAAAGATCTGTGTCGATCTCATTGATGCCAGAGTAAGACTGGTGGAAAAAGGGGACTTTGGGCGTGGATGCCACAACTGGACAGGACAGACGTTTTGGGGCATTTGCAGTTCTGCTAATGTGATCCGGGTCTGTAGATCTCATCTTCACCCTGTCCTCCACGCTCTTGGAAAACCCAGCCAGTTTCCTTCTGACGTTGACAAAGAAACCCCCTCCCTGTCTACTTCTTGAACTTTGTTTCACCTCGGTGGGCTCGGGACAATCTGGCAAGTCCATCCAGTTCTGTATGAGGTCTGCAAAGCTGTTGTCACCCAGCACCAGAGGCTGGCGGTTGCGTCCTCTGGTCAACAAAGAGTTGGTCCAGTCCTCCGGGTCGCTGACCTCAAACGACGTCCACCTCTCCAGGCAAGCGTCGGACGTGGATTTGGGTCGGATGCGCCCGCTCGGTGCTCTGTTTGTGCGCAGGCAGGCCGAAGATGACACCCGCACATTGCGGGTCCTCCTGAGAACCACCCCTTCATCCTGCCACGACGCCTCAGAGTAACCCGAATCAAACTCTAAACTTTTCTGACTGCTGGGGGACTCCAGCCGGCAGCTGGAGTTGTCCTCGTCCTCCTCCAGGTGACTCGCCAGGCAGCACGCCGAGTCGTACGTGCTGGCCGTGCTGGCGTCGGACGTCCGCAGGCGTGCGCGATGCTCCCGCTGCAGTGCTCGCTGCTGACAGGCACGTGCCAAAGCAGCGCGGTGCACTAAAGCTGGGAGTTGGGTGCTGAGGGGGCGTCGGGCAGCGGGGCAGGCTTTACGTAGATGTTTCAGGTCTTGCAGTGACCTCATCATGTACTGCATCTGCTCCCGCAAGCAGTCGCAGAGCTGAGGATAAAAGAGACAGAGAGTCAGACACAAGTTGTCGATATATCGCACGCTGCGGCACATCAGTGGGGTAGAGGACGAACCATTTCTGAGCTTTTTTTTTTGGTGGATTGCTGCAGAACGCAGCTAATAATAAGAGTCGAATAAATGCAGAGCTCGTGGGCACGCTCAGGCTTGTCAGTTTCAACCCATGAAAGACTGTTTTGAACGTCAAAGGCCCGGCGACTTGCTGAAAACACGTCAACTATGGACTGATTTCAACACAAAGCAAATAGATGTCAGTTAATTCACTCGCCCACACCAGGAACATTAGTGAACGCCCTGTTTTCATTGACTCGGGCGTGATTCAGTTGAAAACCCAGACAGATATTATTACAGGAAGAGCTGTATTAATGTCCAACTATTTATCTACATCCATACAACTGCAGCAGCAAAGTAAAAACATCTGTAGTATCTCGAGCGGTAGCTGGGGACTTATGGATCTAGATTCAGGTACAGGGGTCCTGCCTCTTTAAGGCTGCAGTGGGGTTTGCCTTTGAAATTCACCAGTGAAACAGTGAGGAATATAATACTGCTGTTTCCTCTCCGACTCACTGTACTGATTGGTCGGAATCAGCCAGTGAGCAGCAGTGGCTCACTCTCAAACTCAAACGGGGCATAAGGGATCATGTGACAGTGAGAGATGAAGGGTAGACGTGAAGCAAAAGAAGAAAGATGAGGTCCCGCGTTCTGTGTAAAGACAGTCTAGCCCATTTGGATCTCTCAATACTGCATGGATTTAAGTTTATATATATATAGATATATTAGCCATACTAAAGAAAATGTTACAAAGCAGAGATGGGACCACAGGATACAAGTTCATAAAAAGAGGTCACATTCAACACAAGCCAACATAACAAATGACCTCTCTGCTCTGAGTCTACACAACTAGTCGTATTTGACCCTGCTGCAAGACCTTCTGCCCCCATCGGCTCTGCATCATAACTCTGTGAGATGTTGCAAGAACTTGAGAAAGTACCAAAAGGTAACTTACGCTATTATACAGTCTTTAATTGAAAGAAAGTGAACTGCTCACGACAAGCAGTGAATGTGCGTTAGATGCCTCCACATGTTGCAGAATCAACCAATAACGCTGTTGAGTAGCCACAAACTCACACTGAGGAGCATCACTGACCACGGATCACGGACTCTAAACTGGTTATTTATTTATTTATTTATTTATCATTTTTGAATCGATGTAAGCACATGTTTGTGTCCGCTGTCGGAAATATGAGCAAGAAAAAGATTATCGAGAGGAAACTACTCACCATCTCTTCTCTCATCTGAAAAACTCCTGCAAGAAAAACAGTAAAACCCCGTTTTAAAACCAGAAAACAAATGAGAAAAGCGCAGACAAAACAAACTCACGCACTCACGTCTAATGTGGCGGGTTCCGTCCACGGGGGGAAGTGTCCCGGGATCGTTGTGAGGACACCGAGGGCTGCTCCGTCAGCGGGAGGCAGATGTGCGCTGAGAGAAACGTCCGTCCGCGCCTCTCCCTTTTTTACAGCTGGTCGCAGCCTCTCGCGTCCGAATGAGCCAATCAAAACGCAGGAATCTACCGCGAGGCATTTACAAGCCCACCTCTGCTCGCGGACCTACACAACTGCAAGAGGTGCAAAGAAAAGCCAACGCTTCTTCATTAAGGCACCAGTTGGGTGGACAAAGTGTCTTCTTTTCCCCTTCTCGCCCAATTCTTGATACACTCGCATTTGGATGATTAGACGATCTTTGACTTCCAATCTGCTTCAAAGCGTCTTTTCACAGTCATAGAGAATGCCTCTGGTGGCCCTTTTGATCCGTTGTGTCTTGAAACTGAAATGTTTGAATCTGTCCATTATTTTATTTATTGCACAATGATGTATATTTATTGTTGAAGTTCCAATTACTCAATGTATTATTGATTTGCTCTATAAAATTTACAGAAAATATTAAAGACAACTTGCTGACGAAAGCACATCTTCCCAACAATCTAAATACATTGGATTTACCAGATTAATAATCAACAATAAAAGCATGCCCAAAATGCTTGTACCAGTGGATGTGGGCTATATCTTCTTCATCAATTGCCCCACTTTTGTGAACGTTACCATCAATTAATAGTTTCAGTTTAAGTATTTTGGTTTTGAGTGGGGAGTCAAAACTTGTGTAAATGCAGGCAAGACATTTTCTTTAAGTATTTTTTTTGCAGGGTTCTTTTAAAGTCACATTAAAAAAATATCCAAACCATTGCACTACGTCTTTGGCTCCTTATAATTCTAGTGGATAGCCTCCCCCACTGGGGGCTCATTGCTAGTCATTGAATTAACCAAAGTAAAATACTTATGTGTAAATGGGATCATCTGCCCAGTAATTGGGCATTGAGGTGTAACCCTGACAGTCGTTCGGCACTCAACCTTTGCTTTCACAATATTCAAATGACCTGTTGGCTGCCAATGCATATCTGATGGGCTGGCAGGAATGCATCTGTTCATTCCTATTGGGGGTCAATCCAGAGCCGATGCTCCACTGTTCACGTGCAGATTTGGGGGGGTCAATCCAGAGCTGATGCTCCACTGTTCACGTGCAGATTTGTCTCCACAGTAAGTCCAACATTAACATACTGGTACTTACGGCATGCCCAAACCTGCGGGACCACCTGGACCCAACACAGGCATTGTGTTCTCATTTGACTTTTACAGGTAGGCTTTAAGTCATTTTCCTATTTTATTACTGTATAATCCTGATACATATGTTTACCTACAGCTTCAAAATGCACTGCACACACTGATGTTGGAGTTTGAAATGAGCCATTTGAAATGGTAAAGGTTCCTGAGAACTCTGAGCTTCACTTATATTGATATTATGTCACATACAGACAATTATACCAGAACATATACTACATCATGTATTTAGTCATTAAACAGGCCGTTTATGGAACTGAAAAATAAAGATTTGTATTCAAGTCCTACTTTATCTTGAGAATTGTGCTGCTTCGACTCCCCAATATATAATTATGTCCCTAATGAACATAACTATTTAATGAGTTGGTACTTGAACACAATCCATTACTTATCAATGTAATACCTGATGTTTTCTGTTGACATTGCAGTTGTAAGTATGTCAGTGGTACAGTTGAATAGTGCTGAGCCCTCAGACAAACAGTATTTTCCTCTCTATAGTGTTCAGCCCTACAGCTATCCGTATTTGACTAAAATTCATCAGGATGAGGTTTTATAGCATTTGATTTTTCTTTCACTTAGTTTTTCATTTCTGGCTTAAAAATACTCATTTTCCCCCACATATCTCACAGTTTGAATGCATCAATAGTTCAACGTCTGTGTCAGAGATTGCTTAAACAAGTCAAACAATCTTACTTTGAAATATGTATCTAACTGAACACAACAGAATCATTTCCATTCCTGCTGGTGTGTATACACTAAAATGTTTTGTGCCTCTGAGGCCGATTGACAGAGTTGGACTGATGGAGGATCTGCAGTGCCCTCTAGAGAAAGCACTGCTGAGGAGTTTAAGAGACAATTCATTTAAATCAAGTGAGGTTTTGTTCCTCAACTCTTTTTCTGTGCCTGCCTTGATAAAGTAGAACTATTGGTTGGCTGTGCAGCGATTCACAGTGTGTGTATTCACCCTCTCTTTAAGGTGAGCAGAACTCTATGTAATCTGATAAAGCACAAAAAAACACAAAATGAGTTAAACAGGCTTTATTTGTTCTCTGTTAAAGAGCTGATTCAGTCAAGGTTGATTCAATTCTCTGAAGTGACCCTCAGTTTTTTTTTCTACGAGATGATAGTTGTTCCACATATAGCAGGTACATTTATTTTTTTTATTGGTTATTTCGCACAAATACACCGTTTACACCACAATTCTCATACAATGTATTGTTGCAGAATGAAATCTCAGTGATATGAGCCTAACAGTACCACTGTTCAGTGACTGAAGAAACACTGTCAATGAAAAAATGTGCAGAGTAACTGAGCATCCTTATAGAAAACCTCACCTATATGCATGCAGTAGTGTTTAACACCATGTGCCAACATTTCTCCAAGGCTCTTCTGAGTCAAAGCATTTCCCCCAGCAGAACACTGAAAGGTCCACACTTATTTCCATCTTTAAGAAATGAGGATTTATTTGTTTTGCTTGGAGAAGTCAGTCCATGCACAAGAAAAGCTCCTAGATCCAGTGATAGTTTTATTTTTATTTTTAATATGAGCATCGTTGATTAGCCCTCTAACATTTTGTAAATGCGTCTCACCAAGGGTTTGTTAACACTATAAAATTATATTGAAATGAGAATAAAATTACATTTCAACCCTATTGACCATCCTACTGAGAGGGTCTTTATGTCCCAGCCCCAAAGTGGATGAGGACGCGTCTAACAGCCATGTGTCTCTCACACTCGCTGACAACAATAATGTTTTCAACAAACTCAGAATTAGACTACTGCAGGTAAAGGGAGTAAAGTACAGCTGTCCATCTGGACAACCAGGTGGTGACTAGATATCCTAACTCAATAGAGTGGTGGGCACAGTTCTAATTAGGACATATTTAAAAGGCTCCACTTGTTAAAGAAAAAAGAAAAGCATTCCAGAAGGAAAAACTGAGCTGAATGAGACTGAATGGGTCTTGGTCTTAGTGCATGGAGTACTTAACCAGACCACTGGGTGGGGCCGTCAGCCTGTTTAAACAAGTGTCTCTTAGTGACTTGTGTTGTCTGCATACAACTGAATCCTCATAACAAATATGTAAAAAAATATAGTGTTTTAAAAGCAAGATGATCTAACTTTTGATAGAAGAAATAACATCTGGGATCAATGTCTACCCTCACACTTTTTGCTTTTGCCTTATATGTCCAGAAGCTTAAGGTATCGTGTTAATATTCCACTATATTTCATAATTTACCACAATCTCATTATGTCACTGTGTTAAAAGGTATGATTATGCAATCAAACTAAACGTGTGTAAAATCTAATCCAATAATACGAAAAGTCACAATTTAGATAGGAAAAATAATGTGCACGAGTCAGGTGATCTCTACTTTTATTTAAATTAAATCATAAAAGACTTTTTAAAGCATTTGAATATTTACCAAAAACACTAAAAAATTTCTGAATTAGATTTTCGTCTCTCATTAATAATCACTGTATATCCATAGGTGCTAGGCAGAAAAAGCAAGAAAAATATAGGCGCACAGCAGGTCAAACATACTGAAAGCATATCTAGGAATCGGTTGTAAACAGAAGTCAAGGCACAAACATACTGCAACAGACATGGAAATGGTACTATAAAAAGTGACAGAATGTTAGGTACACACATACTTTAAATATCAGTTAGGTTTTTACCATAATTTTCCCCCTGCAAGTGAAGCGCTTTTTTTTTTTTTTTCTCAATGTTTTAAGATTTTTTTTTTAGCATTTTATAGGAATGTTAGATCATTTGTGCAGATTACAGAGCTAATATTTGACATGTTGAGTCATGCAGAACAATACACAGTTTGGCTATGAATGACGAACTTAAGTAAACATTATCTTAAAAAAAGAAAAGAAAAGCACAATCCTTTATCAATCCTATTTTATGACCATGTCGGTGTCTAATATCTTAAAAAATAAGCTTCATGTGATTAAAAGTTGAATAATTTGCACATCAGAATTTCTAAAAGTAAAATGAATGCATTTATATAAAAACTTTTCCTTTGCTTCCTCTAGTAATTGAAAATAAAGACAAAAAAGACGGGAAAAAAACAATAATAAATGTTGATTTTTGTGGTAATAACCCAAAGAGTTAACGATAAGATCAACTGGATCAGCATTTACTGAATTTCTGCGAGGCTCGTCGGGTTTTCAGTCTATTAGGTGTCTTTATAAAAAGCAGATAGTAGCAGAAATCGTGGTTGGCCAATGCAGTCATTCATGATGTGTGTCTATTCCCCCTATCTTTATGGTCATCACAACTCTTCAAGTAATCTAAAAAAAAGCACAAAAAAACACAGAATTAGTCATTTCAAAAACGCTTCACTTTGAGGCCTGCGAGAGCTGAATCACTCGCGTCCGATTGTCATTCTGAACTCACCTAGACTCTCTCACACACGTCCTTAGAAGAGGCCACAGTCCTTCAGGTTGTTCTTGATGATGACGTCAGTGACGGCATCGAACACAAACTGCACGTTTTTGGTGTCGGTGGCACAGGTGAAGTGGGTGTAGATTTCCTTGGTGTCCTTCTTCTTGTTCAGGTCCTCGAATTTGGTCTGGATGTAAGCCTGGGCCTCCTCGTACTTGTTAGGGCCTGAGAGGGAGAGAGTGTTACGAGAGCTCTGCATCAAGCAGTTTGGCTGTCACACTTTCATAAGCCTCTCTTGTATCATCAGAAAATCTCACACACACACACACACACTACGTAGTTTTGAGTTTGAGAACCCGGTCAAACAAGACTCGCCGAAGCTCTGAAAATATTTTAAAACTTTTAAAGAGCCTTCCAAATGCCAAAAACCTTGATGAAATACTTCAATGATTTTGGAAATACAGCACTAATGAACAACCTTAGAGGTTTTTAAAGATTGGTGGACAGTAGTTTTTTCAGGATAACGGGTGATTGCGTCTTTGGATTGAATATAGCGACTTTGCCGTCACAACAAAAAAAGAAGTGAAGAATGTGGAAGTTTCACACCCCATTTCTCCAATGTTTTACTTGTTTTAAATAACTGAAACACAGAAGGTTTGCTCAATCAGTTGGTCGTGTGCTGTGGTCGACGCGCTGTCCGACTGTACCGGAGTACTCAGGGAAGCAGATGGTCAGAGGGCTCTGGGCGATCTTCTCCTCGAACAGGTCCTTCTTGTTGAGGAACAGGATGATGGACGTCTCTGTGAACCACTTGTTGTTGCAGATGGAGTCAAAGAGCTTCATGCTCTCGTGCATCCGGTTCTGGGTGGTACGGGCGCAAATGTGGAGTAAAAAGATTATTAAAGAGCACAAGGAGGAAATTAGTTCACTGAAATCCAACCTCTCCTCCCCTCCTCATTTGGTCACATCATGCCAATGGGCTCTACTGCAAAACATAACTTGTAAAATGTTTTTTTTCTTTTTTTTTTCTAAGCTTAACTCACCATCTCTTCATCCTCAGCCAGGACAAGGTCGTAAGCGCTCATGGCTACACAGAAGATGATGGCTGTGACTCCCTCGAAGCAGTGGATCCACTTCTTCCTTTCTGACCGCTGGCCTCCAACATCAAACATCCTGCACACACACAAACACACACACACACACACACAGTATAAAGATCCCGTTTCAATAGGAGGGCGGATGGGACAGGAGAATCGACACTTTTCCATGCCGACATCTCCCTCGGAAATGAGTTGTGCCCTCTCCCTGTCCACATGGAGAATACACGCCTCTGTCCTCGTCTCCTAAGGCCAGGCTGTTCTGCTCCTCATTTTTCCTGCCATTGGTTGGCATTTTGGTTCAGTGCAGTTGCTGTGGTAACAGGCGGCCTCAAGGCAGGTTGAGGCCCGGCAGCGGCAGGTTTTTCACTAAGCTGCTACATGCCTTATTCATGAAGATGGAGGGCAGCTCGATGGACGAGGGAGGATGCTCATCTGGGCGCTGCCACGCTGAAGATTTTCTCCATCTCACATTAAGAGAAAGCTTTTCAGCAAGGTTTTATCATTTGGGCCATCGCAGAGAGAGACATGTATTCTTCCGGCTAAGCAGTCTTCACTTTGCAGAATAGCGCTCATAAAAGCAGAACTTTGACTCCTACAGACGGCCAGCTTTAAGATGAGTAAGCAGAGCTCGTTAAAACGGTGACACGGTGACACAGTGAAGACCATTCGCCTCAACAGTGCTTTCATCTTCACCAATGCTTACGTAGGATAATATATCACGGCAGCTCAGCACTAAAGAGCGGCTTGAGGTAAACATGTGCTAGTTGGGTTTGGTGAAACTGTCTTCCGAAGAGAAATACGATAAATCCAGACACAAATATTGATACGAGTCATAGTGCTGCGATAAGCACTTAATAAACGTTTCTTCTTCTATGTGTGCAGTCTCAAATAAACCAGCATTAAGTGGGACAAGTTGGGTTTAAGATCTTAATCCTTTTCCTTTGGGGACTTATTGAATTTCAAAAAAGAAAAAAGAAAAAAACATTGTGCATGGCAAACACAAAGAACACACCGAGTGCGACCATAAATCAATCGGTCTTAAGATTACAAAATTGATCATTAGCAGCAGCAGCTCAGATTTTCACAAGATTTGATAGCTTTCTGATAACGTTTTGAGTTAATATCTTCAGTTAAAAGAGTAATGCATTGAGGACGTGTTGGAGTTCAAAAACAGTTTCCCTGCCTTCGTAATGACAAAATATTTCATCCAGCAAAAAAATACGAAATGTTGGCAAACTTCAGGTGGTGAGTTTGGGCCTAATTTACACATGAACACTGGAGGCATCCCTCTAATCTGTGATGATGATCTACAAAAGGAGCGGAATTAAATGTATGTCCTTGCTTTGTGAAATACCTTTTTATTTCATGGAAATATAAGCAGAAGCAGTTCAGTAAATTAGTGGGATATAACCTTTGCCGAGTAAAAAAAAAAAAAAAAACTTTAAAGGGTGGGGGTCTTACTTGAAGTGCAGGTCCTTGAAGGTGAAATGCGTTTCCACGATGCCAGTGGTCTTCACTCGGGTCCGCAGCACGTCCTGCTGTGTGGGGATGTAATCCGGCTTGCCTATCCTCTCCATGTCATTTAGGTAGCTGATGGAAACACGGACAAAAACATCAATAAATAAATACATATAAATAAATCACAATCCTCTCACAGCTAGAAAGAGAGCTCAAAGCGTCGGGGTTGTTTCGGTTGGTGATATAGGAAAACGTATGCTGCAAGTTGTGCACGGTAAGAAGCACTCTGCCCGAGGGACAGCGATGTCTTTTCATATGCTCAGTGACATTTGTTTAAGTCGCCTGATGAACTACGGCAGTCAGGGAAAAGCAGGCGATTCACTGCCAAACTCCTGGCCTTCAATGTAATGTGTTGTTTGACAATATTTTCAGATTTCCTGATAAAATTACTAAATACAAGACACACAATCAACCTTTACATATACATAAGAGAAAGAGAGACACAATAACCCAAATGTATTCTAAGTAATTCTTTCAGCACAATATTCAACTGCACAAAGAGAGAATGTTGCTGGATGTAATCCTCTGCAAGCTGGTGTAGATATAAGAGCCTCCGCAACACGACTCCTCGCCGCGTGTCTGACAGTTGAATCATTACCCGGCTCCCTACGGAGAGAGAGGTTTGGGCTGCGTTTTGTAGTCCACACATCAGATATTGTAGCACTGCTTGATTTGGCCCAGGGTTTATAGGCCTGGAAGATTAATTGGATTTGGTCTGCTTACACTCTAATTAAAAAGAGGTACAGTGGGACAATGATGGCGGTTTTGTAAGATTTTTAAACCACTTATCCACTGAATGTTTATTTTGGTCACAGAGAGAAAACCTTGTAGAGACCTGACATGGAGACGTCGCTGACTTACTGAGTGTAAGAAGAGACCATTTCATTTTTACACATCCAGGCGTGTGAAAAATGGCTGATTAATTCGTTAGTTTCAGAGGCACATTACACGTCCCTTTCCATCAAACCAGTGAGGGAGAAGAGAGGGTTTCTCTGTCAACGTGAACTTTGCAATCTCTCCCGTTCTGTAACCTCCGCTTCCTTTCTCCGGCTCTCAGCAGGTGCTCTTGACATGGATTATGGTCTAGTACCAGACTCTATTACTACCTCCCCTTCAGCAACAGCGCTCCAAATGTCACGATGAACCACCGGATACAGTCCACTCTCCCAGCCTGTCAGCGGTATGCTTCCAGGTCCCTTCAGCTTTAACCAGAGTGCTGATGCAGAGATGGAGTCCAGATCACAGTGGCTAACACAAACATAGAACAATATTCCTCCCCATCTAAGTTGAATGAAGCCGAGGCTGCAAAGTGCATCATAACAAGTCGCCCGTAGTGCTCAGAAAGGATCTTTCTATTTAGGTTCCTTCGTTGTTGCAGGTTGAGGCAAAAAGAAATGGCTTCACCATTAATAAGCTGCTCTCTACTCGTCTCCACAAACTGCAACGATGCTGAGAAATGTATTTTTAAAAAGATGAGAAATGTTTAAATAGACTTTTAAACTACTAAAGCAAGCATGACTAGTAGTGCTGGTAGTAATATATCTGGTCACCAAGGTTTTTAGTGTACAATAATTCATATTTTATCTTGAATGCTAGTGTAACTTTTTGGACAAGATTGAGTTCTTAATATTTGTATTTATGATTTAAACATACAAATAAATGCACCACTGTGGTAGGAATAAGAGTGCAATACATCTTCTTGATTTATTCTTTTGACCTCAGAACTGATACTGACTGAATGCAAAAGGAAACAAGGCAGGAAACGGAACAAACTGAAGAAACACTTCAAATTTAAAGTGAAATGTTCAGTAATATGTTGATAAGAGTCAACTCAATGTTGTCAATTTAAAATATTTAATTAATCAAGTCAAACATTCTGTGGCTTCTGGTACCTTTGTGTGGTTATTCTTCAATTTTAACCTATGGACCCGTGTCCAAGGGTTTATTTGGATTACACTTGATCTATCGGCTCCTGTGTCATTTGTGTTGAATGCACTCACTAAGCTGCAGAGTCATTGAGCTGGTACTCTCTGGCCCGTGTGAAGCAGCTCTGGACGCCGCCGTCAGCCCACAGTCGTTGGATGACGTTGGACAGATCTTCTGGCAGCATGCCCTGCTCTTCTGCTGCTGCTGACAGGGCAAACAGCTGGCGGGCATCGTCCTGACAAGAATAGACAAAAAACAACAGACCTCCATTAAAATGAACGTTTAATACATGCCATGTATATAGCCTATTTCTCAATTTCCGAGCGTCATGAGTAAATATTGGGTATTTGAAAAGTAATCAGCATTAACAAGGAAAACAAAACTAGTATATAGCTGTAACCTGATTGTGTTGTTTGTAACTAGTCCAAAACACCTCTCCGCTTTCCTTAGGAATTGTAGCAAAGAGCTACTACCAACGGAAAACATTTGTGGGTAGAAAGAAAGACCGCACCACTCTTTTGTGCGTTGGGTAATTTGAAGTTCCTGCAGCGTTATGCACTCCATATAAATCATGAATAACTAAATAAAGTAAACCTAAGAGTGAGGAATATTATGACCAGAAAGTGATCATCCTTCACTGGCACTGGGACTCAAACTGGGCATTGAAATGAATCCATCTATCAAGGCACAAGGGCATTAAAAAATGGAATTAAGCCCAATAATGTTTACATCAATAGCATTTACTTGCCCGACTTAGTTTTTACTCTGTGAGGAGAAGATGGGAATCCTTGTCACCACTCCCACCCTTTTTTTTTGACACTGGACAAGGGCAAGAGAGCAGACTTCCAAGTATTAGTTAACCATTGTCTGACCCTCCACTCTACCCCAGCTGTAGGTCAGAGTAAGTAAGCGGCCCTTTACCGTGTTTCACGTGGAAGTAATCAAAATCCTGTGACAAACACAAGCAGCCCTAAGTGGACGTTAGGAGACCAGAACGCAGAACACCGTGGCTTTGCAATTTTTCTCTTCATTGCCTTTTTCCCTCCTGTCAATGATTTCTTTCCCAGGGGGACATGAAGTGTATATTCAATCCAACATATAATCATACATTCTCATTGACCTTATCAAAAAGCCTTTAGTTAACCTGATTATTCTTATGATACAGTTATGACAACATCAGCAAACACTGATGTGAAAACAGTGGACAGCGGTTCATGGAAGAATTGATACACACGCGTCATATCTGGATAGGAACATGCCGTATGCACTGGAGCAACCACTATTTGGTTAACGATAGTGTGTAGCAAGCGATCTGTTAGGCAAACAATAAAAGCAGCTTGTATTAAAAAGAAATATAAAAAAAGATCCGACGAACTAGTTCAGTCCCCCACTCACATTTCAACATATTGCTGAAAGCCGACTGGCTGTGAGAAAAAAAATATTGTCTTTTCAATTGAAATCTGTGAAATGTTCCAGGACACTCAAATAACTTTTGGGTAAGGTGTTACTCAAATAACATAAAAAAACATACTTATCCAACTCTTGTGGAATGAAAGTCAACAGGGGGATGAAGATTTGGAGAAAACAAAGGTATCAAAGGTGTACATCGACAGACCGTTAGCATTAGATTAGAATGATCTGTAATCAAATACATGACATTTGTGAGATAAAATGTCTGTATTTATAAAGTGATTTTCTAATGCATGAATCTTATCTTCCAGTGTGCAAACCATGTATTTTTTTTCCTTTAATGTCTCGCGCACATACATGCAAGGACATAAAATGCATGGTCCTGCTGATTTCCAGACCGTCACATTGGACTCGGTAGAAATTCTTGAGCTGCCTCAAATTGTCAATGCTAGAGCAGAGCAGGCTTTGGTGGAAATTAGTGTAGATGCTATCACTGAGTCGCGTGCCGCTATATTACACTATAATTAATCAGGTTGCCACTAGGTTTTGACCTCTCCTCTAACAGGGGGAACAATATGGCACTTAAAGCTGCCGTATGGCTATTTTTAAGTGTATCTGTAGTATTTTTTCATTACGGGAATATACTTTTTGGTAATATACGTACATACAATTACACTCGCCATCTTGCAGCATTTCAAATTTAATTAAACTTCCACCTTTCTGCTGTGGAAGATTGAGACATTAAATATGTAAAAAGTTTCAGTGTCAAATTTAGAGGCAAACACCTACCGCACGAGTGGCTTCTTCATAGTCAATCTTCAGGTTGCCCATGGCTTTGATGATGGCCATGATGGACTGGATCGTGTTGCTGTAGACAACGGCTCTGTACTGCTTGCACTCCTCTTCTGAGTATCCATCCTCGTGGATAATCCTGAAAACAGAGCCCAGAGGAAAGCAAAAGAAATGATTAGTGTGTCATTTGATTTGTGAAATCACAATGTCATAATGAAACGCAAAAAAATAAAATACTTGCAATAGAAGACATACAATGATGTAAAATATTATTGCTTTTTCCCCCCAGCTTTTGAAGGAGATGTTGTAAAACATTTTGTTATGTTGCAATAAACCTAATAAAAAGTGTCTATTTAATTGATAATGATAATAGTCCTTTAAGTGTGAGATCTCAAAGCACGATACCACTAGATGGGGTAAAGAGAACATTACGAGGTTTTTGTATTCCTCAGCTAAAAGGACAAATATTGACTCGCTCTTGGAGCTGTGAAAAGAGATGTAGAGAAAGATTTGGATAAAAGAGTTTGGGGCTGACGTGCAGAGAAACACACAGAAGCGTCTTGGTCGGTCCGACGCGGCCTGCAGCCCCCCCGGCGCACAGCCAGCATGCTGGTCGGCTGTGTGATGAGCTGAATGGGACCTCGTTAAAATGCAAAGGAGCCCGCGGTGCAACACTGAGAGACAGCCAAGAAGAATGAAAGCCCACAGTGTTTTCCCCACACCCAAACAACACCTCCGATAATATGGGACACAATAATTTGACTGATTTGTGTGTAAAGTGCGTCACAAACTATATATTTGATTTAAAAAACAATTCTATTGCAGACATGTTAGGTTGGCACATTTGGAGAAGGATTAAAGATGTGCCGTATAAATCTGAACACCGTAAATGTAGACATATTTAACTGTATAACGATTGAATGTTTTAATCTGCATCTGAAGTCAGTTCTGTAGCGTATGACTGCATCGTTTTACAAATCATGTCGATATTTAACCAATACATAAATAATGGCTGTCCGAAAACTGAATTTCCCCATTGTGGGACTACTAGAGGAATATCTTATTTTATCTTATCTTACAACCCGATATTTTATGTAACCCGAGATTAGACAAATGTAGATGTAAAAGCAAAGCTTTGTGTTGATGGACATGGCTGTGGCTACATACGGGACACGCTGGGGTCTGGACTAGGAGTGTTAAACTCTTCATCGGTCACATATTGATCTCAATTGGACAGGACAAGTTATTTTGTATTTTACAAATTAAATGGATGACTTTTATACAGTTTTTGTACTTTGAAAAGTAATCTAGTGGGCCAGTTCTGAAGTACATTTTGACACACCTGACCAAAGAAAATATGTTGCCACTCTGAGTTCAGATCAGACATGTTAAATACATTTAATATCATCTTTGCACTGAATCTAACAACCTAATTGTGATTGCGCTGTAAGGACGTTGCAAGCTGCTTCTTCCTTATTTGAATATTAATTGATGCAGAGTTAAAAATACCTTGTAGGTATAGTGTCGACAATGGGTACATTTTCAGTAGAAAACAAATGGATTGTATTAATGTATTCCATTATTAATACCGTCATATCCTGTGACGCTCATATTTTTCTATGCAGAATTATCCTTTTGTCAACCGAGAGGGTTTTTCTTGATTCTTAATAAGAGCTTCAAAACCAGATTAAAAGACAGCCTATAATTATTAGATTCCTGTGACTAAACACATGAATAATGGATCCTTAGTCAGAATTACGAATAGAAAAGTTGCCCTCAAAGTATCTCTGACATCTATTATTTTTCCACTTTACAAAAAAAATATCCTTGCACAAATCTGGGCCTCACGTGGAACTGTTCGTTCCATTTTCAGGTAGCCAGAAGAATTCACCGGTTCTCCTCAAAGAACAAAGGGATGACGGTGGGGTTGTGCTCTAAATATAATGGCCATTTTTAAACATTTGGTTTTAGTTTGTGTGGATGTGCGCTTTTGTTAAGGATGTATCAAAAGAAATAGCATCAAGCGTAGTCTGTTCACCGATATGTCCATTTGAGAGGATTTCTGCAAGATATTCATTCAAGTGCTTCAGTCAGCGTAGCAACACTAAACAGGGAGACCAACGTCGAGTCATCCACTGTGGAAACACACATTTAGCACCATCTTCTCAACCCTGGTGTTGTGGACAAGCAGGGAGTGTTTCAGAGAGAGCGACAAGTGAGCGCGATCAGAAAGGCAGCCGTTGCATTTCTGCTTCACTACGCAGCAATGGGAGATTAGGCAACAAAGTACTAATCTTTGTACTAGAATAGAATTATCACCCTGCCATTTGTCGCTGGTCATGTTAGCTTGAATATACTAAGCCTTTTATTTGATTACCAAACTAAAAACCTTTAGAATAATATGTATTTTCAAACATTCTTCCGTATTAAGTTAGGCAGCTCTTTATCTTCATGGAGCATGTTTTATGGTATTCCTTGCATGCTTTTGCTTTAACCCTCCTCTTGTGTTCGCTTTCTGTTACCATCCCTTATGTTAACGGGTCGGTTTTGACCCGTGTCTTAAATCAGCTGTAAAATACACTAAAAACAATTAGCTATCATCCAATTTGTTTCTCATCTCTTGGTTACCTTGATAGGCTTCCATATCCATGAAAATATTGGTTTTAATATTTTTGGTGTGGGCCTCTGGGCCTTTTTTTGTCAGTATACCCGTCGATTTCAATTAAAAAAAATGGTAAAATGAACCTCAACAGAATCATATAAATAAATCAAAGGTTGTTGTGTTACCTGACTATTACTAAGCACTATTAGAACACATCTCTTAAATAAATTTGTTTTATTTATTTTTCAATTTTAATATTATTAACTATAGTAACATCTATGGTGTTACGGGTCAGTTTCGACCCATATATATTTACTTCAAGAAAAAGGCAAAAAAGTTTTCAGCAATAGAATTTTAATATAAACACAATGAAAAGCAGAACAGGTCATAACACAAAATATAGATTTGCAAGGTCAAACAAACAACAACCAATCCAGCAAATCAAACCAAAATACCAAATCAGAGTAAAAGTCTCTGTGTGCAAGAACATGCATGTGTATGTGTGTGTGTTTAGATGCATGTGTGGCAAAAAGTGACACTTTTAGTGTGTTCTTTGCAGAGATATTTCTTGCACTTGAAGCACAATACGTTTGTCTTTCTGTCCTTACTGCTTGGGCAGACTTGACACCTCTTTCTTTTAGAATCAGGTGGCCTGAGTGGGGTTGTGGCTGTGGCTGTTCTGTTTGGTGTTGAGGCAGGGCTGACTGAGGAGGAAGCTGTTGTGGATGCTTTTTGTGTTGCTGAGGGCGTGGACGGAGTGCAAGGTGAGCTCTGCAGCTGTCTGACCAAGGCGGCAGCGTCTGGGTCTCTGGGCAACTGTTCCCTTCGCTCAATGTGTGGCTTGACAAGTGAATTTCCCAGCTCCTCAAGAAACATTCTCCGCTTGGTTTTTTTGGTTGAGTTCCACCCTTGGTGGATGTGGGTCCACAACACAAATGCGTTACATGCAGACACATCAAGGATGTTGTAAAACACAACCATTGGCCATCTCCTGGTCATTCGCTGGCAAGTGTAGGTGGCAGTCAGCTTGTCCAGGTTGTCCACTCCTCCTTTGTTTTTGTTATAGTCGAGGATGATTGTGGGCTTTTTGTCACTTCCTGATGACACAGCTGCATCTTTGTGAAGAGTCGACTTAAGTATCACATTCCGTTTTCTTTTTGGACAATATGAGACAACAGTGGTGGTGTCTGTAAAAGCAAACTTTGAGGAAAGTGGAGCCCTGTCCTTCACCTGCAAGATTTCAGCAGGTAGCTCAGGTTTATTTTTCTTCACTGTGCCCACCATGGTAAGTTTCCTCCTGAGAAGTTCTTGTCCAAGGTCATAGCTGGTAAAAAAATTGTCACAAGTGATATTGTGACCCTTCAGTCCAGCAGTCATATCGAGGACCACACGTTTTCCTTGGTTCTTCTCGGGGATGCCACTCGCAGCTTTGCCTGTGTAAATCTGTAGATTCCAGGCATAGCTGGTTTTTGCATCGCAGGCTGCCCAGATTTTTATGCCGTACTTCCCTGGCTTACTGGGTATGTATTGCCGGAAGGGGCATTTTCCTCGGAAAGGGACAAGACGTTCATCCACTGTCACCTCTGCCCCTGGGTTGAACATCAGTGGAAGGAGCTGCGTCCATCTCTCCCAGACATCCCTGATGGGGGCAAGCTTGTCAGATCTTGCTCTGGTATCTCTGTTGTCAAATCTGAGGACTCTTGCTATCATGCGAAAGGTCTGAAGTGACATTGTTGCGCGGAAAATATTTCTGCCTGTCGATGCGTCCCAAAGACTATCAGTGGCCTCATTGCAGGATCTGTACACTCCAGCAAGAAGAAGAACACCAATATAGGCATCCAGGTATTCCTCATCAATGTCTTTCCACATGTCGCCCTGGACTTTTTTTCCTTCCAGGTTTGTCATAGCAATGATGACTCTTTTTAGTGACAATGGCATAAATAGCTCAAAACATGTCTTGATGTCACTGACTCTTGTCACAGCAAACCTTGTGATTCCAGGGGTCATTTTGATGACATTTGCAGCAGCTGCCCTGCCATGTTCATCATGAGGTACTGAGCTCCAAAAGATCTTACCATTTTTGGACTTGAATCTTTCAGCAGGAGCAGCTTCACCACCGGTGACCTCCTCATCAGACTCATCAGATGTGTCTGTGTCTTCTGGATGATACTCCACATTGTCTTCCTCCTCAGAAACCTGCTCATCCGTATCGCTATGCTGCTCTGTGTCCTCTCCCTCATTTTCACCAAAAAGGCTATCCAGAACTTGGGTCACTGTAAGTCCTCTTCTCATTTTTGCATGCTGCAAATTGGAGATGTGTACTCTGCAAGTCAAATGACCACTCAAATGAGTGGAATTGATGTAACATGTCTGGACATGCCCGTCTTTGTTTGTTTTGTTTTCGTGCAGGAATACTGGAAAACAAGGCAAAATGAGCATCCCCTAAAGCTCACATGATTGGGAGAGGAGCTGTCTGTCAGTGTTTTGGCTGACAGTTCACTTATGATTTAAGTTTTGGTTCTAATTATTGCTTTATAATCTGACTTTTATAACTGGGTCGAAACCGACCCGAACAACACAAAGGTCATAATTTCAACCAGAGCATTTTATAATTTAGTGAAAAAATTTTTTTTTGTTTTATTTTGTTGATATAGAGGTTCTTGACAAAGTCAAAAAGCCTTGACGCAATAAACTAATTTACGTGTTTTTTAATGCATTTAAAACTTGGAAACGGGTCGGTGCCGACCCGAACACCAGAGGAAGGTTAAAAAGATCAATTGAGAATCCTTACAGTTGGAAGCAAGAATCGTGCGATCCCTCGCTGCTTTTTGAAACCGTCACTTGTTGTGTACTTGTATTACTATTTCTGCAATACTATTTCTGCTCAACATGATAAATGTAAAATAAATCAAACCATAATTCACCAATGTGAAGGAGAAGTTGATGTAGATGCAGTGAAACTCATCTTTGTACAACCGGACCAATGTTACCCGGCCTGCAAACGCTTACCAAAGCCTCATCAGATCAGCGCAGTAACAATGGTGGGCTTTCTTTGTCTGGATTTTTCTGAACTGCATACTTGCTCATACAGGACTGAATAGGCTGGTGCCCAAAATGTAACAAGTTGACCCGCGGTATCTATTGTGCCCCACATTTAGGACAATAGAGCACAGTAAACATGTAAGAAGGCATCTGTACTCTGCCCAGTGACTGAACTCTATCGATTTGGTCAATCACTTAACAGCTGCTTCTTTCCTCCATAATTAAGGTAATCATGCCTGTTAAAGGCCTATTTCAAGCCTGGGCTCTGAGCCGAACAGGGCCAAGCTAACTGGGCCAAACTCATTCATTACTCATATCCACTACCTTAAACATTTTGTTTATCAGACGGGGACATCATGTATACAATATCAACTTGAGTGCAGAGGAGGACATTGCTTGCTTGCGCTTGCTTAACCTACTCTAGAAGATGCCATTTGGTAACTGCTATACTTGAATTTAAATAAGAAATATTCATGAGTTGGCTAATCCAATTAGTAGCATCTTTAATAGTTGAAATGTGCAAAGTGAGCAGTTTTACAGCTTCTGGCTGATCCAACTGACATCAGAACCCTCTCACGTATAGACTTTAGATTATGTGTTCAGTCTCTACTACTATTCATAGTCCATGCTGCTATAATTCTTCATGCTGATAATGAAGTGATGAAAAACCATTGGTATGTAATTATACTAAATAGATTTAATTGTACTGATAAACCATCATTAATTATTATTAGTCAGATATGATGGGAAGAAAAACCAAACAATGAGAAGTCACTCACTTCATCTGCTTCACAATGGTGCTCTTTCCCGACTCTCCAGCACCTGGAAGGAGAACAAAAACAGGCAACTGTTAAAAATACACTCCCTTTGGCCGAGAAATGTAAACAGGCAGCCAGCGAGGCCGTCTCACATCTGGACCCTTGTCTCGCCTTCAGCTCGCCCTGCTTTCTCTTACTGCACTTACAGCTCCGTCATTCTACCTGTCTGAAATCAATACCAAGCTCTCTCAACCTCAAAAGGAACACAAACCGCCCCACCGTCATATTCCCTTCGTGTTATTACGGTACTCTATTTTTATTAACATTTTTGATGGAAGCATCTGAGAGGACACAGAGCTTTTCTTATCCCCAGCTATGCTTTTTCTAAGAGCCTGAGGCCAGAGAGAGCGCATCTGCCACAAGGACTCTAACACACACACACACACGTCTGTGCACTCTCCATTTGTACTTGCCCAGGGTCTTTCTGGGATGACCCTCAAAATACACTACTACGCAGCATGCACATGCACACCAAGGCCTCTGGGTAGGAACGGGCAAAGATAGTTACCGTAGACAGCTGTCAGCCCCTACTCCTTCGTGGAGTATGAGTTCAGGCTGGCTCAGAGAGCAGAACGTGTGGTTCGGCTTAAAATAAAGACCGTCTGAGGGGCTTGTCATCACATACTTTGCTGCGTATTAAGGTTGACCAAATGTGGCCAAAAATGCTACAAAACCCAAAAGGGTGTGAGCATTCAGCTACAGACCCAATGTGATTTTCCCCATTTGACATCCACCTCATGGTTCTGAAGTCCAAACTGTCTGTGCAAATCCCAGTGTCCATCTGCTGTAGAGCCTGTGGGCGATGTGGAGCAGAAGGAGAAGCGAGGGTAACGACGGCCTCTTCCTCCCGCTCTCATAAGCTTGTGTAGGATTTAAGCTGGCTGAAACCATAATATTGGTTTCAAGCCCAAAGGCGATAAAAACAGTGGTCTTTAAAAACTCCACTCACTAAATCCGTGAAACTGTTAGTGTTTTCCCCCAGGTTTACAACTTTAGGAGGGGCGGGGGGCCCTAGTAGTCTGTCCACTACGAGCGCCACGCACGGACACATATCCGCACACGTGTCGGGGCAGAACTGCCTGCGCAAAAATCCCCTGATAAAATAGAAGTGTAAACACTGTGTTACGGCAGCAGATATGAGAGACTGGAACCAAACTCTGCCTCAATATACTTTCTAGACCTGTGATTTCATTACTGACAGTGCAGGGCTAAGCTGGCAAGCATTTCTCTCTCTCACACACACACACACACACACACACACACACACACACACACAGTAAACATGCACTTTGGAGTTTGTCCAGTCTAACAGTTAAGAGATGAGTGGGGAAGTTTGACACATACCTTGGTGCCACTGTTACTTTGGTTAACAAATATGTACCAGCGCTCTTTATTGTATCAAACAACCACACTTAACGTTGTGGTTGACTGGTAAACCTTCCAGCCTTTGCATGTGGATTATGTCTAAAGTTCAAATATAAGAACTTTAAAATAGGGTCCGTGCCTCATCACACGTGAGGGTAACTTTAATCTAACTGAAGAAACAATTGATTTGAGTATTGAGTTGAGCTTTTAGGCAAGCTCCCAAAAATATAAACACTGCATTGCTGTTATCCTTATTATTTACTAAGACAGTTTGCAGAATTCTTTAAGGGCGCACACACTTCTTTTCTGCTATCCATTCTTTAACTGGATGAAACACACACGTTGAGTGGGATAGCTGAGACTGCTGAGAAGTCACAAGGATGCTGTCACTGATGTGATACGTGTGCAAACCTCTCCCGATTGGCCCAATAAGCCTGCAGAGCGCTGTGGGTGGTTCTGTCGGTAGAAGCGGGGGTTGGGAAATCAGAACCTGATGACAGTTGGACTCACACCACTGATCCTGTCGCTATTGCACAACACACTTTGCCCGATCTGCAGCTAATGTTGCATGATCACCACAGCTCCCTTTGGAGAGGGGAAGCTCAGAGCTGCAGCTGAATGAACAGACACACACGTGCACACACACACGCATCGTTTTCACATCCTCTATTCATAATAGTAGGTTCCAAAGATTGTTTGGAAGAAATTGTATGACTTAGCGGTGAACAAGCAGGGCTTTAACCTCCGACCGGGTCCTCTGTGTCTGAGTAGGCCGTAGTCATTATCGGGTCTCACACGGGACCAGAGTATAACTAAACAAATGGCACACTTTGCTTTTGCTTCGTTTTTATCAGCACAAAAAAAACCCCGTACAAACCTATCCCTTCTATATTTAAATTCATCAGACATAAATATGAAATGAAAAACCCATTAATTCCTTTCCAAGAGACAGAGGAATCTGACTGTTTGTGCAGAGCAGGGGATGAAGTAAAGGAAATAGGAAAATAAATAAAGCTCACTGCTTAGCAACTGGGCAGCACGTACACCAATTGTGGCTGTCTTTGTGGTAGAAAAAGAGCCGAGAAAAACTGGCAAAGGGGGAAAATAGAGCACCAGTTCAGTCCCCAATTTCAATTAAATGAGGCCAGTCAGTATACATGTATCACAATCCTTTAACTTCCTAATAAATACCAAAGATTATGAAAATGGAAAAAAATGCTTGTTACGCATCATTTCCCGTTGTGTGTTGGGAAAGAAGGGAGTATTCGTAAGACAATATGCATTACCAGGCGAAAGCGGCGGCAAACTCATAAATCGCCCAGCAGGAAATTGCCTGATTACAAATGGGTTTCTATGACTGGCAGACAAGCAGATCCAACAGGGAGACGGGGCACCAGGGGAGCCCGGTTCAGGATTAAAGGGGCCCAGCTGCGGCAGGACACAGCTTGATCCACGAATACACTTGGAGGTGTCATTAACAGCGAAACCATCCGGTCAGAGGGGAGGCAGGTGAGAGGCAGGTCCTTAATGGACGCATTCCCTACACACATCACATCTGCACATGCAAACAGAAACATTTTAGCACCACAGAGTAAAGAGAGCCTTGTGCATCATTATAACAGGGGGGGGGGGGGGGGGTCTACCTGCTCCCAACAGCAAACCGGTGGTTCTGACGCTAAGCTACAAAAGGACACCAAAACACCTCTGATGGCAAATCCTTGTCTCATTGCCTACAGATGTGAATGCAGATTCTCTCTATAGAGATTAGGGGGAAAGAGAAAAAAAAGGTCCATCAATTTCAGATTGATCATTTTTACATGTAAATGCGAGACCTAGATCCAAATAAGGAATTTGGTGAATTATGATGGAACTGACATGTTCAGAGACAAAAGAAGGACAGAGTTAATTGTGCTTCCCCCTGTTTTGTGTCTGGACTGAGGGACAACAGCTTGAAATGATCGACGTAGTTCCTTGTCCTCCAGCAATGCCTGTGTGTCGCGTGAGCGTTGTGCGGCAACAGCCTAGCCGCGCTTAAAATGCCAACGGATTCAAAACGTCGAGCTCCTGTGGTGTGTTGCTCTGTGTTGATAAATGCAAGTGTGTGAAGCATCCTGGCGGGATCGGGAGCGGCACATAGAGGAAGCAGTGTGATCCCCCTGCTCGCTGAGAACAGGCCCGCTGTTGATGTTGAGGCCTGGACGACTCAAATCAGTGCGGTGGCTCACACTAGTTACTCACATAGCTCCGCCTCCTATCAGTGAGCATGAAAACTGCCCCCAACCGGCCACAGCCAACGGTTTCATGGCGGCTAGTGAGAGAAAAGGCTGGAGGGGAGTAACATCACACTGCAGACGAGAGGAGCATACTGTATGTTCAACTGTGAATCGCTTTCAGGCAAATAGCAACAAAGGGTTGTGGCTAAAGCGTTGTTAAGTAACGCTGGATTTTCCTTGCAGCTTTAGAAAATACAACAACAGCTTTAAAGCCTCATTCCAAGGTATTTTGGTATTTTTGTCATTTAGCCTTTTGATTTTGGCAGTAAGTGCTCAGTAAGAGGTCAACCTAATGAAATCCATTTAGCATAGTCAAAAATCACACGTGTTTGCATTGTTTAAGGCTGCTCCTCCTATGTTCAAAAAAGTCCACTTTGATTCATGCTTTCAGCTTTACTGACGGCCTTAATTCTGGTCTCCATTTGTTTTGAGCCAAAAATTGAGAAAAATGTAGAAAAGGTAAGATAATAAACAGAAAAAGAGAAAGTTGAATATAACATTGGTAAGTGGCAGAACAAAGATATTGTCTTTAGTCAGACTCATCTTTCCACAAAATCTATGATGGAATGTCCCTGTGGTTCTTCCTGTGCTCACTGCAGAGCAGATCTCTTGAATAAATCAATACCTGAACCCTTGACGAAGGGCTGACACATAAATTTCAAATCTGCACTCGCCTTTAAGCTCAACTGAAGACATTAGAGGCAGACACTGGATAACAGGAGGGTTTCAAATCAATATGCGCTTGGATAAACTGAGATTGTCTGCTCTTTAGCACATTTTAATGTGATTTTTCCTGCTTTCTTGGCACTCTGTGGTGGCAGTGTGAGCAAAGCTAGTTTCATTGTTATACAAGGCTTTTCATACCAGGGGGGGGGGGGGGGGGGGATAGTGATGAGGCAGCTGGTGTTAATGCCAAGATGAGAAGCTAAATAAATAAAGGAAACAATGGGAATAGTGGCAGAGAACAAGGGCACAGTGTTAATCAGGGAAAAACAACATCTAAAAACGCTGAGTTGGCAAACTCCAGCCGGCATTAGGATCCAGACATACGAGTCAGCCTCACTGATATCTCAGCCTCAATCATATCTACGCAACGAAATCCACTCCATCACTTATCCATCTCCCAGTCAGTTACTCTTCACTCTATCATCAGATTAATATCCATATCAATCATTTCTCAAATTCTCCCTCCCACTGTTCTCCGACGCCTACACACCAGCCGCGAGGCGGCCCAGTGCCGCCTGTTCCTCTCAGCTACGCACAGAGAAAATGTGCCATTCCAGACTCAAGACCCGAGGTCCCTCTGAGGGACACATGTGCCACTTCCTATTCTCAGATCCAAGCAAGGAGGAAACGGGAGCAGCTTGTTTGAATGCATGTACGCTTGAAGAGAAAACAAGAAGAAGAAGCAGCGTCACATGAACACACAGACAGACGGATGGGTAGAGTGAAGAAGGTGGATGTAAAAACATTTGATGTAATTTCTGACTAAATGACCTCAACAAATTGGAAGCCACAGAAACTATCAATGTTTTCAGTCGTCAGTGGAATGGCTGCAAGGACGAGTTTGGGAAGAGATGTTAAGTCGCAGCGCCATCAGCATGTTCAAACTCAACGAATGATTAACATCGCCAATTCAAGGCATGAAAAATAATGGATGACTAAAAAGAGTATTTTGATTGTGGGACCATAAACAGCAGAGAATCAGTAAATGGTGCTGGAGGCACTACTGGATGTGGCCCTCCTGCAAAGGTCATTGGTAACAGGACGACAATTAGATGGTTAAAGATTAACCGATGTACATCAGAAGATCAGGAGTGGAGAAGGGAGAGAAAGAAAACTTCTAAAATAATCAGAGGGCGTACTGAAAAAGAAAACCCACAATTCCACCCAATTCAATCAATTGAAGTACCTAGTGTCTTTGTGATTCACAGTGTTTGCCTGTATTTCTTTGGTTTTGGATCGCAGGCCATAGGCACGTTATATCATTGTAAATGTTAGACCCGCTACTGGCGGTACACATCGTTACAGGCAAGGATGCTGCATGGACATGGTCCTTTAGTCAGAGCAAGACACAAACATTAGGGTTCGCTGAGGAGACGAAAGGCAAATAAAAGGGGATAACAACACTGAAGTACCGAGGGTGAAATGTGTCTGGGTTAGGGTTTGGTTGATAACGGAGCGTGCGTGTTCTGACATGCCACCACCAGGACCGCTGGAACAAAACGTCTGTCTCCTTATTCCCAGGCAGGGATGTGGGGAGCAAATCCTAACGAAAGGAGTCAGTAGCTGGTTGTGTGTCAGACTGACAGCTCCCTGGTGGTAAGCGTATAGAGATCAACCTCTAACAACTCTACCTAACTACCAGTCTAAGGAGTAGACAAATGCATAACAGTGTCAACATTACATAACAGGGAACCTCCAATCGGAATCAGCAGACGTCTATTAAAAATGCTTCGCTTCGGTGCCTGGAGCCGTAATCACAGCCCACCAGATGGAAGGAATTCATAATTCATGGCGTTTTGGAAAATTATCTGCAGGGATGAAGAAGCGCTGCAGGCTGAGGACTGCTGGAAGCAAGCTTTTTGTGAATGGGCTGGAACGTCTGGGGCCGGCCTCCTCGACTATGGCAACAGACACGCTTGTTTCCCCAAAAAATTAAAACACACACACACACACACACACACACACACACACACACACACACACACACGGTTGGTATGCGGTTTTATGCGATTTACAAATTGTGCTTATGTTTTATGAATGAGCCAAGATGATTTCCTCTGCTGGAAGCCACGAGTCTCTGTCCCAAGCATCCTCTCTCTATTGTGACGCCCATCATTTCAGCAGAGCTCACATCATGTATGAAAATGTAAATCTTTCATTTCATCAGTTGTCACAGTGCCATGACTCAAATGTGCTTACTGTTTTAAACAATTGAAAACAATCAAATATCTTAAATCCATAACTGCGAGCCCCCACCGTCACATGCGGTTCAACAGATTACACAGGAGGCCCCGGCTAATTGAGCCTTGCACTGCAGTTATGTGTCACTCTCATGCTCCACTCACAGGAGGAGCCACTTCACACTCTTCGCACACTCATTATTTCAGCCTCAGCCTCACTTCGAGAAGAAACAAAGCCCATCGTAAGCAAAGAGCTGAGGGTCTCTATCTGGAGAGACGGCTGGCGAAGCTGAACCACGGAAAGGAGAGCCAGCCAGGACACAGCGCCGTCAACCAAAAACACTCCATCACATGGACTCGTTTGATTGCCCCTTCAAATTACAGTAGAAAACATTCCATTCATCAAACGGCCAAGATGAAGGCAGACGGGGACAGAGAGGAAGGTGGTCCCGAGCTCACTGGAGGCATCTGCTGCATCGTTGGATACGGACGGCTGATGCATTATACATGGATCCATTACCAGCGCCCCCACACCGCACTAACCTCTGTACTCACGCATTCACATGTACAGGCGCACAGACCGAAGCGGGTGGGGGAAAAAAGTTCTATGAATTATGGATTGGTGCATCAAAAAATAAGCAATAAAATATGGAAAAGCCAGGGTATGAACATGGGAAAAAACACGCTCGGTAACAAAAGGCAGCAGTGGCTTCAGCTTCTTGAATGTACTTCGAATATTTTTACATATTCAAGGTGGAAACCTGAAGGTAAATTAGACTAGATCCAAGAATAAATTGCTTGGGCTGAATGAAAGACATAAAATACATCCTACACTATTGTGGATAATCAAATATTTGTTTGATGGAGTATTTTGAAAGAGTCATACATTTGGCATTTTGGCTAAGGCAGTGAACTTTTTGAAAATGGTCTCAAAGCGGCTGTGGATGGGAGTCATAACCTATAACCAGAACGTTCAGGGGCACGTACCTCCTTGCAGACGTGGCAGTCCACAAAGTCCCCGGCGTCCCGCTTCTCGTCAGGGATAATTACCCTGGACCGAAAGGCCATCGATCAAAGAGCAGACGAGGCTGCGCGAGACCACTGGCCTTCTCGCAGCTCTAAAGCGCGCAGGCGAGCGCGACCTTGAAGCCAGCAGACATAAAAGCGCCGATCAGACCACCGCACCTGACATGGCACGAGCCAACGTCCTCGCTCAGTCTACTCCGCCTTAATTGAGACCCGGTGAATCAAATTTGAACTTTCAGATAAAAGGCCGTTCTCTTTCAAGATGAACTTTAAAGCTAAATAGTACATGGAGCCATTTAATATATATGGAAAGTTTAAGCATTGAAGCATGAAGAAGGAAGAGAAGGTTTTTAGTTTTTTTCCCCAATATCACGATCCACTGCGCATCTTGCATTTTGTTTTGAAGTACGTTGTGTGCGTCATTTCCAACTAATAACAAGGTTTATTAAAATACAGTTTGTCGGTGCATTTGGGGTTGTGACGCGAGAGTAATTTTAACTGCAGGTTAGGAAGAGGAGGACTGCGGTGTTGCATGATGCTCATCAGAACTACATGACACCAGCTCAGTAAGGATGCCATCTCTGGCAGTTTTCTTGATTTTGGTAAAGTCTTGAAAAGGGTTATTTATCACACTCTCAACGTACAACAAAACCTCTCAACAGATCCGTATTTACAACAAGGTCCCGAAAATTACTTTTGCTCCTCAAGCAAACGGATAAGACGTTATAATTATCTTCATGAAAACGATGAATAGTGTGAAATCAACAAATCTGAAGCGGGCAGGAGGAAGGCACTGTGTGCCAAAAGAGGCCGCAATTAACTACGGGAAATAGACAGGAAGTTTATTCCAAATCTGCATGGCTTAAGCAACCTTTCAAAAAAAAAAAAAAAGCACAGGAAATGAAAAGAGGAGGGGTGAAGAGGGAGGTTTCTCAACGGTTCACACATTTTTCTCTGAGCACACAAGCTGAAACTTGCTGTGAACAAAAAAATAAAGAGCAGATTTGTCTCTTGGTGAAGGCAGTGGTCTCACCTTACAAGCAGATCTCGTGTTAAATTTGCTGGTCATGAGTAGGTGAACAAAAGCCCTTTAAATAGTGTTAAATCACGACGGAAGGTATGTGACAGTGTTGACATTAAAGGATTTGACTAACTAACCAGAGGAGACTTTGCAAGCAGCTTGAGATACTTTACAACAACATCATGGAACTTATTATAATTTCTCACTCAAAACTACAATATTAAATGTCCCTCTGGTGTCTGCAGGTGCAGACACCAGAGGGACAACCTCAACATGTACGTCCCTATCCTCATTTCCACATACCATGGCGAACAAAAAAAGTAACAAGATAACCAGCAGACTTGCCGTAGGAAAGGGGAACAAAGGCCTGATGTACCATCAGACTGCTCTAGTTTGTGTGAGACGATGTTTAACAATAGGAAACAACACAGCAGGGAGGATTTCCGCTGACACATTCTACATCAACCAGTGTTTGTCTCCTGTAGATTGACTGAAGGAGGCTTCGCTACGTCAATCCTTCAAACCCGGTAGCTGAGAAGACGGGTGATGTTTCACTGATCCTCTTTGTCAATGAGGGTTGCTAATATTTTAAATGTTTTACTGGCCCTTTTAATGCATCCAATTCTATTCTAAAAGCTAGGCCTCAATTCAAAGGATTTGCATCAACACAGGGCTAACGTTAGAAATAGCTGATCCAACTTGTTCTCCAGCAGCATGTGATTTCTCTGCTCATTTTTGACAAAAGCTCAGTGGGCACCGACTTCCCTATTGACACAAAAGCAGCTTAACTCTTCACATTTTCATTACTGACACATGAATAAATTCTTCAAAATCATTATTGACGACTGTCTGCTTCTCTCTGAAATCGCTTTCTTTTTCTTTTTTTTTTTATTAATAAAGATTTACTGAGGGACTGCAGATGGTCACACTGTGGGCTCCATGGTAGCTCTGACAGCTGGCTGGAGTAGCAGAAGGGGGGCGGGGCTTCGCACAGGGTCAATTACCTGTGTATCCATCTCAACACGCTGTTGTTTACTCTGCATAAGATATTAGGATCAGGTTGTTTATCTACTCATGCGCTTTGTCTGGCTCGCCTCCTTTACACTTTACAGCCTGATAAATCCCCTCCATTCTTTGACAGCTACAGCGGACCTTTTTTATGGCGTTACTGCCCCTTTGCTATCTCACGGTACACTTTAGCCAGGCATTACTGTGCCATCACAAGAAAAACTACGGCAAGTGTTTTTTTTTATTTTATTTGTGTTCAATCCATGGTGGTATTGCTGGTATCCCTTACTAGTATGGGGAAGCCTGGGGGACTTTTTTCCCACTTTAAGAAACAAACCTCATACATCAGCAGAGAAAAAGCTATTATGTACCAATCCACCCTTCAGTGAACTCGGCTGGTACTGAGCCCTTTCTACCATTGTGCCATAGGCCACTGTAGCCGTGAGGAGAGAAATGCAGGAGAGGGATTGAGAGTTGTTTACCTCTTTGGTGCAGAAAATAAGTGGCCCAAGTTTTATAAAGTATACAGTGTGAACACACACATTTTAGGTCAGTCTCAACACTACAGACCTCTGAACCACAACACGTAATGCTGTTGCTGCATAATAATAGGTTCATGGAAGTACTGACAGAATGCATTTAGATGAGCTGGCAAAGATTTCATATTTTTGACATTTCAACAATTTGCAAATGTCCCCATATCCATTGACTACTGTGAAAATCAATACATTGATATCCTCCCATATGAACCACTAACTACTGCTGCTGCTCATTGTATTCTCCAATCAATGTCTCTTTTGCGGTTGAAATGTACTTTGTACGAGTGTGGACTGGGCCTGGTTATGACTACAGATACCTGCAGATGGCACTTTTCCATCCAAACTAAATGATTCCACAAAAACACATTAGGCAGTGAAAGACAAAACCTTGCATACTTAAGTTATCCGAGTGTACCATTCCCGTGTGTGTGATGGTGATGCCTGCGTGTGAGTGAGGACTTCTTAGGAATATGGAGCACTGCTACTCCCACAGAGAGCTCTCTGTGTGCACACGTTGTCCCTGAATTGGCACGTCTACCAAAGCCTCATTGCAGCTTTGTTTGGCTTGATTTCCTTTTGTTTATTCCACTTCCTTTCGGGGTTCCTCCCTCTCTCTTTCTCTGCAGCTGACCAGAGCAAAGGCCCCGTCATCTCTGAAGGCAGAGCGAAAGAGACTTGGGGAGAGAAAGTGAGAGATGGACAAAATGATGAAAAGATGAAGAAAAAAAAAACAAGCGCTCTGTGAAGTGAGACCGGTTGAGAATGGGGCCGGCGTAATTGAGCATGTTACCAGATAAGACGGCAGAGAAACAAAAGCTCTCTTCATTTTGTCTGACAGTTTGTTTAGTTCCAAATAAATGTTACAATGGATAAGAACAATGGCCTAACCTATGCAAATCATACAAGACAGAAATTTCCCTGACGATAGTCATCTGCATTGCCCTCAGTGACATCCTCCCGGCCAGCTATAGTGCCAAAACACACTTGTTTGCTTTCAAAACACGCTCTGCTCCAGTGATAATCGCCATAGTAACCACAGAGCCTGAACCCTAAGCTATCTGGACCTTTCCTCATGTTGAACACCAAAGGTCACTGAAACTGACACGCACAAGACATCAATCGTGGGGTCAGAAAGGACCAGACCAAGCAGATTATGTAATTAACACTATTACACTGAGACCATGACAACGCAGCCTGGCGAGAGGGCCCTCGCCTTTATCTGGGAGATGGCTTGAAGAAAAGGGCGAGTCAAGGAGCTTGTTTTATTTTTACACCTGTATTTATCGAGGGTACATTTCGCCAGGCATGAACTCCTGTTTGCAAGAACGTCCCATTCCACACACACACACACACACACACACTGGTAAAAAAGTTATGACTTTTATAGTGATTTACATTTCATAAAAGCTACGGTGGCAATGGGGAAGTTGGCGTCAAAAGGAAAAACAAGAAATAGAAAAACAATCTTTTCAACAACCCTTCTCAGTGTCTACAGGAAGTAGTGCTGCATTGAGGTCAAGCATTGAGGCACTAAGACATGGTGTCTCCTAAGGATGTCAACGAATATTCTATATACAAATATATATTTGAATAGTTGTAAAAAACAGAACTTTGAATGTAAAAATTAATATTTGAATGTACTGACTTTATATTGCATGAATAAAATAGACCAGATAGGCAACAACAGCTTCATGCACTGGTTTGATTGTTCAATGTCAGTTCTATAATTTGGGTATGAACATTTTCCAAGTTTGTCACAAACAGCCCATTCTACTAAAAAGTAATATTTTAAGATTTATTTTTCTATATAGTTTCAGCTGGGATGTTATTAGAATACAAACCTCTAGGGGGAAAAATCGTCTGTCGTTTTTTGTTGTTTTGCTTCATGCGTTTCCTCTCCTTCATCAACACCACCAGAGGGATCTCCTTGGTTTTGCGCCCACTGTCTACAGATGAGGTTCTGCCCGTGGTTGATGCCTCTTTGGGTTAAATGCTGAGGACATTCCTACTGATGCAAAGAGACTCATTTTCACATGAAAAGGAAGAGTACAATGAGGTAGGAATCCAAATGTAGTTCTGCTGCGGCATGTGAGGGGACTCTAAAGTGGGCTGGGCCTGTGGTGGACAATGAGTGCAGAGCTAGAAAAGATTGGGGTTCTTGTCCCACTTTGTGCATTACGGTTACAGTGACATGAAGCGTAATCCTGAATGAACAAACACGCAAATGAATATTCATTTAAATATATTACAGCATCACCCAATGAGAGAGATATATATATATATATATATAAGCCCCACAAGCAGAATTATTAAAAAAAAATTATATTACACAATGATAATTAGACTGGCTGATGTGTTATGTCACTACTCCCTCATGGCCTTAAACTGTGTTATTGAACCCTATCAGGCTTTCTGAGGAGAGTTGTCTCATTTCTGAGCAGCAACTTGTAGGTTGTGGAAAAAAAGACCCTTTTTAAATGTGCAGGCTTGGACACAAATGTACTTTCATAGAAGATACTGCAAGTATACACGCAAGTATAAGTCATGAGTGTGATGTAGCTTTGAGTGCCCCTTGTGTATATTATCTTTTTGATTTTATTTTTATTTCAGTGGAAATTAAAAGGAAGAGATGTATCCATGAGGACTTGATGCAAGATAAAAGGTAATGTGAAAACTGAGCTTAATACGAGCTGAACAAAACACTTTTAAAATGTATTTGCCGTACTATTATCAGAAATAGAAAGGTTGGTCACATAAATTACATGGGTGCCAATTTTATTCTGATAATGAAATGAAGCGAAAAGATAAAAGGTGCCAGCAGAAAAACTAGAGTGCTATTGCTGACCTCCAAATTCACATCCTACGAAGTGGTGCTTTAAGGCAGAACCTGGGGTTGCCAACTAACAAGTTACTGCTGATTCTTGAGTAGACGAAGGATTGATCATCTTAATTTTCAGACGGTGTATATCCTCGTCTTATAACTCTGAGCAGCCTTTTAATGGCAAATGTACAGATCATTTGTATGCAATGTATTGTTGCAAAAAACAATCTGCCGATATTAGGAAAGAGGAAGGGGACATTTTCTGATTTCTTTCCAAAAACTCCTTCTAAACCCTATTTTCAGTATTAACTAGATGGGGCCATTTCATTGTTTTCGATGCAGTCGTTTGTCTGCTGACAACACTTTGTGCTGACTCTTGTCAGCATTGTTCCATAAGAAAATAAATCACTGCAGTTTTCTCTTTTTAGGGTGGACTTGGAAGAACTGGCCTGCCTGGTAATATCTACTATCTACAATCAGTTAATGCCCTTGTATTTTAAAAGCCTTTGTAGGCTAATTGTGTTTTGCGAGATAATAATGATTAGGATTTTAAAAATCAGGGCTGCTTGTCTGAATGGTCATTAGTTTGCTCAGTTCATAATGAATGAATAAGAGATTCATCAGTGAGGATATTCTGCTATAGATCGGGACAATCTTAAAACCACAGATAATGATTTACAACGAGCAGAACAAAGCAGCACTGTGCGAGCGCATGAGGACAGACTCCCTGTTCACAGTGTCATAAAACTAAGTTTAGTGTAAAAAGGGTTTTGTAATAGTCCGCAAGGTCAGCCAGTTATGAGCAGGTAAAGTACTCACGGCTGTACGTCACTTGGACAACAATATACAGTATGTAAGTGTGTGTCGCGGACCATTTCAAAGCTGTGCTTAAATTCTCCAGTCAAACAAATCATACCTCATGTTTTCAGTCGGTCACGGTTAATGTGCCACATTTTTTGTTGTCACTTTTACCCCTTTGAGAAAGACTTATGGGTCATGTGCTTTCAGTGATTTCGATAATATGAAACAATCACAAGAGGAAACACTGTTTATTTACCCCCAAATAACATAGATCTGTAAAAATGCCGGCAGTCTCTGGGTGTGTTTATAAATGCAAGGTGGCGTCTTAACTTTAGTACTGTATTTCTTTTAATAAAACAGACTACAGCTGAGGCAGATATCTTAATGTATATAAAATAAAATATTAAAAAGACGCACACAGTAGGATCCAAAAAAATAAAATGGGAGCGACGGAGCATAACAACTCATTATTAATTTCAGTATAAATAGACGACACCCTAAACAGCAGAGTCGTCTTCTGCTTTGCTCCTTTATTTCCTTTCTCTCACGCTGCTCTCTTCGATCACACTGTAACCTTCAAGAACCTTTTGAGACCGGAGCAACGTGAACACAGGGCCCTCTAGGTAAAGGGATCAGGAGCTAATTGGATTTATTTTGCCATTTCAGAATCTTCTAATCTCTGTGGAGAAAAGAAAGTGCCAGTTTCTGAAAAGTAGTCTTATTAGTTTGAAAATCAGAGGGAGGAGTGAGGCATCAATGTATTGTTTATTTGGGCTTTTGGCAGCTGTAGCTCGCAGTGCTTCTGTGCTCCGACCCTGTTCACTTCCTGCCTCACAGGAAACACGCTGCATCGCCGTGGCCCTGCCTTTCCTGTGCCCTCCATCTGTATTCATGCACTCACATAGTTTGCATAAGATGTTCACCACCTCTTCCTCTCCTTAAGGTTACTCCATCAGCTCACTCACCCAGGTGAATGTGACATGAACACAACGCCAAAGTGGATGCTTTTATCCCGCAGGGTATTTGGTGTCCAACATGTTTTTCCTTTAAAAGACAGCGACATTGAGACTGGAGACTTTACGGCTCATAGCAAGCACTGACCCTCTTTCGGCTTCTCAGACTGCAAAGCCTAAAGTCTCTGCTCCTCCTCCTGCATTACATGTGTGTGTCTGGGCGCAAATTCAGAAGTTTTCAACGTAGTTAACAAAACTGTGCGGGTAAAGCTGTAATTAGGGTCCCTTGAGACCAGAAGAGGCCCCGCCCCCTTACACTCTCAATGCAGCAGCAAAAACTCCTCCAGTGCTTCAATGCCTCGTTTTGAGTGCAGGCTATTTTTTTCACCACAGGCCTTAGTCTACCATGAAACCCATGGTAGACTAAGGGGGGGTTCCAGGCCCCCCAAAAAAGAAGCAGAAAAACAGGAAATCAACCGGGCTGCAACTGTAACCTTGTTGTGGGCAGGTTTGAGTCAATGTCACTTGGCTCAGTCGGCTTTTTAGAGCAGACTCAGAGCAGGCTGATCAATAAGCAGAAACAAAGAAACAAGAAATTACATTAAAAGTTAGCTTTCAACATTCAATCATCTCAAATCAATATCCTGATGGACCGTGGAGGCCCTACAAGCTTTGGTCCCGCCCTGTTTTCAAACTGATCTCAGTGCAACTGTCAGCTCCAAACTATGTCAGGTGGCACGGCTTAGCAATTCAACACCCCCAACACTATGTTATCATCCATGATCTCCCTTCACACTCTGGTCCGTAACTTCTTTAATATCTTTTAATGTTCAGTCAGAAGACACCTTTGTGACTCCCCTTCTCCTTTTGATCGGAGTGAGTGTGTGTCTGTGTGTTTTCGACACACTGCGGCCCATTTGTCCTTTCCTCGACACAAACATAAAGGGATCCTCTGTCCCTGGAGGATTTAGGTCTTATTAAGCCGCACACAACTGGGGAACGCAGAGCCGACCGCCGTCCCTCATGCTTGGTCATAAACCTGGCTGACAGCTCGGCCAACTGCAATCGCGCTGTAATCGTGCAATAAAGTAAACAGCACATGAAAGATAGAAAGAGGTATTGTGACGTGCTGCACACCGAATATCTACTGTAGCACCCGCTATTGCCACATGTCGCTGTGGTGCGGACAGCTTGAGGGTTAAACGTTCCAATTCAGAAGAGAATGACCAAGTCAAAGTTTGGGACTGTTTGTGATCCATTTGCTGTCAATCTCCAGAATGCAATAAGCAAAGTAGCACAATCTGACTCTCTACAGAGGGGCCTCGGCTTGGAATGAACCATCAAATGGAATCATACTGTGAATTGTGATTCACATTGGAATCATCTAAATAGATATTTTGGGCTATACAAAATAAAATGAATTGAATTATTTTGCGCTTAAGTTATAAATTAAATGAGAATTTACTCATTTTCACAGGGCTATGCACCAGGTCACCAAAACACATGGTAAAGGGCGATTGCCATTGAAGATTTGGGGCATATCACCGAGCTCTCGTTCTGGCTTTACAGATGATCCTCGGTAATCTACAGTCATCTAATCTCTAACTGGCAACCTTAAAGGGCTGTGCAGGTAAATCACACTGTGTCAGAGCGCATTTGATGGTTGACAGCACTTTGACGCCTGGTTGACTTTCCTCTAACAAACACATCAGAAGCTTGTTTAATCATGCACATTTTTGTATAGCTTTCTTTTTTTTACAAATGTACAGATGCACAACTCAGACATCTTACTCACATATAGACTATTCCGACAAATGAAGTCCGAATTTAGCGTGGCTTTGCTACAGCTGCGCTCCAGCCATGTCTGATCATTCTTGGTTTAACAGAAATAGTTAACGGTGACCCCGGCCCCACCCTCCCTCTGTTCTGCTACTCAGTATTCCCCGGCTAAAAGGAGCCTCAGTGTGGGAGCGCACCAAACTGAGGCCCCACAGAAAACCACATAATTACAAATCACAATAAAGCCCTCAGTGATATGTCGTTTCTCGAGGCTCAGCTGCACCCTGCTCTGCTCCAACGCCAGCCCCCCCCCCCCCCCCCCCCTTTCACTACTTTCTTTCAGTTTGCTGACCCATGCCCTCCTTCTCACACACACACACACACACACACACACACACACACACACAAACTTCTGACTGAGCGCCAAAAAAAAAGATGTGCTTTTATTAGGATATCAATCTGAAGATGTGCCAATACAAATCTAACACAATAAAACACTTGGATCGCTGAGCCGTATTCAAGTGAAAGGGACAAATGTACCTCCTGGAGGTAAAACTGGTTTCTTTTATTTGTACAGTCATCAATGGGGCTCTGACATTGCGGTCACCTTAAGAGATGCACGTTTGTTGACGTGAGAAGAAGGCGAGGGCAGGTAACCGTTTTGAAAATGATTCTGTGTAACTGACTTCAGTAACTTGGCACGCAGAAACATCGTTAAGGGAAGCAGTCACACACACACACACATCTATATCGGCAATCGGATGTTGTCTGTGGTCATGTGGAAAGTGGAAAGAAATCACCTGACCCGATTAGGTAGCATTGAGCTAGAAGTGTTTTTCTTAAATTTGACTTTAAAGTACTCATTCTTAATAATAATGCCTTCCACGGATTTACATTATTCTTTCTAATGTGCAAGCAGTAATTGAGGCTTGTGGGTGAGGAGTCAAATTGATTGATTGATTGATTGAAGTTACTGTTGGGTAGTTTTCACACTAATCTTAATCTACAAAACGACTACATTTATCAGATTAAACATACAAACGTTCCCTCAGAAGTGCAGCGGAAGCAATAGCCCTGAATTGTTTTTAGGTTGAGTACTTTTGGGTGCGCACTTAGCTCATTTCTAGCTCTGGCAGGAGTACAATACAGTACACAATGCTCCCTGCTTTATTATCATCTCTATCCAAGTGAAAAACCTTCTGCCTTCTTCCTCCCCTGCATCCTGCCACTGCCCCATTATCGAGCCGTTCTCTAACTACCGTAGCCACAGGCCTGGTTCCAAAGGTTCAAAGGGGCAACATGAAAATAAAGTGTCATAAAAATATGTTATTAACTTATGCTGCAGGCTGTATCTCAAATACTCTCCACTAGTCGTCCACTCTGATTGTTTCTGTTTGAAGGAGGCTTCTCTGGGACTTATTCTCACTCTCTCCTCCTCCCTCTGCACACACTCACTGACACCTTTTGTCAGGGGGAAATTTGAGTGATTAAACAGACACAAGCATTATTTGAAAACAAAATGCTCCCCCTCTGTGTGTCTGGCAGTAGGAATTCTGAATAACGTGTTATGCTCTCATCCACTTTTCACATTTGAAAAGTGCCAGAGGAATGGAAGGCACATAGCTCCTTGCGCCATTGGCACAGATGTTGTGTTTCGACATATTTGAGTGGAAAGAGGTAGACTGGAGTTCCGTCCAGAGTCGTCATCAAAATAGAATAGAAGGAAGAATTGATCGGTCTAAAAAGGGATTTACAGCCAGAGGCATAACCTAACTTTAAAATAGAAGCCTTGTATAATTTTAGTGTGTCATAAAACCTTGTGTCTACTGGCATTTTGACACACCCTCACATATTGGTGAGATCCTCAAATGGAAGCAAGCCCTTTTTCTGCACAGAGTTTACCATTTAATGTTGTCTTCCACATCCAAGTCATTAGTTAGCAGGTGAACAATAAACAGAACTAAAGCCATGACGGGCTAGTCAGGGTGGCACTTAGCCTTCCGACACACAGACACACACACACACACGCAGCAGTAGCAGCAGCCATGTAAAAGCAGGTCCCAGGTTACTAACAGGTCTGATTGAAGCCTTCCCGGAGGCCATAATCCCCCGAGCAGAGTCATTACTTTCGCCCTATTCCCTTGAAATTGTAAACTCAGGTGATAAAAGCTAATGACTTTCCCCAACCCCCCACCCTCTAACAAAATGAGCCACTAACCACTAGCCAGGTGCTGCTTGTGTGGGAATGCGTCTGTTTTGTGGACACAAATGCTGCGGACAATATGTCTATTACACAAAATATCATAGTGAGTAAAATGGCATTATTTTTCTTGTTCTATGCTATTTTAATACTGCACAGCAGAATGCTCACCTTATTTCACTTGTGGTGTCTCATAGTTTTCATAATCAACCCTTTGGACCACCAGCTTTAAATAGAACTCAACAGAGTTTCTGTGGGGAGACGACACGGCAGCGTGCTTTGACGAGCAAAACTAATAAATCCCTTTTTCCCCTCACAAAGACAGAGAGGAACTAGGAGCCTACTGATTATATTTCACTGAAAGGTTGTTTTTTGTATGTCAGCACGTCTTCAACATGAAAGCTCTCAGTAATACACACTAACAAATGAATAGAGATACAAACCAGCCTGCGTTGCCACGGATGTCTTGAAGTTGTAGAGCTCAGCATGGGAGCTCTCACACACATGTCTCTTATTCCCTGCTGCTTCAACAATTGTTCTTTTCATAGGGTGGAAAACCAAACACACCAAAACCTATTTTATGGCTCTGTTACATTCTCTCCGAAAAATCTGAGCTTACAAGATATGTTCAGGCAAATAACAATGGTGACTGAGTGCTATGTTTGAAAGACGAGTTATAATTGTCCCAAAGCATCACAGCTAAAACCCAAGCAGACACAACACGCTACTGGCCAATCAAGGGCGTGTAGGACTCACGCGCAAATTGTCAAAACTGCAATTGTTCTCAAAAGAAAAGGAAACTAATTTTGTTACAGGAACGGGGATTTGAAGTGAAAAAAAATGCAATCAAACTTGTTTAAGGACTTAATTGTTTTATGACCAAAAGTGTTGCCTAGAGTCTGAGGATTAGAACCAGAGAAGTGACACAGGATGGGTGGGCTGGTTTCCTCAACCAGCCAAACAAAAGACTCACATCTACTTCTCTTTTACATGCAGCCAGCTGAGAGAGGAAGTGACAGATTGTGAGGGGGCGGGGGAACTGGAGGTGGTGACAGGCTGCTTCAACAGGAAATTACATCAATTTGATCACAATATCACAACACAACCTTGGTCCAAATGTGGTAAAAGAGAGACAGTGGGTGTAAAGTACAACAAATTAACCTTTTCTTTTCCATTTTTTTTTATTAATTAAAATTAATTATTTTAATTAGCCAAAGGAAGTGGTTACGGCCTCAATTTCTCCCCCAAGCGTGGCACTTTTCCCTGATTGCTGTGTAATGGCTTGTGCCCACAGAGGATGGCGGCGAGGAGATTATAAGAGAAGAAAAAATAAATCACTTTTATTTGTCATAAGAGGTTGTATTGTGACTGTTGGGGTTCAGTCAGAATCACAACCCCAAAAAGGAAATTGTGGTTTAATCTCAAAATGTTAACTGTTGACCCTTATTACGGTTTGGCTTCATTAAGATAATGAAGAGAAAATCAGTGCAAGGCTTTAAATTTAGTTAAGATATGATTGAGAGGATGTGGCCGGAGAATATACTGTGTCTTTAAACACGCCCTCAATTGATTAGAAACGCACACTCATCTGTGTTTATTATCTACTGCAGCCACTTATGCAAGTTACTAAAAGCTTGGATGCATTCAAGGGAAAGTCCGTCAGTTCACTCACTCACCCTTTAAACTGAAACACTAGCTACTCTGAAACAGTCGTGATCCTGTTGCAACAACCATCCATTTTGATGCCTTTAGCGGGTTCAACGTAACGTTTTAACCTCTCCAACTGGCCGCGGCGGATCAGTGCATTACACACACTAGGTCAGCTTTAAAGAGGGCCTGGCAGCGGGGAGCTGAAGACAGACGATGCTACTGCAATACATTAAGCTCGGATTCAGTGCAACAGTGCAGCTGTCACAACACAATCACCCGGAGACCCTTAAATAAATAAAAAAATAAACATATCCTCACCCAGTGTGACATTTGAACTATTCTCCCCAGCCATGCCCTTCACACGGCCCCCCCTGTTGCTGAAGTTATGTTATGCACCTCGCTCGATGCCCTTTGTCCACCGACTAACACCCACGGGGGCCAGAAAGCAGCGGAGAGCGTCGGGGCCAAGTGAGCCGCCGGGTGGAATTGGACAACTTTACAGAAGTGAAGAAGAGGACACGGATGGAGCTCCTCACGTCCTCCTGTACCTCCCCTTTCCTCTGATGTCTGCTTTCTGACGGCGGCACTTTGTCACCATTTCACATCTCTGTCACCCGGGCGCAAAACTCAGCGGTGACATTTGTTTTCGGAGATCGAAATTTTCCGCCGTTTTCGTCAGCGGGAAGCCGCGCGCTTTTCTCTTTCCCACAGTCTGCACTCTTAATTGTTTGTCCTTCCAAGTACAACAGAAGTTGGACCAAAAGAAGAAGATGGAGGGAGTGACAGGGTCAAACCAAAGATGCATTGCATTGAGTTTTCACTACACACAAATATCGAACTGGGATTAAACGCTATTTTCAATGCCGCCAAGAGAAAGTCACACAAGCTTGAAGGTGTAAAATAAATAAAATAAAAAGACAGCGGTCTGTTTGTCAACTCGGAGTTGGATAGAAGTGAGAGCAGGATGTGTAGCATGTATCAATACTGTGGCTGAAATGATCCAGTCCAGACATGTCAGTATTTTGACCTTTTTAAAGTCAGCGGGATATCTTTGGGGTGGCTTAAGCCTCCCAGCTGATCACCGAGACATGCTCAATCTTGCACTCTGTTGAACATGAACTCTGGCTCACCCTCCGCTTCCATCCCCACTTACTGTCTTCTGTATGAGCCTTCTACTAGGATTATGTCACTGAATAAATTCCTCCTTTCCCCCCAATCTTCTTTTATCTCCACCTTGGTTCCCACAGTAGTCGTGTCCACTTCCCCAGGATTGATGGGGTGAAATGGACCAGCCATAGAAAACTGAGCTACTTTCCTATTTTTCTGACATTAGTGTACTTATCGACATGTGTACATACACAAAGCTGAGAGTGCAGGCAAGGACCCCCCCCCTCTCCAGAGGAAGCCCATGGAGCACTGGCCCTTCCACCGCGCAACAATGGCAGAATAACCTGATGTGGATTGAGTGGAAGTAAAGTGAGCTCATTTCCTATAATGGTGAGAAGAAGGAAATGAATTGTGGAAGGGGGGAGAGGGGGGAGGGCGTGATGGTCTGCTGTATGTGTGTTTAATGCAATGGTCAAACAAAGAAAGGCCCCACCCCTTCCCCTACTCCCCACGGGCACTTGGAAATGTAAGCAAAATGGAGCAAGGAACTTTGACATTTGTGGTGGTGCTATGGGGGGATGGGGGGGGGGTCATGAACCAGAGAAGTGAAGTGTGTTTTTCCAGGACCGTAGCAAAACAAGCTGCACTACAGGGAACACTAGATGGACTTTACAGAATACTGGCAATTAGGTTTGGCCTGAAAGTTTAAAAAAAAAGGGTTTTCTGGCCCTGTGAAAAAATGGAAGCAAGCCAGACTACTCCGATAATACCCCATAGAAAAAAGGACAGCTTCTTTTGCCCGTAGTGGCATCCAGTC